>NC_080573.1:88690833-89011666 GCF_029962835.1 Magnolia sinica | reverse complement strand
CATTTCTAGGGGGGAAGAAGTTGGAAGAGATGCTCGTCCGCCCCTTAGTAGTGTTGCACGCTGGAAGTTGTTGCGCACTGGAAGCTGTTGTGTGCACTCTATTATGTGAAGAAAGCCTTCACACATGCAAGACGCCTATAAATACCCCTCTCCCATCTTCATTTGGATAGACAGAAGTTGGAGAGTCTCAAGGAGCTCCCAGAGGAGAGAGGAAAGTGGAGCATAATGAAAGTGGCGCAATGGAATTATGGCATAATGAGAAAAGTGGCACAACGGAGTTATGGCACAATGAGAAAAGTGGCACAACAAAATTATGGAACAACCCAAGTTTAAGAAGTCCTGGTGTTTCCTCAATTGTTCGCCCACACAACCCAAGTTCGTGAAGTCTCCATCTCTTCTTAGATTGTGCACCAGTATTCTTACCAAAAATGCCCCTTCCTTGATCAAGTGCACCAGTTGCCGGATTCATAAAAGGAAAGTAAAGGAATGTGAAGCACAGAGAAAGAGCTCCAGGAGAAAGAAGAGTATGTCCGTATGATTGAAAGGATAAGTGGAAGAACGATTAATGCCTATCGTACAACCAAATCAAGGGCTTTAAGTCTGCATGACTCATCTACCTTTGTGATGAACAACAAAAGCGTCAAAATGCAGCTAAAATTGCCATTGAACTATCTTTCTCTTTCATTCATTGTGTCTATTTATTATAATTTATCTTAGAATCAAGGAAAATCCAAAGATGTAAATGAACTCAGAATAAATATAATACTTTATGATCATTGTTCTCTCATTATTTTTTTTTATCATTGAATGAAATCTCCCACATCTAATGCATTTGTTTCTTGTCAAAACACATTCACCATATACATCATCACGATCCAAACTCCAAGAATTATAGTGGTTCGGTGTGTACCCCAACTGTTCTAAAACAGTCACACCTACTCCACTCTCAATAATCACAACCCACGTGATATTAGCTTTCACTATGAAAGAAGGTTTTTCAAGGTTCACCTTAAAACCTTTACAATTGCGTTTTCAATGGGCTACCATAATTAAAAACCTCGAGCTGAGATTTTCTGACTTATCTCAGTCAAAACCACAAAAGATTTTCTGGCTTATCTCACAAACCACAATAGAGATTTTTTGGCTTATCTCACAAACCAAAAAGCAATAAACAATATACTTATCTATAGATTCTGCTTGATGTAGCCTAGTAGAACCGCTTCACTTGTAGATGTAAATGTTCAATTTTCAACACACATATAGAAGGGTTCTAGGTTCTAAGTGAATTTTAATTAAACTCATACCTAGGCTACTTGATTGAATTCCTTGGATCTCAAAAAGGTAGAGTAGAACTCCCTTTTACAACATTAGATTGAAAGAAAAGAGATTAAGAAATTACACAATCAAATAAGTTATAAACGAATCTAAAATAATAACTTGAAAATCACAGGGACTTATCTCTCAGAGTGGTGGCTTGTATTGGCTTGGAATAATTGAAAAAAGCTGATAACAGTCCTCTATATATAGGCCAAAAAATTGGTTCCCTCGACTGGTCTAAGGTCAGCCTTGACTAGTCTTGGGAGCAACCAAATTTTAAAATTCTAACGCAATCGGATAAAACTGACCCTCAAAAAGGTTGCTAGAGTTCGATTCAATCCCTTCTCGACTGGTCGAGCCAGTCTCCACAACCGGTCGAGCAGGGTGCTCGACTGGTCGTGACCCTACCAAAAAAATTTAAAATTTTGAAATAATTCCTGGACTGGTCGAGTCAGTTCCTGGACTAGTCCAACATTGACTAGGACTAGTCAAAGCAAAGCTTATAGAAAGCATAATGACCCATTTTAAATATACAATATGAATGACCTAATCTTAAGGTCTTTCTGGGGTCATTTATCCCTTAAATGATGAACATTGAACTTGTCGCTTTGGTAGATCCGGTAGATCTTCTTCTTGAAGTACTTGAAGCTTGATTTTATATACTTGAAACTTGAACATTTTCTTGACCATGAAGTGTACTTGAACTTAATCTTGAACTTGAAGTAGCACTCAAAATTGGCCTTGAACTTGATCATTTACTTGAGCTTGGTCTTTGAATTGGATATGAACTTTAACTTGACCTTTGAGCTTGATGAAGCACTTGAAGTTGATGTAGGAGTTGAAGGTGAACTTTCCATCACTTGAAGAAGTCCGTCATACCTAAGTAGTTTGTCACTACAAAATTTGACAATAAAGGGTGCTTGATATACAACATAGCACTTACAATCTCCCCCTTTGTCAAATTTGTGACAAAACAACTTAGAAGATTGCATAACACCACTTCATAACATGATACTCTTGCAACAAAAAATACTCCCCCTCAATCTACTCTTCCTACTCCCCGTCAATCTGAGCTTGGTGATTTGTAGAGTACCTGTATTAATAAATACATACATATATCCAACATAAATGCTTCTCTACACCATACACACCATACACAACCGCAAAATTGCAAAATTCTCCCCCTTTTTGTCATAACTTGACAAAGGAAGATAAGTGATTGAACGGAAATATAACAGTGATTATGATAAATAATAGATATTAGTAGATAAAAAGGTAAAATTAAGAGCATGATTCAGCAAAGTATTAACATCAATAAGTTATACATAACAAGTCCAAAAAAGCTAAGTTTTAAGGGAAACATTAATACATATCTGAAGATATCATAAAATCTAATCTGATCCAGATGACGAAGGAGGTGGAATGGATGGATCAATCTGATGCAATCCCTTAGTTATGCACTAAAAATACTTTCGCATATATTTCATTTGATTATCCTAGGATATTTTTAATGCATCCACCTTCTCCTCCAAAGAGCGAAGACGCTCATCATACTCAGGTGGTTGATAATCAGGATCAGCCTCAAAATCATCTGATTCTAACTCAAAAAAATATCTTCTATCATGGTCTCGATTGGTAGCGCATCTTCTTCTTCAACTTCCTCAACTTCCCCACCCCTTTGACTAGGATTGAGCTTCAAGTTCATCTTATTTATGTTTGAATTATTGAACGAAAGAAGCACAATAGGGGCTTCACCAGGCAGCATGACCACATTGTAATGTAAGGCTAGGGTGGTCATCAAGTAAGCAAATGGAATATAGCTATGGCCCGGGTGAAGACGAAATTGAATAATAATGTAACAGATCAAAGAGGGAAGACACACAGGAATAACTTACACAACGGAGTGAATAATACGAACCATAAATGATGTTAACTCAGCTTTGTTGTTGGATCAGGGATAGACATTTGAAATAAAAATGCGATGCAACACCCTATATCTGGGCAACATTAGGTTGGCCCAGAGCGCATTTCCCACACTCCATTCTGAGTCCATGTTACACAATTTCCGAGTTAGTGACCGTTTTTCTGACTCAGTCATCCTTTCGGCTAGGGTCGGAATCGAAATGCCATCGTCATTTACATTAACATTAAGTAAACTCGAAATTAAGTAACGATCGACTTTGAAAGAACCTTCTCTAAATACAATTGTGAAGGTCAATTCATCAAGGGATATATCGCTAATGCAAGCGTACATTCCTTGCGCAATTGAGTGGTATGTCGGTCGGCCCTAATTCAATATGTTCTGCCATCATACAACAATAAGGAGGGAAAGAATCTGAAATTGAGCAAGGTGATTGGAATTGACCATCTGCTCAACAATGATATTGCGATGATGAAGATCCCGCACATATTCGGGGTCTTCTTTGGGAGGACGAAGGGTTCGCACCTGAATCGGTGTGGTTTAAGATGAAGAAGCTCTAGTAGCTTTCTTCTTAGATCTTCCTTCCATTTCAAGAATAAAAGAAAGAAATGTAACAAAGGAAGTAAGGGTTTCAAACCCAACAAATTTTTAACAAGAAAACCTTAAAAACCACTAGGAAAGATCAAATAAATTCAATAATCAAGCAATGTAAGACTCATGGAACCTAAATATGAAAGGAAATTGAAAATGGAGCACTTACCAAGCACTAATCGAAGATGGGTTCAATGGGTCAGAGAAGGGGCAAGTGAGAAAGATGAGAAAAATTGTAAAAAAAAAAGGTGTTTTTCCCACTCATAAAGGGCCTCCAACCACGCGACTTGACTGATCGAGTACACGCTCGACCCGTCGAGCCACAACTGGCTGAGTAGGTGCTCGATCGATCGTGCAACCTCCAAAAATTAATTTTTTATTCAATTTTATTCAAAATTATTTACATAAAAATATATAGTAAATAAAACATGCAAACATAATAAACTTAGTCAGAATTACACATACCAATATCCATTTTCAATTTTAAAAACTTATTCCTGTCAAGTGGTTTAGTAAATATGTCTGCAAGCTAATTTTCCGTTTGAACATATTCCATTGAAATGATTTTCTCTTCTACTAATTCCTGAATGTAATGATACCGAATGTTAATATGTTTGGTACGGGAATGTTGGATGAGTTTTTTAGAAATGTTAATTGTGTTAGAGTTATCATAATACAATATCATTTTATCTTGTGCAATACCGTAATCATTGAGCATTCTTTTCATCCACACAAGCTGGGTACAAGCATTTCCAGCTACAATATATCTAGCCTCAACTATGGATAATGATACGGAACTCTGTTTCTTGCTGTGTCAGGAAACTAAACAATTCCCAAAATAAAAAACATCCACCACTGGTAGATTTTCTATCTTCTATGTTCCCAACCCAGTTAGTATCCATATAACCAGCTAATTGAACATTAGTATCATGTAGATACCAGAGGCCTAGATTAGTCGTACTTGCTCATATCTAATAATACGCTTGACAACAATAAGATGAGATTCCTTAGGATTTGATTGATATCTAGCACAGATACCTACACTGAATGCTGTATCAGGTCTACTCGCAGTTAAGTATAATAAACTACCAATTATACTACGATATAATCGTGGATCTACACTTTTACCTGTCACATCCTTAGAAAGCTTAAGAGTCATACTCATAGGAGTATCAAATTTTTTACCACTCTCAAATTCAAATTTCTTAACCAGATTTAAAGCATACTTGGTTTGAGAAATCAAGATACCGTCTTCTAATTGTTTAACTAGTAAACCAAGAAAGTAGTTCAATTCTCCTACCATACTCATTTCGAACTTGGATTTCATCAACTTTGCAAACTCAATGGATAGGTTAGAGTAAATAAAACCATAGATAATATCATTAACGTAGATCTATATTATTAGTATGTGTTCATTGTATTTTTTAATAAAAAGAGTTTTATCAACACTCCCCATAACAAAATTATAACTTAGCCAATTTCTCATACCATGCCCTGGGAGCTTGTTTCAAAACATAAAGTGTCTTTTAATGTGATACACATGATTAGTGTGTTTAGGGTCCTCAAAATCCTTAGGTTGTTCAACAAAAACCTCTTTATGTAAATCACCATTTACAAAATGCACTTTAACATCTATTTGATAGATTTTAAACTTTTTGAAGCATGTAATAGATATGAATAATCTGATGGATTCAAGACGAGCTACTCGGCCAAAGATTTCATCGACTCCTTCTATCTGAGTGTACCCTTCTACAACCAATTTAGCCTTGTTTCTTATTATATTTCCTAAGTCATCAGATTTATTTTTGAAAATCCACTTGGTCCCAATTATATATTTATCAGTTGGTCTTGGAACCAAATACCACACATCATTCCTAACAAATTGATTCAGTTTATCTTGCATGACAACTATCCAATTTTCATTAGTGAGTGCCTCTTTCATGCTGGCTAGTTCAATTTGAGAAGTCAAACACACATAATTACATATGGTTTCCAATTATTTTCTAGTACGTACACCAATGAGAGGGTTTCCTAGAATTTGATCAGTAAGATGATCTTTGACTGATCGTAGTTCAATGTTGATTTGACAAGATGAAGAGTCAGGTTTATCAAATACAGTGACTTCATCATCTTCTGAGCTAGATGTTGGAGTGTTCAGGTGATCATCAATCACAATATTTATAGACTCCTGAATAACAGAAGTCCTCTTATTAAGAACTTGGTATGCTCAACTATTCAAAGCATAACCTAGGAATATCCCTTCATCACTCTTAGTGTCGAACTTCCCTAAATTTTCCCAGTCTTATAAAATACAACACTTACTTTCAAAATTTTAAAAGTATTTAACCATGGGTTTCTTATTAAACCACAATTTATAGGCCGTTTTGTTTTCTGATTTTCGAATGTAAACATGATTTATAATATAACATGCATTATTAATAGCTTCGGCGCATAAATTTTTAGATAACTTCATGCTATTTAACTTTACATTGGCAATCTCTTGTAGCACTATATTCTTCCTTTCAATAACCCCATTTTGTTGAGGTGTCTTAAGAGCAGAAAACTTGTGCAATATACCATGATCGCTACAAAACTTCTCAAAATTGCTATTCTCGAATTCTGATCCATGATCACTTCGGATCTTAACAACAATCATTTCTTTTTCAGTCTGAATACTCTTAAGTATTCTTTTGACTTCATCAAGAGTTTCATATTTTTTTCTCATGAATGCAACCCAAGTAAATCTGGTAAAGTCATCTACAATCATCAAGAAATACTTCTTACCACCTCTACTCTCCATTCTGGTTGGTCCAATAAGATCTCTGTGGAGAAGTTCAAGAGGTCTAGATGTGGCAGAGGAGTTCACTTTCTTGTGACTACTCCTTGTTTGTTTTCTTATCTGACATGCGCCACATATTTTATCCATTTTCTTCAATTTGGGTAAACCTCTAACAAGATTGACTTTACTCAATCTATACAAATTGCAGTAGTTCACATGTCCAAGGTGTTTGTGCCATAATTCATTATCATCGGTTTGGACCATGTAACAAGATAATTTAGATGAGCAAGATTAATTCACAATATAGCAATTTTCAGATGTTCTACAACTATTTAATATCACTCAACCTTTCTTATTTAAGATCTCGCATCCTTGATTTGTAAATTTAACACTATGCTTGTTCTTGCAGATTTGAGATATACTCAAAAGATTGTGCTTAAGACCTTCTACAAATAAAACATTTTCAAAAGGAGGAAGGTTAGAAATATGAATCGTACCTTGGTCAATTATCTTGCAGTTGCTTCTATCACCAAAAGTGACTGAGCCATCAATCATTTCTTTGTAATTGGTGGACAAATCTCTGTCACCTGTCATGTGTCTTGAGCAACCATTGTCTAGGTACCACTTTGATTGACTCGAAGCCTTGAAGGCAGTGTGCACAACCAGACAAGCAACCTTAGGAACCCATTTCATTGTAGTTTTGGGTTTTGGTGCACTGTTGATTTTTCTTCGCTTGTAATTACTATTAACTCTCACATTAGAGTTAGATTTGAGAAGCTCCTTAAGTAAATCCATAATTTTTTTAAACTAAAGGATTATTGGATTGCTTTCTAAAGCTAACATTATTAGTATTGACTTCAGGTGCTTAAAAAGTCTTTACATTTCTAGAGTTGTTTTGGTTATTAGATTTCACGTCATTTCCTTTTGAGTTAGAGGATTCTCCTTTAACAAATGTAAGAGATACACTTTTGTTTTTCAGAGGCATGTATTTGTCATAGCCACGACCCGATCTATCTCCACATGTTTTGGATGCAATTAATAACTTTTAAAGTTCAGGGTCTCCATGGGCATACCTCCATGTATCCTTTGAACTCAATAGGGAAGAAACTTCACATTTTAGTTTCTCATTTTCTATTCTTAATTGTTGCACTTTAGATGTTTTGAAATTCAAATCACATCTAGCTTTTTCAAAATAATAAAAAATATGAGATTTTTCTAATACTGAATTTTCAAAATCCTCTTTTAATTTCAAAAATTTTTCTTTTTAAAGTTTAAGCTTGACAACAATCTTACAACTCTCCTTGTATATGGCATTATAGGCATCCTGAAGATCATCTTCATTATCATTCTCAGGGTCACTCCTTTCAGATTCAGATGTATCACAACTATCAAAGGAAGTGACTCTGCCTAGAGTCATTAAAGCCTTGACTTCATTTGAAGTTTCAGGTTCTGATTCATCCGACTTAGAAGAAGCTTCAGAGCTTGATGATTCATCCCATGTGGCTAACATGCCTTTTCACTTTGGCTTGTCCCTCTTTGGACGCTTATTTGCCAAATGCCCATATTCATGGCAGTTGAAACACTATCTTTTAGAGATTTCTAGTTTTTAGATTTACCCTTTTTCTTCTTAGAGAGTTTTTGAAAATAAACTCTTTTCTTACTTTTAAAAAACTTATAAAACTTTTTCACAAGTAAAGCTATATCATCCTCTGAATTTTCACAATCAAAATTAAGATTACTATCATGAGAAGTAGATTTGGATGATTTAAGAGCTAAAGACTTACCCTTTAGATCCTTGAACTTTAACTCGTATATTTGAAGTGAACCAACAAGTTTCTTAACCTTCATGTTATCTATGTCTCTAAGTTCCTAAATGGCAGTCACATTGGAATTAAATCTCTCAAGAAGTGATCGCGATATTTTTGCATAGACTTTGCTCTCTAGGATACCATCTCTAAGACCCCACATAGAGTTCACTATGTCATTTAGTTTCGTATAGAAGTCCATGAAAGACTCATTTTCTTCCATACGAATTTCCTCAAACCTATTGGTGAGAATCTAAACTTTAAACTTTTTAACAATAGATGTACCCTCCTATGTCATTTCAAGAATGTCCCAGGCTTGTTTACCAGTATCATAAGAAATGATTCTTTTGAATTCATCAGGTGATAGTGCATAAGTGATTGTATTTAAAGCCTTCGCATTCGCACTGCTCTTATTTTTTTGAAGAGTAGTTCACATGTAAAATAGTGTTTCCTTTATGAACTTGGTTCCATCACTGCCTAGAACCTCAGACATTGGTGGTTTCCATCTAGTTACCGTGGCTTGCAACACGCTTTCATCAATGGATTTCAAAAATATCCTCATCCTAGCTTTCCAATAAGCATAGTTAGAGCTATTAAAAGGTGGTGGCCTAGTAATAGATAGGTTATCAAAATTTGACATCTTGAAAGCGCTAGATCGATAAACTCAGGAAATAAATCGAATAGAATGAGTCACTTAGCTCTGATACCACTTGAAAAGGGCGAGCTCTTAGTCCTAAAGGGAGGAGGGGGGTGAATAGGAATATTTCCCAATAAAAAATAAATACATATAGCAAAACAAATAGCAACCTCGAATGGAATAGTAATGAGAGGTTGATACAAATGTTGTTCAAAGGACAACCTCACACCAAAAACAAAGGTTTATGGCAGGACAACCTGATTTCTTAAAAGCAGTAAGGATCAAAAACTCAAACCAATGTAAGGAGCAATAGAAACAAATCTAGCTATTACAACATTCACCACAAACCTTTATAATTGCATTTTTAATGGGTTACCACAATTAAAAACCCCGCGCTAAGATTTTCTAGCTTATCTCAGTCAAAACCACAAGAGATTTTTTGGCTTATCACACAAACCATAGTAGAGATTTTCTGGCTTATCTCACTAACCAAAAAGTAATAAACAATATACTTATCTGTAGATTCTGCTTGATGTATCCCGGTAGAACCGCTTCACTTATAGATGTAGATGTTCAATGTCTAACACACATATAAAAGGGTTCTATGTTCTAAATGAATTGTAATTAAACTTAGACATGGGCTACTTGATTGAATTCCTTGGATCTCAAAAAGGTAGAGTAGAACTCCCTTTTATAAAGTCTAATTAAAAGCAAAGAGATCAAGAAATTACACAATCAAATAAGCTATAAACGAATCTAAAATTACTGAATAATAGCTTGATAATCACGGGGACTTATCTCTTAGACTAGTGGCTTGACTTGGCTTGGAATGAATGAAAAAAGCTGAGAAAATTTCTCTATATATAGGCTGAAAAATGGTTCCCTCGACTGGTCTAAGGTCAGCCTCGACCGATCTTGGGAGCAACCAAATTTCAAAAATTCTGGTGCGATCAGATAAAACTACCCTCGACTGGTCGAGTGGCCTGCTCGACTGGTCGAGTGGGGCTCAAAAAGGTTAATGGAGTTCGAGTTGAGCCAGTCACCACAACCGGTCGAGCAGGGTGCTCGATTGGTCGTGACCCTACAAGAAAATTTTAAAATTTTGAAATAATTCCTGGACTGGTCGAGCTAGTGCCTAAACTAGTCGAACATTGACTAGGACTAGTCGAAGCAAAGCCTGTAGAAAGCACAATGACCCATTTTAAATATGCAATATGAATGACATAATACCTCAAATGATGAACATTGAACTTGTCGCTTTGGTAGATCCGGTAGATCTTCTTCTTGAAGTACTCAAAGCTTGATTTTGTATACTTGAAACTTGAACATTTTCTTGACCATGAAGTGTACTTGAACTTGATCTTGAACTTGAATTAGCACTCGAACTTGGTCTTGAACTTGATCATGTACTTGAGCTTGGTCTTTGAACTGGAATATGAACTTTAACTTGACCTTTGAGCTTGATGAAACACTTAAAGTTGATGTAGGACTTGAAGGTGAACTTTCCATCACTTAAAGAAGTCCATCATACCTAAGTGGTTTGTCACTACAAAATTCGACAATACAGGGTGCTTGATATACAACATATCACTTACACATTCAACATGTTGATCAGGTCATTTAGATCTAAATGGAGGAAAAATGTAAAGATTAACTTGATCCAAAGTTCTTTGGGCCTACCATGTGGTGGTAAAGATGATGGACAGACTGAATTGTCCAAAAGGGTACCCCACCTAGGCTTGATTTACAAATAAACAAACAAAAAATGAATTACAACATCCAGCGTCTTGACTCTCGAAATCAAGGGACATTGGACTTTGTGTGTGCGTAAGGAGGGCCCGACTCGTGGGGCCCACCATAATGTATTTGTTTCATTCACACTGTCCATCGAGTTTGCAATGTCATTTTATGTAAAAGGGCCCAAATATAACATAGATTCAGATTTAGTAGGCTGCACCATGGAAAAAAGTGGTGATAATGACTCCCACTATTAAAACTTTTTAACGCCCACTGTTATGTGTGTGTGTGTGTGTGTGTGTGATGAAACCTGCCCAATCTCAGTCTCCTTTGGTCCATGGAGGGCTGGCCAATAAGATGGATGAAGTGGATCATCCACTTGGGGACCTTAGTCAGCATTAAAAAAAAAAAGACAGAAAAAAAATGTCAGAGCATTACTGCCCCATGACATGAAATGCAGAAGTCTCCTTTGGGCTACCCTCCACTTATGGACCTAGTGTGAGGTGTCTATTTAATCCATGTCGTCCAACATTTTCTTCGGATTATTTTAGGGCATTGGCCAAAATATGAGAAAAATATGAGACAGAGCTGAGTCTCGATTGGGCCATACTAAGGGAAACAATGCCCATCTGTTGAAACCTTCTGTGGCCCACTGTGGAATCCCTGATCATCTAAACTAGCCCAAATTAGGACCATTATCCTCTAATCTAGTTGGCCTACGTGGTCGACAAATCAGATCATCCACATGGGACCCATTGTGATACTGTATCAAAATTAATATATATATATATATATATATATATATAGGGCCAAGCACGTTGATGAATGCCGGGCGGTAACCCTTTCGGGCCAAGTATGGTCTCACAAGTGAGACTCATTCCGATCTTTTCTACGTAATCTGATCCATTCATTAACTTCTCCAGATCACGTTAGGCATTGGGCTGAAATACGAGACAAATTTGAATCTCTACTGGGTCGCACAAAGGGAAACAAAATCTTGCTATTGAAACCTTCCAAGGCCCGTTGTGAGCTCTCTATTTATCCAAATCAATCTAACTCAGGGCCTACTTGTCACACCCCAAACTTGGAAACCAGGCTCATAGAATTCCTATTCACCGAATCCACTGCCAACAACCTCCATAGTACCCCATTCTCAGCTTCCAGCACCCATACGCCAGATTTCGATCCTGGGATCCTACAAGGAGGATTTTCCAGTATACATTTATCTCGTAAGAAGCATAACCACAAGTTTACCCAAATCATAAAGGCAACATCATCATCACATATCCACTAATATAAATAGTTGAATACAGTGCTAAAAGGAAAATACATATATAGATAATCAAGCTCCAAAAGACAGCTGCATGCTCCAAGATCAACACTGCTATGACCTAACTCCACCTGTACGCATCTATCATGCATAATCTTATAGAAAGCTTAGAGGGTGGTGTAAGTGTGTACGCAAGGTAAGTACCAAGTATGCAATATCAGAGTAATGTGAAAACATGATGGTAAGTCCATAAATACCATCAGCCTTATCTAGGCTATATGATGCAAAAACATAATAGGCCAATAATATATACTAAGGAGGTAATATAGATCAGCTATGTAATGCGGAGACATAGTAAGCCAAATATCATATACTTAGGATGCAATGCAATATTTAAATCCTGACGATTCTATGAATATCGTCAACCATATCTAGGCCATATAAATACAGAAACATAGCAACCCAAAATATCATATGCCACGGATGTAATGCAATATGTAGTGCGAATGAAATGACCAAGCTGGAGGGTGAAGTCGGGATGATAGCACGTAATATCGTAGGATATGGGGTCCATCACAAGGGACTTCTATCCAAACCAGCCCCATGCTTAAATTTAGATAGTCAGACTCAATGTGGTAGACTCCTGATCTTAAGTTGGTCACACGCCCCAACTGAAATCCTGGACATTGCGAAGGTACACATAACAATTAGTTACGCACCACTAGCCTGAGTGGATAGTGAATGAATGAATGAATGAGTAAAATACTAAGTATGCAACTCCTGCTCAATAAGTCCACATATCGGTACCGTACATCTCTAGGATCATCACTGGTGTCTAATACACTCTATGCCAGCTTGTCGCCCCTAACTAAGTGCACAACTTGGTAAGTGGAAGAGACCTCACTAACCGCCTTCAAATATTAGGCCCAACTCATCGATAGCGGACCCATTCCTTATACCGGTCAAACTCAACCTAGATATTACCCCCTCACTTAGGCGAGTAAGGTCACACCCCTTTCCAACCGACCACAACAGAGTGGGAGATGCAACCTACTGGTATACGACCCTCGTGCGCTCATGTATCCACTCGGTCTCGACGTTGGAGCATCCCCTGGCCTCGGTAGTTTACGGATTTTCACCAATGGACATCTATGGCGCCCGTATGCTAGAACTAAACACTTCCGGTGTTACATCTAGCCATCCACGACATGCCTGTGGAGGCCAAGGCCCTGATGTCGCCAAGACCTACGATAGTCATAATGTGGACATTTAACCATCATTGCCCATCAATTTGGACATTTAACCAACATTTTTTCCCAAGGAGTGGCCCTCATATGGTCTAACATATAGTGGGGCCCATGGCCTCACATAAGGGCCTCACATACGACATGATGGGCCTTATATAAGAGCCTAATATATATCACAATGGGCCATATCACATGGGCTTAATACACATCACAATGGGCCGCATCACATGGGTCTGATATACATCAAGTGAGTCGGATCGCATGGGCCACATATACATCAAGTGGCCACATCGCATGTGTCTCATATACATCGTATTGGGCCTCATATACATCAAGTGGCCGCATCACATGGGTCTCATATACATCGTATGGGGCCTCATACTCGGGCCTCAGATTCGTCGCATTGGCCTCATACTAGAGCCTCATATACATCACAATGGGCCGCTCACATGGGCCAATATACATCACAATGGGCCTCTCACACGGGCCTAATATACATCACAATGGGTTACATCCATGGGCTTAAAATACATCATAATGGGCCTCATGACTAGGCCTCAAATACATCAAGTGGACCGCATCGCGTGGGCCGCACAAACATCACATTGGGTCGCACTTATGGGCCACACAAACATCACATTGAGCTACATCGTATGGGCTACTTGGATCAAATACGTACACTACGGGGGGCTGCATGGATGGATGGTATGAATAAATAACACATATCTACGGTCGCTCCACATCCCACAGGCCGGACGGAGTGGATACAACATCTTCATCAAGGTGGGCCCCAAGTCCCATGCCAGGAATGGATGGACGGTGTGAGAGTAAAACACATACATCATAGGTAGGCTCCACTGTCCAGGGGAAGACATGAATCAAAAAAATACATCATAGGTGAGTCCACACGTGTGGGACCCACCAGCTTTGATAAAGCTGACGTTTGTGTTTTCACTTCATCTAGCATCCCACAGCACCATCTGGATGGACGGTGTGGAATAATACATACATCTCGGTGTGTCCCACAATACTGCACCATCTAGATGGACGGTGCATATATAGAATATATATATATATGTACATTATCAAGGTGGGTCCCACCGTCCAGTTATCTGGACGGTGTGGATAAGACCCATACATCAATATGGGTCCCACAGAACTTGTTACCTCAAATACGACAGATATATATATATATATAATATAATATTATTATATATTTATTTTAAAAATTTTTATTTTACAAGGGTCTAACGTCTAGACCTCGGACGCTGGACAGACGGTGCAGATAAAAACCATACGTCACAGTGGGGTCCACGTGGTGGATGGTGCCCCACCTAAGATTTGAATGTCTCATTCCCAGGCCTGGAAGGATGGTGTGGATAGTATACACATAGGTGGGTCCCATGATCTGGACGGTCTGGAAGTCATGGATAAAACACGTTCATCATGTGGGCTCCACCATCCCTTGCTGGACGGTGGACACCATGGATGAAATGTATACGTTAGGTGGGGTCCACGTTGTGGCCCCACCAGCTTGAGATTCAAGCTGATATTTATGTCTTTCCTTCATTTAGGTCTGTCCAAATGGACTACTAGATGGGCCCAATCAGTGGATGGCATGGATAAGATACATGTACCATCAGATGGGCCAAACATCAAAGAGAGAGAGAGAGAGAGATGTGATGGAGGGACCCCGCCACTCTGGGCCCCTCTAGGTTTACAATACATACATCAAGATGGGTCCTAAATAGGATCCATACCATCAATCGGTATGCCCCACTTGGTCCATCATCAAGAAGAAAATCTAACCTACAAATCACCCACCAATTTTAACTTCTTTAGCTCCTCGGAAACCTTGGCTCTTAAGCTCTCCCTTTGATGGAGGATGATGAGATTTGAAGGGTTTGATGGTGAGGATCTTGGGGTAAGAAGTGGGCCACACCTAGCTTCTCCTCTTGGAAAGCTTGGACGGTTGCTCTCTTGGTAGCTTGGGAGTGAAGAGAAAAAATGAGAGAGAGAGAGAGAGTGTGTGTGTGTGTGTGTGTGATGGATGGGAAAGAAGGATAGTGAGGAAGGGATGGGTGGAGAGAGAGAGAGAGAGAGTTGACTTTAGATGGGATAGGTATGGCTAGGGTACTTGACTTGATGGGTTGTGTACTTACTTGAGGTGATTGATGTCGGGCTAAATCAGATCTATGGGATACGACTTACGGTCGCGCGCAAATGCCGATTATAGGTCATGGGTCACCATAATTCGATGGGGAGGATCGTGAAAGTCTAAGGAATGGTACAAGCTAGGATACGGGCCTTACAGCTCTCCCCTCCTAATAAAAATTTCATCCTCAAAATTTAAACCACAACACAACCAATACAGAGCTCACCAATGGAGAGAATTCCACACATACCAACATAATCAAACACTTAAGAGATGGGGATAATGCCCACGAATCTTAGCCTCTTGCTCCCACGATGCTTCATCTACACTATGATGACCTCATTGATCCTCGAATCCCAGTCAGAAATGATCAAGACTAGAATACTATTCAGCCTCACAATCTTAGCGGTAGGGAGCTATATAAGAAAGCTTCTAAGTTATTCGAACTCAAGGATTTAATCATTATAAGTGGTAAGTGCATAAATACCATCATCCTAATCCAAGTTATGTGTTGCAAAAACATAATAGGCCAATAACATATACTAAGGAAGCAATGTAGATCAGCTATGCAATACTAAGACATAGTAAGTTAAATATCATATACTGAGGATGCAATGCAATATGTAAATCCTGACGAGTCTACAATAGCATTAGTCGTATCTAGGCTATATAAATGCAGAAACACAGCAACCTAAAATGTCATATGTCGCGGATGTAATGCAATATGTGGTGCGAATGAAATGACCAAGTTGGAGTGTGAAGTCGGGATGATAGTATGTAGTATCGTAAGCTATAGGGTCTATCACAAGGGACTTCTATCCAAACCAGCCCCATACCTAAATTTGGATAGCTAGACTTAAAGTGGTAAACTCCTGATCTCAGGTTGGTCGCACGTCATAACCAAAATCCTGGCCATTGTGAAGGTACACATAACAATTAATTGTGCACCACTAGCCCAAATGGATAGTGAATGAATGAATGAATGAGTAACATATTGAGTATGTAACTTCTGCTCAATAAGTCCACATATTAGTACCGTACATCTCTGAGATCATCACTGGGGTCTAGTACACTCTGAACCAGCTTGCCGCCCCTATTCGAGCACACAACTAGGTAAGTGAAAGAGACTTCACTATCCGCCTGCCATTATTTGGCACAGCTCGTCGATAGCCGACCCATTCCTCAAGCTGGTCAAACTCAACCTAGATATTGGCCCCTCACTCAGGTAGGTAAAGTCAACCCCTTTCCAACTGACACGACATAGTGGGAGACGTGGCCTACTGGTATATGGCCCTCGTGCGCTCATGTATCCACTCAGTCTCGACATTGGAGCGTCCCCTGGACTCGGGGGTTTAGGGATTTTTAGTTAGGGACATCTATGGCGCCCATATGCTAGAACTAAACACTTTTGGTGTCCCATCTGGCCATCTACGGCATGCCTATGGAGGCCACGATCTTGATGTCGCCAGGGCTTATGGCGGTCATAATGCCAAATGCATGAGTCATATCATCCAGTCATGCATAAAACCTACGCGTACTACACGCTCATGTGAGGCAACTCCGTCTCTCAGGGAGTCCCATAATAATTCACCCAATGGCATGTGTTATGATCAATCACTCCTCATATCAAGCATTCATATGATGCGTATGGGCATGGATCGTGAAGCTATACTAAACATGTTATATGATGATGATGTACACTCCTCATGTCATAGATGGGCCTAGACGTCCTACTCACATCAAGTATAGGCCTGACGAGGCCTAAGGGAAGGTCACAATGTGAACATTTAACCATCATTGCCCATCAATGTGGACATTCAACCAATATTACTCCCAAGGAGTGGCCCTCATAGGGTCAAACATATAGTAGGGCCCATAGCCTCACGTAAGGGCCTGACATACGACATGATGGGCCTCACATAAGAGCCTAATACACATCATAATGGGCCTAATACACATCACATTGGGCCACATCACATGGGTCTGAAATACATCAAGTGGGTCGCATCACATGGGCCTCATATACATCAAGTGGCCGCATCACATGGGTCTCATCTACATTGTATTGGGCCTCATACTCGGGCCTTATATTCATCGCATTGGGCCTCATACTCGGGCCTCATATTCGTCGCATTGGGCCTCATACTTAGGCCTCATATACATCACAATGGGCCGCTCACATGGGCCTAATATACATCACAATGGGCCTCTCACACGAGCCTAATATACATCACAATTAGCCACATCCATGGGCCTCAAATACATCATAGTGGGCCTCATGACTAGGCCTCAAATACATCAAGTGGACCGCATTGCGTAGGCCACACAAACATCACATTGGGCCGCACTTATGGGCCACACAAACATCACATTGGGCCACATCACATGAGCTGCTTGGATCAAATACGTACACTATGTGGGGGCCGTGTGGATGGACAATACGAATATATAGCGCATAATACTGTTGCCCCACATTCCACGGGTTGGACGGAGTGGATACAACATTTTCATCAAGGTGGGCCCCACATCCCACGCCAGAAATGGATGGACGACGTGAGAGTAAAAAACATACATCATAGGTAGGCTCCACTGTCCAGACCCTTGGATGGTGGAAGACATGAACTAAAACATATACATAGGTGGGTCCACACGTGTGGGACCCACTAGCTTTGATAAAGCTAATGTTTGTGTTTTCACTTCATCCAGCGTCCCACAACACCGTCTAGATGGACAATGTAGAATAATACATACATCTCGGTGCATCCCATAGTACTGCGCCATCCAGATGGACGGTGCTAATATAGAATATATATATCAAGGTGGGTCCCACCGTCCAGTCATCTGGACGGTGGGATAAGACCCATACATCAATGTGGGTCCCACAGAACTTGCTGCCTCCAATACGGTAGCTATATATAATATAATATAATATTATTATATATATATTTTAATTTTGTTTTGAAAGGGTCTAGCGTCCAGACTCAAGACGTTAGATAAACGGTGCAGATAAAAACCATACATCACAATGGGGTCTACGTGGTGGATGGTGCCCCACCTGAGATTTAAATCTGTCTCATTCCCAAGCCCATGGTGTGGGAGTTGGATGGATGGTGTGGATAGTATACACACAGGTGGGTCCCATGACCTGGACGGTCTGGATGTCATGGATAAAACATGTTCATCATGTGGGATCCATTGTCCCTTGCTGGACGATGAACAACATGGATGAAACGCATTCATTAGGTGGGGTCCACCTGGTATGGCCCCACCAGCTTGAGATTCAAGCTGATATTCATGTCTTTCCTTCAATCAGGTCCGTCTAAACGGACTGCCAGATGTGGCCAATCGGTGGAGGGCATGGATAAGATACATGTACCATCAGATGGGCCGCACATCAAAGAGAGAGAGAGAGAGAGAGAGAGAGAGAGATGTGCGATGGAGGGACCCCACCACTATGGGCCCCTCTAGGTTTACGTACATACATCAAGATGGATCCCAAACAGGATCCATACCATCAATCAGTACGCCCCACTTGGTCCATCATTAAGAATAAAATCTAACCTACAAATCACCCACCTATTTCCACTTCTTTAGTTCCTTGGAATCCTTGGCTCCTAAGCTCTCCCTTTGATGGAGGATGATGAGATTTGAGGGGTTGGATGGTGAGGAACTTGGGGTAGGAAGTGGGCCACACCTAGCTTCTCCTTTTGGAAAGCTTAGACAGTTGCTCCCTTGGTAGCTTGGGAGTGAAGAGAGAAAATGAGAGAGAGAGAGTGATGGATGGGAAGGAGGGATGGTGATGGTTGTAAGGGATGGGTGGAGAGAGAGAGAGAGAGAGAGAGAGAGAGAGAGAGAGTTGACTTTAGATGGGAGAGTCTAATGCCCTGAAATTCGGGGGTCGAGCATAACTCAGCTCCCGAGTTCCAAAACATCACTTATGCAACATATTTAATGATGGATGTATGTTGTCTGTATTAGTGCATAAAACATGGAATAGATTAAGCCAAAACACAGATATAATTCAGGGATAAGTGAATAAAGCAAGCGGAAGACTTATAGAAATATATGTGTACAAGTGTGAATCTCTGAAGTACATATGCAAACCAGGTCGTAATGTAAGTGTGGCTATCAAAATTACAAGTATCAAGTTACATCATTTAATTTCCCAAAAAGAAATCCCAGCATCCCGCGCATCAGAACAAGGTTTGCTAAAACCCGTCTGAAAACTGCATATAAGAGAAAGCAGCCTCATCATCATCCATCTCTCGCTCTGCCTCAGAAGTCGCATCAACATCTGCAACATCAGAACCTAAGACAGAGTTTGGTGGGTTTTTAACACCGCCCCAGAACGTGGGAGTGAGTGATCAACTCAGTGGAACAATAAGGCACTGGTTAACATGTTATCAGTTCAATCAGGCAGTAATGATAAAGCAGAACAATTAAACAAGTCCTAAGTACTCTTGTTAATGCAAGGATGTATGCAAAATGATGTGTGCCCTCACGCGTACACCCTCAGCGTCTTCATCTTACGTTACGCATGACATCGCCTCAAAGTGCGCCACATCTACAAAGCACATGCAAATGCGGTGCATGAATATGATTACCAAGTTGTTATTAGTCCTTTTCATACAGCAGGATTGGGAAGCTAAGATACCTTCCCCATATCACCATCCAAACAGTGATCCATTCTAGGGTCGTCAGTCCTAGACATCTCATACAATCATATGGTTTCAGGTCGTTGCAAAGGGCTCGTCACCAATCAATGCACGCCTTTCATACCTTCATTACTACACCAAGGCTCGGTATCCAGGCATGCTCGAGGTCACTACAAAGGGCTCGTCACCAATCAATGTAGGCCGACAGCACGAATATAGTGTCCCATACCACCATAATCAGCTCACGAGTTTGGTTGCTCACTGGTCACTACGGGGAGGCTCGTCACCCCAGCGTAGGCCGACAGCTCGACCACGGTGTCCCATACCACCATGTCCAGCTCATGAGTCTTAGCGGATCAAGGTACCATGGTTAATAGGATTTCACTGGTAAGTTCGATACCCTAGATTCAAGCAGTAGCGTCCATACATGGTGAACATACATCGGACAATCGGGTTACTTGACGAACTCGACTAGCACGAGCGCACGTTGGGTTGAACGACATAGAGTGCGCAAACACTCCGCGTGGCCAAACCACTGCCGCCAACTCTAATACGGCTCGGGTTCGTCTAATTACATCCGTTGTGGCGAAAGCAATCTCAGCCACAACCTTAAGGCAGATTACTGATTTCCTGGACTATTCATAGTCCCAAACACAGTACACTACAACAGATAATCATATTAAATGTAGAACAGTAATGGAGCAACAACTCAAATCATGTGGTACTCAAGCATTTGAAGAATATCAACTTAACATAAATGTAAGCATAAGTAATGCTTGAAATTAAACAACAAGGAATGTAACTAGCAAGAAGGAAATCATGCACACTAGTGGGAGAGTTGAAAATCGCTTCCCAATGCCCAAACTAGGTTCAAATATCACACCTTAGATCATTCAGGCATTTCTACAAACACTTAGAATACACAAAACAACATATATGACATATGTTGAAATACAAGTATTTGGACAATTCCTTTTACCAAGGAGTTATCGCACATACATCTAGCATACATACATGACAAATAATCATGGCAAACATAAGTGCATATTTTATACATATACGGTACTTTATACATACACATAGAATACACAAATCTCAATATAATACATGCATATCAGGAACGCAACATAAACACAACATTTGGCATGTGAAATCTCATCCATAACAAGAATAAATCATTAACTGGCATTGAAAGCCTTGAAAACCATAACCTATACACTTAAAGTCCGCACCTTAAGCCAGAAAAGAAACACCGAACTGATTTAGACGAGTTGTCTTCGTCAACGGCGATAAAATACCCTAAAGCAAGGATAGAAATGAGATACAACAATACCAAGACTAATCTAAGCTCTAACACAGATTAGGGTTAGGTTAACTTACCCCAAGATGAACTCAGAACCGTCAGAATAACGATTCAAAGTGAAGGTTCAAGGATGTAGAAGAACAGGAAAGAATCCAAGATGATTCACCAACTACTCTCTCACTTTCTCTCTCTTTTCCACTCTCTTTCCAAGCTAGGGTTAGAGAAAATTCGTATGGAAAAGAGAGATAGGGTTTAAGGACTATAAATAGGCCTATTATTGATGAAAATAACCCCAGGGCCAAGGTATACTTAAGGTATAACCAAAACCAGACTCTCGCGATCCAACAAAGCACTTCTGGTGGGCCTAAAACCACGAAAGGTCGAACTTAAGCTCTTTGACCATGGATCTAGGTCAAGCTAAGTTTTCGTACCGACCGGCTCTTCAAATCAGCCGTGGCGGACCACACTCAATTCAACGGTCATAGAATCTCGATCAGGTCCACATGCACAAGGATATGCCTGAGCCACCTACCCTGATCAGAGGGTGAAATTGGGTCAAAATCCAACGGTCAGATTGCTTAAAATCATCGCGTAAGCGACACGACTCAGATTTCATAAAAGCTTAATAAATATCCAACCGTTCTCAAACTCTTCACTCCAGACTCAATCAAATCGACCCAGAACATCACATGGACTTAATTTTCGAGGTGATGGTCAAGCCCAACATAGTGACCGCAACAGCCTAAGATCATCGCTATCGGACTTTCGACGCGCGGTCCAGGTCCGATCCAGAACTTCCAAAAATTCTCCAGAACAACTGGATTTAACGATGGATCCCAGATTTCAGAGTAAGGTAGCGCTAACTAAACTACAAGTTTTGAGTCATGTAGATATAATTTAAAGTGATTGATGCGAATTTCACAAGCAATCAAGTATAGCGCTAATTACCCCAAAAACAACTACTTAAGGAAAGATAAGCATAAAATTTCCAGGGTCATTACAATCTACCCCCCTTAAAGAAAATTTCGTCCTCGAAATTCATACCTTCATAAATTACTCAAGGATCAGAGGGTAGGTCTTCCTGACCTCAGCTTCAGATTCCCAAGTAGCCTCTTCCACACCATGATGCATCCATAACACCTTCACAAGAGGGATAACCTTGCTACGTAATACCTGCTCCTTCTTGTCGAGAATACGTGTCGGTCGCAGTACATAAGTGGCATCCTCACTCAACTGTACTTGCTCCCAACTAATAATGTGCGAAGGATCAGGAACGTACTTCTTCAGCATAGAAACATGAAATACGTTATGCACGCCCGCAAGAGGTGTGGACAAAGCAAGGCGGTATGCTACCGCTCCCACTCGATCCAGAACTTGAAATGGACCAATAAATCTCAGCGTCAGCTTTCCCTTCTTACCGAACCGCAGAACTCCCCTCATAGGAGAGACCTTCAGAAACACATGGTCTTCAACCTCAAACTCAAGCGGTCGACGCCTCGTATCAGCATAACTCTTCTGCCTACTCTGGGCTGTCAGAAGTCGGCGTCGAATGATGTCAACCTTCTCTAAAGTCACCTGCACCAACTCTGGCCCAAACAAACTACGCTCACCAATTTTTGCCCAACAGTGTGGTGCTTTGCACGGGCGACCATACAACGTCTCATAGGGAGCCATACCGATACTCGCCTGGAAACTATTATTATACGCGAACTCTGCATACTGAAGACAATCATCCCACTGTCTTTGAAATCCAAAACACAAGCTCGCAACATATCTTCCAGGACCTGATTCACGTGCTCTGTCTGCCCATCTGTTTGCGGATGAAACGCGGTGCTGAACTTCAGTTTCATACCCATCGCTTCCTTGATACGAGTCCAGAAGATAGATGTGAAATGCGTGTCTCTATCAGACACAATCTCCAAGGGAACTCCATGCAGACGTACTATCTCCTTGATATACAACCTAGCTAACTCGTCTGTAGAGTTAGTGACTCTGATCGGTAAGAAATGCGCCGACTTCATTAATCGGTTGACGATCACCCAAATAGAGTCATATCCCTTCCTCGTTCTCAGCAACCCAGAAATAAAATCCATAGAAATGAAGTCCCACTTCCATTCAGCTAAGGGCATGGGCTATAGCAATCCAGGAGGTCAGTGATGCTCTGCCTTAACCTGCTGGCACGTGAGACAACGAGAAATAAATTCAGCAATCTGGACCTTCATATTGTCCCACGAATAAGACCTCTTCATATCTTGATACATCTTCATACTGCCTGGATGCATCACAAGTTTAGAACTATGGGCTAACTCGAGAACCTCCCGTCTCAAGTCAGGGATGTCAAGAACACATAACTGGCCACGAAATCGTAGGCCCCCATCAGAACTAACACTCCAGTCGGAGTTTTCATCTGTACCAACCCGCTTCCTCATCTTCACTAAAAGCTCATCATCTGCCAGAGCTGCAACGATCCTCTCGTCGATTAGGGGCTGTACACGAATGTGTGCGATAACCTCATACGGTTCAACCACCGTAAGCTTCTGCTCAAAATCGTGCATGAACTCCAACATATCCCACTCTGCTATCATCAGCGGAGCCGCAAACTCAATAGCCTTCTTGCGACTCAACGCATCTGCCACAAGGTTCGCCTTGCCCGGATGGTAAAAAACATCGAACTTGAAGTCCTTCAATGTTTCCATCCATCGGCGCTGCCTCATATTCAAATCACGCTGCGTGAAAATATACTTAAGGCTCTTGTGGTCGCAAAAGAGCTCGAACTCCTCACCATAGAGGTAATGTCTCCAAAGCTTTAATGCGAAAATGACAGCTGCTAACTCCAGGTCGTGCGTAGGGTAATTCTCTTCGTGTTATCTCAACTGACGCGAAGCATAAGCAATCACCCTGTCCTTCTGCATAAGGACACAACCCAGACCAACGCGAGAGGTGTCAGTATATATAATATACTTAACCCCTTGCTCTTGCAATACTAGCACAGGGGCGGACGTCAACTTGTCCTTCAACTCCTGAAAAGCTAACTCTGCCTGCTCATTCCAAACAAACTTCAAATCCTTCCGTGTCAACTACGACAATGGTCTGGCAATCTTTGAGAAGTCCTGAATAAAGCGTCGATAATAACCTGCAAGACCCAGAAAACTCCTTACCTTAGTAATTGAACCAGGCTGCTTCCAGTCCTGCACTGCAGCTACCTTGGCAAGGTTGACGGCTATCCCTTCCTTGGACACCACATGTCCCAGGAACTTGACTTCCTCTTTCCAGAAATCACACTTCTTGAACTGCGCGAAAAGCTGATTCTTCCTAAGAGTATCCAAAACCACTCTTAAGTGCTCCTTGTGCTCCGCCCGACTCGCCGAATATATCAAGATGTCATCGATAAAGACAATGACGAATCGGAACAAGAATGGCCGAAACACCCTATTCATCAGATCCATGAACACGGCCGGTGCATTCGTAAGACCGAACAACATCACAAGGAACTCATAATGACCGAGGTTAGTCCTGAAAGCGGTCTTCTGCACGTCTCCATCCTTGCCGTGCAACTGATGATACCCTGACTGCAGATCAACCTTCGAAAAGTACCGTGCCCCCTTCAATTGATCAAGCAGATCATCAATCCTAGGCAAAAGGGTACTTATTCTTCACAGTTATCAGATTCAGCCTGCGATAATCAATACACAATCGTAAGGAACCATCCTTCTTCTTCACAAACAAAACAGGTGCTCCCCAAGGAGACACACTAGGCCGAATAAAACCCAAGTCCAGCAAACCATCTATCTGTTTCCTCAACTCCTCCATTTCACCCGGAGGCATACGATAGGTGGGTAAAGAAATGGGCGTCGCACCAGGTATAAGATCGATAGCAAAATCAATCTCACGCTGAGGAGGTAATCCAGGAATCGACTCAAACGCATCTTCAAATTCCCGAACTACCGGCATACTAACTAACGCCGATTCAACCGAACTCTCCAACAGAGAAGAATAATAATCAATACGAAGAGGGTAATTGACCTGAACTGGGAAAGTAACAGTCTCGCCCTCAGGTCCATGAATCGTCACTGATCTAGCTTCACAATCAATCTCAGCTCGCATCCTCGTGAGCCAATCCATACCCATAATGACATCATAGTGATAAAGCGGTGCGACTAACAAATCAACACGGATCGATCCACTTCCAAGATCGACTAAACAATCCAAACAACGCTTGCCCAAAGCAGAGGAAATCCCCATAGCGGTAGTAAGCGTCACTCCTTGCATAGGAACAAATCTCAAACCCAAACGCCTAACTGCCGCATAAGATATAAGAGAAGTAGTGGACCCAGTATCCACTAACACAGAAACAGGAATACCTTCAATGTGCGCTGTCACCTCGAAGGACCTCGGCACCAAGTCAGACATAGGCGCTTCAGCTGAAAGCGCATGAACTCGAGCCTGCTGCTGACGATTCGGCGGAGGAACCATGGGCCGAGGTGGCACAAGCTAGGAACTATAGGTCGAAGGATGGATGAGTGGCGCGATCGAAGAGGTGGAGGAGAAAAAACTTGAGGCATCGGACGGCTAATCCTCTGCGGTGGAGTAAAATCACTTGCTCGCATACGGGAGAAGCAAAAATGGTCCAAATGCCTGCCTTCCCACAATAAGAACAGCGAACATCAGCTCTTATCTTGAGCGGGCGGCGCGAATGCCTCGGAGGAGAATCGCTCGCGGCCTCTTGCCGAGGAAAGGTGCACCATGGAAATCCGGTCGCGGCCTAGGAACCATCGGTGCTCGCATGGGGGACGACCTATCCCCATCCTACTCTACTTGCAAGGACATGCTCACCGGCTCCGCATAAGAAGAAATGCTAGCACAAGAAATCTTCGATCGGATCTCAGTTCTCAATCCCTCAGAGAAACGCCGTATCCTCATCGGTGATCACCAAGGATCAAAGGAACATACCGACCCAGCTCGAAAACCGGTTCTCATACTCCGTCACCGACAACCCTCCCAGCGGAGGCGAAGGAACTCACTCTCCTTCTCATGTCGATACGTACCGAGAAATACTTCTCATGGAAGCGTGCCTCAAACGCCTACCACGACCACACAAAACCTTCCTCGACGGTGCGAAAAACACGTCCCACCACAAACCGGCCTCCTTCTCAAACATGAAGGAGGCAAGCTCAACTTGCTCGACCTAGCAGTGCAGCGGTCTCGGCATCTTAGAGATGTGGTCGATCCAATACTCGGCCTCCTTGGGTCTATGAGAACCCGCAAAAGTAGGAGGTCGCAAGAGCCGGAATCGCTCGAAAGTGCTGCTGGCACTGGCGCTCCCAGATGTAGGCATAGGTGAAACAGGTGGAGTCACCCCCACTGACTGAGCAAAGATACTAGCCATGGAAGAGAGGAACTCCTACTGCTGCTGGTGCTGCTGCTGCTGAATCTGTTGCTGCTGCATCAACAACATCATCTGCTCAAACCTATCAGTAGGCGAAGCAGATGAAGGTGCACGGCGCGGCTCAGGAACTGAGGGCGTGACTGGAGGAGCCATAGGTGTCGGCCCAACACCGGCATGAGACGGACCCGCTTGTGGATCTGACTGGCTATCGCTCAAGGGAGGAACCCCAGCAAGCGACTCAATCAAAGAGAGATGGGCCGAAGACTTCGAACCCTTAGGAGGCATCCCTACATTCAACAGAGGATGCAACCTGCCAGATTCTACGTCACATAATCCATTCACACAGCAACACAACACAACTCCAAAGACAAACAACATGCATTCCATTAATCAAAATCGTCGCAATACAAGTAGTGCAGTAATACATGAATCACGACTAGGAAAGCATGTAAACAACAACATCTAACACTTTAAACAACCATAGCAACTACAAACAACACCAACTACAAAGCCAACAACGGCTACACATAGAAAGAAAACAACAAACAAAGCAAAGGACGGCCACGACGACTACTACTCATCGGAATCAGGAGATGGAGGCGGGGCACCCTTATCCTGTAAGCAACACAGGATAGACTTCAGAGTTCGAGTCACTTTTTTAAACTTATGTTTAACAAGGCCTCGAATATCAATAATATCCTGGCGTAAAACAGCCTGCCCTTCTTCAAGCCGTGCAAGACGGGCATCTCTGGCAGTCTGCTCTATGCCTTGCTCTGGCGCCACAAGAGGAGAGCTATCACTCGAATCCTGTGCCTCATCCTCTTCCTCGTCCTGCTCTGTTTCTTCCTCAGACTCAGCACCACCTTCAGCATAACTCTCTTCAGCATCGCTCTTAGACTCAGCCTCACTCTCTAAGGCATGTCGACCAGAACCGATCTCCATCTGCTTAAGAGTCCTCAGATTGATATGACGAACAGGAACCGGCTTCTCTGCTCCAAGCCTATAGCCAAACTCATGTGCAAGCTTGTAAATGAGGCGGCCAAATGGAAGCGACTCGGTCCTCCTACTCGAACGAGCGATGAGAATAATCTGACACAGGATGTACGTCGGCACACACAACTTGGCTTCCTGCCCCACCTGATATAGGAAATCTACCATCAGGCGCGTACACTCGCTGCGGTTGCTCCACCTTGGGTATACATTGAATGTACACATGTGATGAAGTAAACGGAAGTCGTCCGTCATGTAGGTAGCCAGAAGACTCCTATTAGGCTGCCATTCGACCAGACGACCACACAAGGATCGGGTGCGACGATCCCTCTTGTGCACACTGTTCACATTCTTCTCGCTGGCATGCACTTCACCAAGTGGCACATTCAGGAGTTAGGATATCAAAGCAACATTGACAATACCCACTCGACCGCTACCATAAGGAATCTTGAACTGCAGAGGCTCCAGCGAAGGATCAAGGATGTTGGCATAAAAGGCTCGAACAGTGCTAGCATTCGCGCGATACTCGCCTTCGAACAAGGGACATCAACCAGCCCCTTCTAGGCGCTCCAACAACAAAAAATCACCATACAGCCGTAGATCAACATGAGCCTCAAAAAGGATTCTACGGCCTTCATAGACTCCATGCGATAGCTCCGCCAACAAAGTCCTACCAATAGGAGCTCAAGGATCGAGGTCCCGCTTGGTCTGGAATTCACGAGTGGCGGACGTGCTAACGGCGGCACCTCTCGGCCTCCGTGCACGAGTTGGACGGCTAGGCCCGGCTTTATCCACGGGTGCTTTCTTCTTCCCCATCAAAGAAAGAAGAGTAGAAATGGAAAATATGGCCGTGATGAACTCAAAGAGGGCCATGAGAAATGAGAGAAAGAGAGAAATAGGAAGATGGTGAAGCTTCCACACACTTAAGAGCCAAAAAAGGAATGTAAGAGCTCAAATGAGAAGGAAAGAAAGGGAAATCAGCAATGAGAGTGAGGGTTTTGAAATAGGGTGATGGGGTTTGCACAAAAATGGAAGAAGAAGAAGATTTGGAAGAGATTTGGAGAAGATTGGAGAGGGTTTTTAAGAAAAGGAGAGCTTGGGAGTGGAGTTTGTGAAAGAAATAGGTTAAAGGAGAGGTTTTAAACAGAAAACTATGGAGGGGTGGGCCACACAAGGCCTAGAAATCATCGGCCCGCGCCGGCCCGGCCCGCTGATCGGTGAGCCCTCGCCGAACCAGCGATGGCATCGCCGGTCTCTGGACTGACCGGCGATGCCTCACCATTTGAGCGAGGTCCTCCTGGTCCCTCATGGTCAGAATGATGTGGTTCCCCCCCTGGGCCCCATAGGAAATGCCCCGATCGGCCCCTTGGATGATTTGACGCCTATCGGGCCATTCTGGCAGAAATCTGATTACAATAAAGATTTCTTGAAGGTTTAAGGGTTAAAACAAGATGATAAACCATCTAAACTCATAAATAGATGATCTAGAAAAGGTTTCGGGTCGCTGTGTGTGACCAGGTAAGAGTACAGACTCGATCTCGGCGAAGGTTTTCAGGAAACTTCCGCCGATAGAAGCTACGGAGCACAAACACAAAATCTACGATAGACCCGCACCCAAATATACTAAAGTGGCGACAATGTGCGGTGCGTAACCATAACCCAGGTCTAGTTTAATCCAGATCATGCTCTGATACCAACTTATAACGCCCTGAAATTCAGGGGTCGAGCATAACTCAGCTCCCGAGTTCCAAAACATCACTTATGCAACATATTTAATGATGGATGTATGTTGTCTGTATTAGTGCATAAAACATGGAATAGATTAAGCCAAAACACAGATATAATTCAGGGATAAGTGAATAAAGCAAGCGGAAGACTTATAGAAATATATATGTACAAGTGTGAATCCCTGAAGCACATATACAAACCAGGTCGTAATGTAAGTGTGGCTATCAAAATTACAAGTATCAAGTTACATCATTTAATTTCCCAAAAAGAAATCCCAGCATCCCACACATCAGAACAAGGCTCGCTAGAACCCGTCTGAAAACTGCATATAAGAGAAAGCAGCCTCATCATCATCCATCTCCCGCTCTGCCTCAAAAGTCGCATCAACATCTGCAACATCAGAACCTAAGACAGAGTCTGGTGGGTGTTTAACACCGCCCCAGAACATGGGAGTGAGTGATCAACTCAGTGGAATAATAAGGCACTGGTTAACATGTTATCAATTCAATCAAGCAGTAATGATAAAGCAGAACAATTAAACAAGTCCTAAGTACTCTTGTTAATGCAAGGATGTATGCAAAATGATGCGTGCCCTCACGCGTACACCCTCAGCGTCTTCATCTTACGTTACGCATGACATCGCCTCAAAGTGCGCCACATCTACAAAGCACATGCAAATGCGGTGCATGAATATGATTACCAAGTTGTTATTAGTCCTTTTCATACAGCAGGATTAGGAAGCTAAGATACCTTCCCCATATCACCATCCAAACAGTGATCCATTTGTAGGGTCGTCAGTCCTAGACATCTCCAACGATCATATGGTTTCAGGTCGTTGCAAAGGGCTCGTCACCAATCAATGCTCGCATTTCACACCTTTATTACTACACCAAGGCTCGGTATCCAGGCATGCTCGAGGTCACTACAAAGGGCTCGTCACCAATCAATGTAGGCCGACAGCACGAATATAGTGTCCCATACCACCATAATCGGCTCACGAGTTTGGTTGCTCACTGGTCACTACGGGGAGGCTCGTCACCCCAGCGTAGGCCGACAGCTCGACCACGGTGTCCCATACCACCATGTCCGGCTCATGAGTCTTAGCGGATCAAGGTACCATGGTTAATAGGATTTCACTGGTAAGTTCGGTACCCTAGATTCAAGCAGTAGCGTCCATACATGGTAAACATACATCGGACAATCGGGTTACTTGACGAACTCGACTAGCACGAGCGCACGTTGGGTTGAATGACATAGAGTGCGCAAACACTCCGCGTGGCCAAACCACTGCCGCCAACTCTAATACGGCTCGGGTTCGTCTAATTACATCCGTTGTGGCGAAAGCAATCTCAGCCACAACCTTAAGGCAGATTACCGATTTCCTGGACTATTCATAGTCCCAAACACAGTACACTACAACAGATAATCATATTAAATGTAGAACAGTAATGGAGCAACAACTCAAATCATGTGGTACTCAAGCATTTGAAGAATATCTACTTAACATAAATGAAAGCATAAGTAGTGCTTGAAATTAAATAACAAGGAATGTAACTAGCAAGAAGGAAATCATACACACTAGTGGGAGAGTTGAAAATCGCTTCCCAATGCCCAAACTAGGTTCAAATATCACACCTTAGATCATTCAGGCATTTCTACAAACACTTAGAATACACAAAACAACATATATGACATATGTTGAAATACAAGTATTTGGACAATTCCTTTTACCAAGGAGTTGTCGCACATACATCTAGCATACATACATGACAAATAATCATGGCAAACATAAGTGCATATTTTATACGTATACGGTACTTTATACATACACATAGAATACACAAATCTCAATATAATACATGCATATCAGGAACGCAACATAAACACAACATTTGGCATGTGAAATCTCATCCATAACAAGAATAAATCATTAACTGGCATTGAAAGCCTTGAAAACCATAACCTATACACTTAAAGTCCGCACCTTAAGCCAGAAAAGAAACACCGAACTGATTTAGACGAGTTGTCTTCGTCAACGGCGATAAAATACCCTAAAGCAAGGATAGAAATGAGATACAACAATACCAAGACTAATCTAAGCTCTAACACAGATTAGGGTTAGGTTAACTTACCCCAAGATGAACTCAGAACCGTCAGAATAACGATTCAAAGTGAAGGTTCAAGGATGTAGAAGAACAGGAAAGAATCCAAGATGATTCACCAACTACTCTCTCTCTTTCTCTCTCTTTTCCACTCTCTTTCCAAGCTAGGGTTAGAGAAAAATTCGTATGGAAAAGAGAGCTAGGGTTTAAGGACTATAAATAGGCCTAACTTTGATGAAAATAACCCCAGGGCCAAGGTATACTTAGGGTATAACCAAAACCAGACTCTCGCGATCCAACAAAGCACTTCTGGTGGGCTTAAAACCACGAAAGGTCGGACTTAAGCTCTTTGACCATGGATCTAGGTCAAGCTAAGTTTTCGTACCGACCGGCTCTTCAGATCAGCCGTGGTGGACCACACTCAATTCAACGGTCATAGAATCTCGATCAGGTCCACAAGCACAAGGATATGCCTGAGCCACCTACCCTGATCAGAGGGTGAAATTGGGTCAGAATCCAACGGTCAGATTGCTTAAAATCATTGCGCAAGCGACACGACTTAGATTTCATAAAAGCTTAATAAATATCCAACCGTTCTCACACTCTTCACTCCAGACTCAATCAAATCGACCCAGAACATCACATGGACTTGATTTTCGAGGTGATGGTCAAGCCCAACATAGTGACCGCAACAGCCTAAGATCATCGCTATCGGACTTTCGACGCGCGGTCCAGGTCCGATCCAGAACTTCCAAAAATTTCCCAGAACAACTGGATTTAGCGATGGATCCCAGATTTCAGAGTAACGTAGCGCTAACTAATCTACAAGTTTTGAGTCATGCAGATACAATTTAAAGTGATTGATGTGAATTTCACAAGCAATCAAGTATAGCGCTAATTACCCCAAAAACAACTACTTAAGGAAAGATAAGCATAAAATTTTCAGGGTCATTACAGAGAGGTATGGGTAGGGTACTTGACTTAATGGGTTGTGTACTTACTTGAGGTGATTGATTGATGTGATGTTTAGGGTAGAGTTTCTCTTAGAATTCGCAACACGCGGCATTTTTCTTGAAATAAATGTGAGCCCACAACTCTTGCCCTAGGTCTCGCATCGGTGCACGAGACGCGGCGTTGAAACTGCTGTGACGGCGTGGTCACAAGGGTATAAGTCTCAGGTCGATCCGACTCAGATCTACGGGATACAACTTAGGGTCGCGCAAAAGCCGATTACTGGTTGCGGATCGCCAGAATTTGACGGGGAGGATCACGAAAGTCTATGGAATGGTACGGGCTAGGATACAGGCTTTATACTACTAGACTTATCTCGACCTGGACTACATGGTGAACGAGTTAGATCATCCAAGTGGGACCTACCTTAGAAGTGTAAAAATAAAAAAATAAAAAAAAATAGAGGCTGCAGGTGGCTAACCACATGCTTGCACTATTACCAGCGCCCAGATGGGTGGACACGCAGTAGGGGCATGGGAGTGGGGACCGCTCGTAGGACCCCACATGATATATGTGTCTTATCCACACCGTCCATCTATTTTGCTAGATTATTTAGGCTAGGAGCCCAAAAATCAGGTGGACCCAAATCTCAAGTGAACAGCACCAATGGAAATAATGGACAGGGAGTGCGGGCCATTTTGACAACATTTGGGTCCCACTCATGGTACCAATCTTGATGTTTATGTGCCATCCATGTTGTCCATCCTTTCATTCAGGCCATGTTTGGCCAAGGTCCCAAGATTTAGGCTAATCCAGATTTTAGATGAGTCGCACCAAAGGAAAATGTGGGGATAAAAACCTCTTGGACTTGATTTCTTAGACTTGGAATCCCTGGTTTTGGGATCCCTTTATAATGCCCCGAACTTTTCAATACTCAAGTATTGAAAGTTCTTGAGCGTTACCATAAGATTTAACCTATTATGTACATGGATATTGTACCAATCTATCTAACCTAACCTCACATCATATTCCAAATGCGAATTGGACCATTGAGAATGATCTCCCTCCATAAGACCATGCCATCTGACCATTGAATTTAAGACAAGACCATCTATTAGGTGATTTAATGTATGTACGTTCCTCTAAATGATTTGGCGAATAACCCTTTATCCGTAAAGATTTAGATATAAGTTTGGATGTAAGAGTTACATAGGAAGATGCATACGAACCCATAGAACAACTAGATTTCCTAGAACTCTTAAATTAGAAATAATTATGAAAATGCCATTAACCTAGACCCCTGAATTCTAGATCACGTAGTTCCTACTATCCGATTAACATGAAATTTTATACCATGCCTACAAGTCCTAAATTAACTGTACAAGTCGTATTTCGACCCTTTGATCATTGTAAAAATAACCCAATGGATAGATCAACCATTAACCATTGATTTTGGGGCCCATCTGGTCTTTAGATATGCTCCAATTATGGTCTCAAGCCCTTAAATTAGGTATAGAAACAAATAGACGGTATAGATCCCTCATTATAATATCATCATGGGCCCCACAATTGGTTGCAGGTGCACACACACATGTGCACCAGCTGTGCACCGAACAAGAGGTCAGGTCAAACATAGTTTGACCCGATGATTCTTGTAAGAGAAAAGGAAATTGAATCCTTTCTCCCACTAACATCGGACGATCTTCCGCTATGGCAATCTAAGGGCCACTACCATCATCCGTATAGATGATCTGAGCCATCCATCATGTCCACGGCATGATTTTGACCAAACCTTAGGTCTCAGCACACTAAACGCCAAACATGGTAAAACAGCGTTGACCTACAAACTGTCGATAAAGACTCCCTTCCTATGCGCAATGCGAACGGACATCATCTTCGTGGGACAAGTTGTGGACCACCATTTGAAACGAATCAAATAATCTGAACCGTCCATTGTGATCCCAGGGTCAAACATAATAGACCCTAGATTTCCACACGTGCCTTCGACCAGTTACGTGCATAAGATGTTGCACACAATCAGCCGAACTGCAGGCAACTACAAACGGACGTCTTGCGATCGAGATAGATTGGGCCTCACTTCAGTCATTGGAAGATTCCAGCCATCTGAAATCCTTCCTCAATGATCTCGAAAGCTTCCACAATGGTAGAAGGTAAGTAGGAAAAGGATGGGTGCAGCAATCCACCAATTTCCACGGGAAAACAAATCTTAAGCTGCGGCGACTGACACCTTAAGAAACCATCCAAGGACTAGATCTGGACCGTGAATATGATCTTCTCTACCAATCCGCGACACCCACATAACAAACCGACCATATCAACAACGATCCGAGGAGAAAAGACGTGGAAGATCAAACCCAACGCACTCACTATCAGGTTACGCAAAAGCATAAAATGCGTAACTTCTGATCATTGTTGCGTAAATAGTCCTACGCAAGGAGTTTTCATAGAAGGGCCTTAGCCACTCACGCCTATAAAATGACCCCTTCATCCGATGGTGAGGGAGAGAAGAGGGTAGAGAAAGAGAAGGAAAACATGAGAAAGAGAGAGAGAAATGTCCAGCTCCCTGATGGACGTAACAACAAGAAAGTAAAAGAAAAGAAAAAGAAAGAAAAGAAGAAAGGAAAAAAGAAAAGAAAAGAAAGAGAAAGAAAAGAAAAGAAAAGAAAAGAAAAGAAATGAAATGAAAGGAAAGGAAAGAAAGGAAGAGAGAGAGAGAGAGAGAGAGAGAGAGAGAGAGAGAGAGATAGTGTGCCGAACTAACTTGCTAGGTCCTAGACTGAGTCTGGGCCAGGTTTGAGTCGAGCTCAAGGTGTTTATGCTTACATTAATTTAAGTTTTATATTTAACCTGCCTTTTATATGCCTTCATGTTATTTTATCTTGCCTTTCACATGCCTTCATATTACTTTGAATTTTTCCTGCAATTATATCTTTTACCATCAATTATTTGCCTTTGAGATTACATTATAATGTTAATTACACGTGATCTTTCTAAATTTATGTGGGGCCATAGATATAAGCCTTGCCCTTGCCTTATCAAATTTATTGAGTTGGTCATGCCACTCTCCTTATTATTGAATCAGCCGTTGCTGCTCTTCTATTTGTTGAGTTAGCCATTGCTACTCTTTTTTTATTGAGTTGACCATTGTCACTCTCCTATTTGTTATGTTAGCCATTGTTACTGTTTCAGTTGACCATTATCACTCCTCTTTATTATATTGGTCTTATGTTATTTATCTTTAAGGCTTGGGCATGTATCTTGATATTCTAGAACCTCCATGATTTAGTTTATGTTCTCTATAAGTGCAAGAAATGTGGTCAAATGTATCATAACTAGTAATTCTAATAATCTATCATGGACATAATGCGCTCTCGGTAGAGACCCTCTTAGTCGTCATGAAATTCCTTGGGTTTTGGACAGTGGTGCACAAATCGATGTGTGTAATTTGTAAATGCAGTGTAACATTACTTCTGGGATTGGATGTCATAAATAGTCGCTCCATGAACAAATCATGTCACGTAATTCATCCGACTCATGTGTTGTGCGCCTTGAGGTGTTCACGTAAATCCACGGTAGCGTTGGCCATGCTGGTGAATATTCATATAGTGAGAGTGCGGGTCAAGCCAGATATCATGAAGTTGTTTTCTACATTGTGATAATCACTACGTATGATGAGCTGCACACACATTGCTAAGCATGCATCTCATGTAGGTTATTTGCGCATGCTGATACCCTCGTATTAGTGGAGTACGGGACGTATTAAACCCTTACATTACCTTTATGAATCTTTTGAATTATTGTTAATCTTAAAGGATAACTATTACTATGAGTAAGGCATTGACACTCTCCCAACCATACAAATGATGCAGGTGATGTACAGATTGAAGACTTAGAGGACCATCTCCCTATAGAAGATTATACTGAAAGAATATGAAGATTAACCATCACAATGAGTAAGGCGTTTATTTATTTAATTTTATACTTCTGTTGCGAACTTGATTAATGTAATAAGCTTCCATTGAGAAGGCATTTGATTATTTATTGAATTTTTGTACTATGATGAAATAATCAATATAGTTAATTTTATTCTTGTGAATGAGTACCTTAATGAATGTATCTGGATGTAATCCAAATGAAAAAAAGGGTACAATTTTAAAGCATCCGATTTATATATTATTAACACTCGGTTTTCTTAGTCACGAGTATAAACTCTGGCCATGAAATTTCAGGATGTTACAGTTGGTATCAAAGAATGAGAATAAGTTTAACTAGGCCTAAGGAGAGTGGATCACCATAAGCCTAAAGCGATTAGGACATATAATGAATTAGATACATACACTCAATGAATCCCTGAAGGAATTAGGAAGTCGAAGAATTAGAAACCCACATTCAGGTTCCCCAATTTGAAATGTTAAGTTAGACATGAAATTTAAAATTTTTCAATACAAGTACCCCCATAATAAATCCCCAAACCATGGGATCTAGTCTTGTGATTTTTCTGGAAGTCTCAAGAACAAGTCAGGGACTTAGGCTCCAAATTTTGAATAAATTGGACGGATGGATCGGAAGTTAAAATTCTTGGAGCAACAAACTGTCAATATAAAATGATTTTGGGCATTCAAAATGACAACACTAAATCTTAGAATGAATGGATGATTTGGACCTATCTTTTATGAAATCTAGCCTATCCATTGTCGTCTAGTCCGGTTAGGATATCTGGCTTTCGAGACGAAACAAAGATTTTTCCAAGGACGAAGAGTGATCGGGACCATGGAATTACGAACTATATTCAAACAAAGCACGAGCGGTTTAATCCAAATACCAAATCTTGGGGTCAAGATTTTCTTTTAAGGGGGGTAGGATGTAGCGTCTCAATTCCATGTAACCAATTATACGCATACTTAGACATATATAGCTTTATTCTGAGTAATACATTGAAAATTAAGCAAATTGAATCGGCGAGGATAATAGAAGAAATCTTAGGTAATGTATCAGATAATCAGAGTATGCAATGAAAGCATAATGGGCCATGTTAGATTTATCCTTTATGAAGATATAAGATTTCGTGAGTATTTCCCATGGGTAAAAAATAATCGGGATTATGAACTGATGGAACCATGCTTAAGTGAAATTTATGCGGTTTGACTGAAATTCTAAAGTCCTCACAAATATCAATGACCCAATGCCCTGATCAAGTAAAGGATCGAGATTTAACAGGATTAAGAATTGATACCGGTAGATCCTCTGTACTGTACAGGCGAAGGATCCGTGTATCGGGCTCAAACCCACTATAATCATCTATTCATATTACCTCAAACACAGGAAGTAGGGAATCCTTAGCGGCATAAAAAATGACTTGGATAATAGAAGTACTAAATTTTGGATGCGAAATTATGTTTAAGGGGGGGAGATTGTAACGCCCCAAACTTTTCAATACTCGAGTATTGAAAGTTCTCGAGCGTTACCATAAGATTCAACCTATTATGTACATGGATAATATACCAATCTATTTAACCTAACCTTACATCATATTCCAAATGCGAATTGGACCATTGAGAATGATCTCCCTCCATAAGACCTAGCCATCTGACTACTGAATTTAAGACAAGACCATCTATCAGGTGATTTAATGTATGTACATTCCTCTAAATGATTTGGTGAATAACCCTTTGTCCGTAAGGATTTAGATATAAGTTTGCATGTAGGAGTTGCGTAGGAAGATACCTACGATCCCCTAGAACAACTAGATTTTCCAGAACTCTAAGATCAACAATAATTATGAAAATCCCATTAACCTAGACTCTTGAATTCTAGATCATGTAGTTCCCACTATCCGATTAATGTGAAATTTTATACCATGCCTACAAGTCCTAAATTAACCATACACATCATATTTCAGCCCTTAGATCATTATAAAAATAACCCAATGGATAGATCAGCCATTAACCATTGATTTTGGGCCCACCTGGTCTTTGGATATGCTCCAATTGTGGGCTCAACCTGTTATATTAGATATAGAAACAAATAGACGGTGTAGATCCCTCATTAGAATATCACTGTGGGCCCCACAGTCTGTCGTAAGTGCACACACACATGTGCACTAGCTGTGCACCAAACAAGAGGTCAGGTCAAACACGGTTTGACCCGACGATTCTCGTAAAAGAAAAGGAAATCGAATCCTTTCTCCCGCCAACATCGGACGATCGTCCGCTGTGGCGATCTAGGGGCCACCACCGTCATCCGTATGGATGATTTGAGCCATCCATCATGTCCACGACATGATTCTGACCAAACCTTAGGTCTCAGCACACTAAACCCCAAACATGGTAAAATGGTGTTCACCTGCAAACTACCGATAAAGACTCCCTCCTTGTGCGTGATGCAAATGGACATCATCTTCATGGGAGAAGTTGTGGACCACCATTTGAAACGAATCAAATTATCTAAACTGTCCATTGTGATCCTAGGGCCAAACCGAACAAACCCTAGCTTTCCCCACGTGCCTTCGACCTGTTACGTACATAAGATGTTCCACGCAATCAGCCGGACTGCAGGCAACTGCAAACGGACGTCTTGTGATCGGGATAGACTAGGCCTCACTTCAGTCATTGGAAGAATCCAACCGTCTGAAATCCTTCCTCAATGATCCCGAAAGCTTTCACGATGGTAGAAGGTGAGTAGGAAAAGGATGGGTGCAGCAATCTGCCGGTTTCCACAGGAAAACAAATCATAAGCTATGGTGACTGGCACCTCAAGAAACCATCCAAGGACTAGATCTGGACCATGAATATGATCTTCTCCAACAATCTGCGACACCCACTTAACAAACCAACTAGTTCAACAACAATCTGAGGAGAAAAGACGTGGAAGATCAAACCCAACACACTCGCTATCGGGTTACACAAAAGCGGAGAATGCGACGTAAGGAGTTTTCGCAGAAGGGCCTAAGCCACTCACGCCTATAAAAGGACCCCTTCGTCCGACGGTGAGGGAGAAAAGAGAGCAGAGAAAGAGAAGGAAAATGTGAGAAAGAGAGAGAGAGAGAAATGTCCATGTCCCTGCAGGACGTAACAACAAGAAAGGAAAAGAAAAGAAATAGAAAGAAAATTAGAAAGAAAAAAAAAGGAAAGGAAAAAGAAAAGAAAGGAAAGAGAAAGAAAAGAAAGAAAAGAAAGAGAAAGAAAAGAAAAGAAAAGAAAGGAAAGGAAAGAAAGGAAGAGAGAGAGAGAGAGAGAGAGAGAGAGAGAGAGAGAGAGAGAGAGATTGTATGCCAAGCTAACTTGCTGGGTCCTGGACTGAGTCTGGGCTAAGTTTGAGTTGAACTCAAGGTGATGGTTTTATCCTTTAAGCTTACATTAATTTAAGTTGTTATATTTAACCTGCCTTTTACATGCCTTCATGTTATTTTATCTTACCTTTTATATGCCTTCATATTACTTTGAATTTTTCCTGTAATTATTTGTTTTACCATCAATTATTTGCCTTTGAGATTACAATATAATGTTGATTACACATGATCTTTCTGAATTTATGTGGGGCCACGGATACAAGCCTTGCCCTTGCCTTATCAAATTTATTGAGTTGGCCCTATCACTCTCCTTATTATTGAATCGACCGTTGCTACTCTTCTATTTGTTAAGTTAGCCATTGCTAGTCTTCTTTTATTGAGTTGACCATTGTCACTCTCTCATTTGTTATGTTGGCTACTGTCACTGTTTGAGTTGACCATTATCACTCTTCTATTTATTATATTAGCCTTGCGTTATTTATCTTTAAGGCTTGGGCATGTGTCTTGATATTGCAGACTCTCCATGATTCAGTTTATATTTTGTATAAGTGTAAGCGATGTGATTAGATGTATCACAAGTAGTGATTCTAGTAATCTATCATGGATGTAATGCGCTCTGGGTAGAGACCCTCATAGTCATCACGTAATTCCATGAGTTTTAGGTAGTGGTTCACAAATCGATGTGTGTAATTTGAAAATGCAATGTCACGTCACTTTTAGGATTGAATGTCGCAAATAGTCACTCCATGTAAAAATCATGTCACGTAATTCATCCAACTCATGTGTTGTGCGCCTTGAGGTGTTCACGTAAATCCACGGTAGCGTTGGTCATGTCGGTGAATATCTGTATAGTAAGAGTGTGGGTTGAGCCAGATATCATGAAGTTGTTTTCTACATTGTGATGATCACTACATATGATGAGCCGCACACACTCTGCTAGGCATGCATCTCATGTAGGTTGTTTACGCATGTTGATACCCTCGTATTAGTGGAGTACGGGACGTATCAGACCCTTACATTACTTTTATGAATCTCTTGAATTATTGTTAATCTTAAAGGAAAACCATCAGTATGAGTAGGGCGTTGACCCTCTCCCAACCGTACAAATGATGCAAGTGATGTACAGAGTGAAGACTTAGACGATCATCTCCTTATAGAAGATTATATCGAAAGAATATGAAGATACTTTATTTATTTAGTTTTATACTTCCGCTGCGAACTCGATTAATGTAATAAGCTTCCATTGAGAAGGCATTTGATTATTTATTGAATTTCTTTACTTTGATGAAATAATCAATATAGTTGATTTTATTCTCGTGAATGAGTACTTTCATGATTGTATCTGGATGTAATCCAAACGAGAAAAAAAAGTGCGATTTTAAAACATTCAGTTTATACATTATTAAAACCTAGTTTTCCCATGCACGAGTATAAACTTTGGCTGTGAAATTTCGGGATGTTACACCCCTGGAATTGAAAATCCCTATATCTGGGATCCCTAGAATTTGGGGCTCTCTTGGGCTTAGGATTCCAAGATTTCTGGAATCCCTTGGATATGTTTGGCATCTTAGATTCAAAACCCCTATAATCACAAAGTGATATGCATAATATATTTGCAAAGGTTTGAAATTAAATCAAGTTAAATCTCTAATTAGTATATGTATGAAATAATGACACTATGGTTATATTAATCCGTCGGGGGATATACTTTTCTTGAAATGATGAAATCCCAAGACTCATATGGGCCATAAGCATAGGATCGCATCCTAGTGACTAACCAATGATATGTAATCAGTGGTTTGCGTTAGCAATCATCAGACAGTGCAGATCATCCTATTAAAGTAATTATAGAGATGTTGTTAATAATTTGATTGTTTTGGGATATCATGAGTGACTCATGTACCTAAATAGATTGGTAGCCTAGTGGGACATATGTTGTACATGTGGGTATCCATCCAGGTCACTCCCAGTGGACCCCGCCTTGGTGTATATATTTTACCCATGCCTTATAGGCTACATGAGGAGCCGATGTTATTCTAACATGAGCCACACCATATAGACCTCTATATTTATAGTGGGGCCTGTCGTTTAGTTCCCACTTTTTATATATGATGTTTCAATTATCTCACAATATGTTTGATAACATGCTAGTATATTTAACTTAATAGGACACATTGATAACATGTTTAGTATAATTGATATCATGCACATTTATATGCTCAAACGCATCATTTGTATGCCTGTTGTGGATGGCAATTGACCATAGCATACGCCTTTCAGCTTGAGATACTTAGGGGACCCTATATGAGTAGGGTTGCCCCACATGATCAGGTGGTGCATGCAGGTTTGGGGCATGACTTGGATAGTATGACTCATGCATTTTACATACATATGTCACAATCACTTTTACACCTTGGCATTGTTAGGGTTGTGACCTCCACAATTATATCGTGGATGGTTGGATTGGATACCGAAAATATATGTTTTAACACTTGGGGGCTTAGGATATTTATGGGTGAAAGTCCTTAAAATTTTGTGGTACAGTAGGATACTTCAACGTCGAGACCAAGTGGATAACATGATCACCCGAGTGCCAAATATCAGTATGTCACGTCTTCCACTATCTCCTGGTCGGTTGAAAATGGGTGTGACCTTATCTGCTCGAGGGTAGAGCTAGGATGAGTTTGACCAGCTTGCAAATGGGTCCGCTATTGACGAACCTGATGGGCATTGGCATACCACTAGTAAGGCGGATAGTGAGGTCTCTTTCACTCACTTGGTCATGCGCGCGGTGGGGCGACAACCAATGTTAGAGTGTACTAGACTCCGGTGATTTTTCAGATACAAATTGTATTGATATGTGGACTAGTTAAGGAGTAGCATGTTTGCGTTGCATTCCTTGTATATAATATTGGGCCACATAGGCCTTACGTTGCATAGCTTTGGTATGACTAATAACATTCATCGACTTAGCAGTTTAACTCTTCATCTTCTGCATACTCTGACATTTGTATAGTTGACACATGCATTGCGCACATACGCACGCACTTTCCAAGCTTTGTAGAAAGCTTATGCACGTTCATTATGTGCAAGTCATGCTAGACCGTAGCAGCATTACGGCAGGAGCAAGTGCCTGATCTTTTGGAGTTTTGTTATATCATATATTTTCCTTTTAGTACTATACTCAAAGATTATATTATTGGATATGTGGTGATGATGTTTTGTGACTTAGGTACACTTGGGGTTATGCAATTTTAAAAAAAAATCACTATGAAATCCTCCTTGTAGGATACCAAGATCAGAACCTAGCGTATGAGAGTTAGGAGTCGAGAATGAGATACTACGGAGGCTATCAGCACCAGATTCAGCGGCTGAGAATTTTGTTTGCCCGGTTCCTGAGTTTGGGGTGTGACACAAATCTCAGTGAAATATGCCATATGAAACATGGGTGATTGAATGCCCACCGTTAAAAACTTCATGGTTGCCACTGAAATGTTTATTTTCTATCTAACTTGTTAATAAGTTCACAAAGAACTAGATGAAGGGACCACACAAATATTTTCTTGATCCCAAACTTTTGTGGCTTACAAAATTTTTTTAATGGTCAGTCACCACTATTTCCTATGGTATGGTCCACCTAAGAATTAAAACTGCTTCATTTTTAGGATAACGGCCTAAAATAACGTGAAAAATGGATGAATGGTGTGGAAGTAAGGAACATCGATTACAGTGGGTTTTAGAGTCACGGATCCCAAGATGCATCGAAACCGCATCCATTTGCGTACGTTTTGTGGTCTTATTGTCAATCTCAAGTTTTCATAAATCATAAGGGCTTGTTTGGCACCATGGATTTGGGAGAGTTGATGGGGTTTTAAATCCCCTAATTGTTTGGCACTATAAATTAATGGGGGGTTTGAAATCCACAGTGAAAGCTTGGATTACATCTAAAATATTTTCAAGAGTTGCATGTGTAACATGTGTATTACTAAATATTTTCAAGAGTTGCATGTGTAACATGTGTATTACTAAACTATTAATCTATTGATACATTGGCCACTAATGATATCTCAAAATAATTAGATTATTAATTACATCACTATAATTACTTTAATACAATGATTAGGGCCATTGAAACATTGTTCATGTAAATGAACGGTTAAAAATTGTTGGTTACTCACTCGGACGTGATCTTGTGCTTGTGGCACATCTGATACTTGGAATTTCAACGGGCTTATTATGACCATTGTGTCATCATTTTCGAGCAAAGTATATATTTCAACGGGCTTATTATGACCATTGTGTCAAACATTACATATGTTCACTAATTAAAGATATTAAAGTTGATTTAGTAATTAAATTCAAACCCCTATAAATATATTATGCATAGTTTTGAGTTAAAGTTGATTCCGAATATTTGGTACCAAACACAATAAGAGTATTTCAAATTAAGGGGGTTTCAAATCCAAGAGGTTCCAAATCCAACCTCCCAAACGTGCCCTAAGGGAGGGTTGTGTGAGGTTAACAAACTGTATCAAATTTTAGCCACCGATTTCCTCATAAATCCTAACCATTCATTAAACGAACGGTACAAAAGTAGGACCCGACCAATATAAGTTTTGGACCCATCAAGGCCGCCTCCACTCAACTGTCAGCGATTTTGACAGTTCGGTAAACGTATTCATCGTTAATGACCCAATCTCAACTATCCTCGTCAACCCATCAACAGATAATTCAGCGGGTGGGTCCCACTGTGATGGCCACAACTCTAAACTGATATTGTTCAATCAATGGATCCCATGAGGACGACTAATCAATTACGTTGGACAATTCATTTGAATTATTGATCTGGTGGTCCATATCATACATCCTGAGGCGACAACCTCATGCTAGTACCATTCGCTTAGTTATCTGTCCTCTATCATCTGTCATCGTTTGGGGGTGTGATGGCACGGTGTATAGTCTTTATATGAGGATTGACTGAAACCAGGTCCACAAACCTCCAAGGTCGCAGATCACTGTCCACCTGAGCTTTCACTCACACATCACCGTCCGATGGACATTTCTCCCACAGATCACTTTTCATAAAGCGGACCGTCGTTTATCCAATTTTTACAGCTCATTTTAGGTGATGAGCATAAATATGATACAGACCCAAAGCTCAAGTGGATCACACCACATAACAGTGGGGACTGAACGCCCACCGTTGAAAATTTTTGAGGCCCACCCTGATGTTTTATTTGCCATTCAACTTGTTGATAGAATCAGAAAGACCGGATGAAAGGAAAAAAAAAAAAAAAAAAAACCCCTTTGATTCAAAAATCTTGTGGCCCTCAAGAAGTTTTCAACCGTTGGCGTTCAATCACCACAGTTCTCTATGGTGTGGTCCATATTAGATTTGGATCTGCATTATTTTTAGGCTCATGCTCTAAAATGAGCTAGTAAAACCGATGGACGGCGTGGATAAAACACATAATCAAGGTTGGCTCCACAGAGCTTGGGCCACCTACTGCCACAGTATATCCCTGTGGCGGGTGCAACAGCCAATCGGCTTCAACACCCCAATATTGCAAGGGCGTGCAATATCTGGTAAAATTTTCAGGTGGTGCTGACTGATAAACCAGAACGGTCCACTCATGATTTGAGCCCGCGCGTGTGAGAGAAAAGGATGGTTAGATGAAAATGATCAATGTTTGATACTCAACTGTCCGAACCTAATGATTATTGTTTTCGGGTGAGTGTTGAGCCAGAGGATACTTGTCATGGCCCCACCTGCTAAATGTAGCATGTGTTGCACGCATTCATGTGTTCCGTCACAAGTCTCAAACATCTAGAAGAGTGGCCATGGCACATACGTGGCTATGAACTCCTAAGTGTCCCTTAGGCTTTTTTGTTTCTAAAAGGTGAGAAGGACAACACCATGTACAACACCCCAGCTATACTGGGCCCACCTAGTTGTGTGTTTATCGGAAACGGATTGGCTATTCCCCCTGCCACTAGCCCGGCGGCTGGTGGTCGGTGCTCTGTGGGGCAAACCATGATGTGCGTATTTCATCAATGCCGTTCATCAATTTTTACAGATCATTTTAGCTCTTGATCCCAAAAATGAGAGGGATATAAATGTCAGGTGGACCACACCACAGGAAAACTATAGTAGTTGGATATCCACCATTAAAATCCTCTTAAGGCCTACTGTACTGTTTATTTCACATCCAATCTGTTGAATAGGTCATAAAGACCTAGATGAAGGGAAATAAAAAAGATCAGCTTGATCCAAAACTTTTATGGGCCCCCAAAAAGTTTTTAATGGTCGATGTTCGTTCAACACTATTTCCTATAACGTGGTCCGCTTGAGATTGTGATATACCTCAATATTAATATTATACCCAAAAATGATTTAGAAAAAAGAATGGCATGGATGAAACACGTAAATCATGGTGGGGAGCACATAGCACCGACTACCAGCTATTGGCTGATGGCAGCGGGAGTAGCCACTCCGTTTCCGTGTTTATCCACTCCTTCCATTTCCATTAATAATGCGATGATGTGACTATTCCATCCAACGTGCCCATCTAGCGTGAATCACCTGATGAAGATATTATTAAAAAAATCAGACTCAACCAACCCTCATGTGGAGCACATAGGTATATGAACTTAGAGCTTTTAGGCATAGTAGTTTGACTTGTTTCCAATGACGTGGCTCACATGAATTTTAGATCCAGCTGAATTTTGGTCTATAATGTGAATAAGGGGGCCGAAAAATAACCGAGATATAATGGGCCCATATAGTTGTGTTTTTACATCACATCCACTCTCCATTAGGTGTACCCTTTGATATTAGTCCTTTGGGAGAAATAATTGTCAATTTACAACTTAGGTGGGCACTAAAGGAAATCTTGGAATGGGACACCTATCATAGGTTTGCATATGGGTTCACAATGGTATGTATATTCCATCCGGCCTATTGCAAGTTTCACTCATCTGGATGCAGATATTATTTAAAAATAAAAATAAAAAATTAGACTAATCCTAAGCTCATGTGGACACTCCACTACGTAAACTTTGAGGTTTTAAGTGTTTTTTAACGTGGTTTCCTGGATTGCTGCTCAAGTGCGTTTTAGATATGAGTGAATTTTGGTATATAATGTGAACGCAAAGGGTTGCATCCGATGGATGAGCGGAGTCAATCCAATCAAATGAAACCCACACACATGGTTGAGATATTAGCCATCTACAATAGGGCTTACTGATGGAACATCCTGATACATATACCTGTCACGTATGCTATAGAGAGATGGCTCTACGGTATTCTGATATGTTGTGATCTATCCAATCATGTCCTAAAAAATCCTCCAAAAAGCTTCTCTCGGAGGGACGTACACTAGTGGTCATGTAGCTCCTCAATGGTATTCAATGCGCCCCATCATAATGTATGTGTTTTATCCACCCGGTCCTTGGATCATTGTTTTAGGGCATAAGTCAAAAAGATAAGGTAGATCCAAACCTTAGGCGGACCACACCATAGGAAAATAATGGTGGTTGAATGACATCATTCAAAACTTCCTAATGCACACTTTAATGCTTATTTGTGTTGGGATTTTGGCTAGCGGAATCACACGGATCTATATATAGGATAATAATCCAATGGCACTAAGCACACACAAGAGAACATACAGATTTAACGTAGAAAAATCTTTCAGGAAAAAACCACGACACAAAGCGACAAAATTCTACTATAAAAGCATCAATTACAAAGAGAGAGAGGACCTACCCGATTCGAACAACCTCGAATCTCACCATTGCTATACCCTATGATAACCCTAGAACCCTTTAGAATACTTTTAAAAAGCCTTAAAATACTTTAGAATAGCCCTAGGGACTCCTATTTATAGTTTAAGAAACTCCACTTATGCACCTAGTCCGGAAAAGTCTAGAAACCGCCTCAAATTTACGCAGTCCGCGCAAGATCTGCGTAACCTCGACTAGTCGAGCCGAGGCCTCGACTGGTCGAGCAGTTCAGACACTCAAAACCTGTGCTCGCTAGACTTCGAGTCGAGCAGCTCTCTTGACCGGTGGAGCATGCCAAAAATTATGATTTAAGACATCAAGTGAAACAATCTCCACCATATATTCAATATTCAGCCATGTAGCTCATTGTCCTCTTTTTTTTTTTAATCTCTGCATTACATCATAGCTTCTCTTGCACACTCCGTCATTCTTTTCTGCCATCACCAAGCTCAAAGAAGTTACACAGAAATTGAACTTCTCTACAGGAACGATCTAGGTGAGCATGTTTGTCAAATCAAAATCCACGTGCTCAACCACCTTTTCTCCTGTCTTCTCAAAAGAAAAGACGTAGTCTTCTTATCATCTCACCGCTATCCAATCTTGCTTGTCGGGTTACTTGCTCACAACACTGTTAGCCTGTGAAATGACTGGTCTAATCCAGACCATGGCATACACTGCCAACCGCATTCAAATAAGGCTCATGAGATATCCTGCTTTTCCTCATCTGTTTTGAGACATGTCATGAGGAAAACGTGAAGAGAGATGCGTAAGGAACACTCTCCAGCTTTACCTAACCCATCACATCCTTGATCAATACCTACCACACAAGGTAATCGTCTTGTGATTACCAAAGCCCACTCCTCTTTCAGTCTAAATGCCGAGAACCATCTTTTCAGTCCCCTGATCCTTCATCCTGAATATCTCACTTAACTGAGTCTTCAGTATATTGATATCAAACATGTCACAATTGACGATCTACATGTCATCAACATACAATACCTGACCCACCATGAAGGAATCAAACCTCCCCCTAACCGACAGGTCGAATCACGACCTCCTGCAAACTTCTTTCTCAGCCCCTCTAACTTCGAATTGCTCTGGTTGCTTCATATAGATCTACTCTTCACTTTCCCTTGCAGAAGTGTAGACTCCACATCCATCCTTCCAGCTCAAGATCATATTGGCCAACCAGCGCTAATCACGGATCTAATAGACATCTGTTATACCGTTGGCGTGAATATTTCTGAGAAGTCAATCCCTTCTCTCTCAGCATAACCCTTCGCCACCAACCTCGTCCTGTATCTATGCTGTATCCTCCTGAAGATCCATCTGCATCCAATTGCTTCCCAACCCACTGAAAGCTCCACCGGCTCCCATGTGTTGATCTGATACAACGAGTTCATCATATCGCCCATAGTCACCTTCTACATCATCAGGATCACCTAGAGCCATCAGAATAGAAGACAGATCCTCCTGTGATATTGGAGTCGTCCATGTACCTCGCCAATATCTTGCGATCATGTCGTGTGATTCTTCTCACAGGTGACTGCTCCACCTGCTCTTTATCCCCGTCCGCATGTATTAGCCTTCCTGCCCCTACCCGCTCATGTGGCCATGCCCAACATGCCACACACGTGCAGAGGTGGAATCCGCTACATCCACTGCAGCTCCACCTTTTGAAGAGCTCCCGATCAACATGTACAAATTACCGAGTCGTTGCACTTTCATAATTACTCGTGCCCCCTTAGATACTTTAAAAGCACCAGCAATACATGTGTACTTGCATCCTTTTGCCTCAAGAACACCAAGAGAAATCATATTCTGCTTAAAATCAGGAACGTGTCTAACATCAGTTAAGGTACGCTCCACCCCATCAAATATCTTGATATGCACCGTACCAATAACCACAACATTACAAGCACTGTTATTGCCCATAAATACTTGTCCACAATCGCACTCCCTGTAGCTGGTGAACCAACTTTGATGAGGAGTCATGTGAAAATATGCCCCTGTGTCTAGCATCCACTCATCCTTACGATTGTCGTATGGATGTCTGAGTGAAGACACAGACAAAACATCACAATCACATCTACTCGATCCATTTGATGTGGCAGTATTGGCCTCCCTGTACGAAGCCTCAGAATCTTTCCTTTTCGATTTAGGATTTTCACAATCCTTCTTCACATGTCCTTCCTTTCCACGGTTTCAACACTTTACCTTTCCCTTGCCCTTGCCCTTGGATTTGGATCTAGAACCTGAAGAACCCGTACCTTGTTCAGAATTTTTACCACTTGTAAGTAGTGCCTCAGAAGATATCCCCATGTCGACGTTAAGCTTTCTCATAGCCTTCCCTTGAAGGGCCGGGATAATGGTGTCGACACCTAGAGTTTTATTCGTGGAACACATTGTGTCCTTGAACGACTCATAAGACGCCGGAAGAGAATTCAGCAACATACATGCTTATTCTCCATCTTTCATTACTTCTTCCATATAGAGCAATTTGCAAACTAATTTATTAAAGTTGCTGATATGAGCCTCCAGATCTCCACCCTCTGCCATCTTGAAGTTATACCACTGCCGCTTCAACTGTAAGCGATTTTCAGAGGATTTTTTCGCATAGACATCCTCTAACTTCACCCGTAACTTAGCTGTAGTTTTCTCCCTCATGACGTTATAGAGAACCTCATCCGTGAGACATAAACGAATCGATGATAAAACCTTCTTATCAAGAGTATTCCAATCATCATCAATCATAATATACTTCTGCTCTTTACGAGCACCATTTTCGCCTTGCTTAATCAAGGAACTCATCATCTCGATCTTCCATAATTAAAATTATTTTTCCCTGAGTACTTCTTAATATCATACCTGGTACTCGCCATTATTACTAATCCCTCAGATTCAGATATGTGCCCCAACGATTGCTCTGATACCACTTGTTAGGATTTTAGCCTACGGAATCACACAGATCTATATCTAGATAGCAATCCAATGACACCAAGCACACACAAGAGAACATATAGATTTAACATGGAAAACCCTTTCGGGAAAAAACCGCAGCACAAAGTGACAAAATTCTACTATGAAAGCATCAATTACAAAGAGAGGACTTACCCGATTCGAATAACCTCGAATCTCAACCTTGTTACACCCTTTGATAACCCTAGAACCCTTTAGAATACCTTTAGAAAGCCTTAAAATACTTTAGAATAGCCATAGGGACCCCTATTTATAGTTTAGGAAACTCCACTTATGCACCTAGTTCGGAAAAGTCCGGAAACCGCCTCAAGTTTACGCAGTCCGCGTAGGATTTGTGTAACCTCGACTAGTCAAGCCAAGGCCTCGACTGGTTGAAGGGCACTCTCGATCGGTAGAGCATGACCCTCGATTGGTCGAGCAGTTCGGACACCCAAAACCTGTGTTCGCTGGACTTCGATTCGAGCAAGCCTCGACTAGTCGAGCAGCTCCCTCGACCGGTCGAGCCAGTCCCTCGACCAGTCGAGCATACCAAAAAATAAGATTTAAGACATCAAGTGCAATAATTTGCACTCCAATTTGTTGATTAGATCACACATACATGGATGAAGAGAAAACACAAATATCAACTTGATCAAAAACCTTTATCCCCCAAGAACTTTTTAATGGTAGACATTCAATGACCAGTATTCCCTATGGGGTGCTTGACCTGAGATTTTGGAGCTACCTCATTTTTTGGGCTTGTACCTTAGGCTTATTTGGTGTATGGTAATACGTGGGATTAAGTGGTATGTAATTGTATTTGGTCCCATGTAAATTGTATCTGGCATTTGGAAACAACGAAAACAATGGGAAGGAATAGATCAATCCGGGTATTATATCATCTACTGCAAATAGTAGATATTGGGGTTTTTCGGTGGATTTTGAAATCCCTACATATGTGGGCCCCATGTTGATACATGTATCTTATCTAGGCCGCCCATCCATATATACACCCTTTACATATGACATTCAAGTTGCATATGCATATAGGTGGATGACATAGTTGTGAAATCTAGTATAGTGATTGTAATTCCATGGTCCACCAAACTCAAGCTTCACTTAATATCATATTTTTCTGTAAGGAAGAATTTGATTGTACAATTGAAATACCATGGAATTCCCAAACATAAAATTTTGTGCAATAATGGTGTTAATTCCATTTAAAGCAATTCCTATAATTTAATCTCGTGTACCAAGCATGCCCTAAATGAGATGGCAAAATGGATAGATGGTGTGGATGAAACACACGTCATAATAGGGCACTATAGGCACCCCACACAAATCGAGGTTAACCTACTCTTCTGACTTTAGTTGAGCTTTGATAAAATCATCCCTAGGCAATTCGTGAGCCACTGAAAATTGAATTGATCAAATGGGCAATACTCTAAGCATGTCATAAGAACAATTGGTTGACCTAATCAGCATATCTTGAACACAACAAATCAAATCTTGTCTGATCACTAGACGCTCTGAGAACCCTAATTAGTACATTAAAATCGTCTTTATCCAATCTGTAAAACATTGCAAAACCAAATGGGTTGCACATTTAGGGTTCCTAAGACCCCCTGGACGCAACTAGTGGACCGGTTTGACAAAATAAAACAACGAGCTAATGGGTAGATGATAGTGATGTCATCATCCCTACTCCCATTTTTCACTTCTATAGGTGTCAAGGGAGCCATTTTTATAGTGTTATGTGGACCGTTGGCCAGCCATTAGCTGATGGACACCTGACACCCTGTTTGCACTAGCCTAAGATTTAAATGCTTTCTTACATATCTTGCATGATAACTTTTTACCAAGTGTCTACCTTTGGCCAACCATTAGCCAGCGGTTTTCACCTATAAATTCAACCCCAACACCCCGCTCAAGAGAAACTAGTAACAGAAAGATACATGGAGAAATACAAAGAGAGTTGAGAGAGTAACATTCGGGAGGGCCTTCTTCTTTAAAGGCTTCGAAAATATCTGACTGACCGAAGCCCCGCCTAACTCCAAAAGTCAGGCCTCAAAATGAATTCTACTATAGAAGCCAGTAAAGTCAAGAGCAGGGTTGGAATTAGGGATATCCGACCATTCATTTTTAAAGAAAAGGGTAACGGGTCTCTCATTTTCCTTCTCACATCTTAAATCAACTTGCATTCTAAAACACATACTCACATTTTTATTTTTATGATCCTCTCTCCTCTTTGCATGCTTTTTCATTTTCTTTTTGTCCACCTGATGTCATGAAACCTGCGAAGTAAGGTTAGGTTGTTGGGGGACTATGAAAGGAAAACTCCAAATTCAGATCACACAATAAAAAGAAAACATAAACAAAGTATAAACAAGTACACATAAATTTTACATGGAAAATCCCTCTAAAAAAACAATGGCACAAAGAGACAACGATCATTATGTAAGTGATAAGTATAAGCGAGAGAACTTACAATTCAAAAAATCATTATTTTCTCCTCTCCAAACCCTAAAAATAGTTAAGCCCCAATTGGAATACCCTAATCCCGTAATTATGCCCATATATATAGCATAACACCCATAATAAGAAACTGATTGCACAATTACGTAAAATTGGGTGCATCATAGATTTAAGCATTGATCAATCAACATCGATCAAGTGGTCCTTGATCGATCGAGCCCCACATGTTCGATCGCTCAAACATGTTCAAAAGTGCCCAGAGAGATTCCTAGTATTTTCAAATATTGGCGATTGATTGACCCTACAGTTCGATTAATTGAGATTATCCAAAATTTTCCAAAGACCAATCTGTATTATTTAGGGTGCTCTCGATTGATCAACTGGGTTGGTCGATTGATCGAACCCTTATTTCATGTATAGATTGAAGACATCTAACAACAATCTCCACCATGACATCAATCATCATGAACCATTGCTCCATCTCTAGTCGCCTCCATCATAGCTTCACCATCGCCATCGCTTTTCGTGCACAATCCATCTTCATCAACCTTTTGCCCGACCAAAGAAGTTGAATAAAATCAGAACTTTTCTATGGGAACCGTCTTATTCACTCTCATGTGCATCTTCTTGAGAGTGACACTGCCTTCCTCAAGCACCTGTCGAATAAAATGATGACGAACACCAATATATTTTGTTATAGAATGGTAAACTGAATCATTCACCAAATTTGATCGTGCTTTCATTGTCACAATTAACTGACTTGGGCTCCTACTAAAGCCCAAGTTTGTTTATCGCTACATGCAATTAAACACTTTCCTTAAAAGCCTCTATCAGTACCATATACTCAGCTCCTGTTGTGAAAAGAGTAACCATAAATTGAAGCTTTGACATCCAATTGATCGCACCACCCACTAATACAAATGAGTAATCAGAAGTAGACCTTATGTTATTGTAATAGTAAGACCCAAAACTTTGAGAGACCTTTAGTACACTTATATTTCAACAATGGCATGTTCCCGGCAGATCAGATCGATGAGTTTTGATCGCGACCCCATTTTAGTACCGCAATACCCTGAGAATTGTACTCTAGCGACTGCGTGACATTATGATTCCAACATCGCACGGCATATCCCATTTCGATCCTTAGAATTGAAGTTACAATTTTGGCACAATCTGAGATGGGTCATGCAATGCACGTGGGCTCCACTTACACAAACCCCATGTTGTTAAATAAATCAATCCATCAAGCCATCCATTACTGATGTTACTATCTCCCCATTAGTCAAACAAGCTTATACCTTTCTCATGCAACCCATACCCCTACCTATGCTTGAAAAGGCCAAGCTATATGTCCTAGAGGGGGGGGGGGGGGGGTTGAATAGGACAATGCCAAATAAAACTAATAACAGCGGAAATAAAAAGAAAATGATAGCCAAAGTAAATCACAATGCAGTAAATTAAAATAACCTCAAAATTCAGATCTTGAGAGGTTGATACAAACGTTGTTCTAAGGACAACCTTACACTAAAAACAGAGTTTATGGTAGGACAACCTTATTTCTAAAAAGATCTTTGTATCAAGTCTCAATCGAAGAGGAATACAATAATAAATATAAACTGAATTGAAATAACTTGTAATTAAAAATGTATTGTTCTAGGGACAGCCATACACCATAAAAATGGCAGGGCAACCTTGCTGGAACAACTTTCAAATGAAATTGAAAATCAAGCTTATAAAGGAATAGCAGAAAATAAATTCTAAGCTATTACAACATTCTCACAAAGCTTGAATTAAATAATTACAACATTCACCACCATACATACATCTCACAAAAATTAATTAAAGATTAGAAATATAAGTCATTCAACCACAACACAAGGGTTTATAGTGGTTCGCCTGTGTGTTCACCAACTGTTAAACAACAGCCACACAAAATGCTACTCCACTCCTAATATCCTCACACAGGGGATATTAGCGTTCACTAAATATAGGTTTTCCCAGGTTCACCCAAAACCTTTACAATTGTGTCTTTGTCTGTGGGCTTACACAATTAAAAAAACCCCACTTCTGAGTTTTCCTGGCTCTCCTCAGAAAACCAATACAACAAGATTTTTTTGGCAAATCTTGAAAGAAACCAAAATAGAAAGGAATTTACAATTAAATGTAAAATACCTGAATATCTCCTTCGTTGTAGCAGCCCGGTAGAACCAAATCAAAGTAGATGATTGAATGTCCAAGTTCAATGTCCAGTACTCGATTACAATGGTTCTAATTCTAATTGATTTTAAATTAAACCAAACAGGGCTTGCCTTAATTGATTTTGATTCCAAAGAAAGGGAATAATAATTCCTCTTTATCAAATCAGATTGGAATAGCAGAAACAAAATCAATTAAAATAAAGTTAAGGAAAGAGAATATTAAATAAGCACACTTAGCTTAGATGGAGCACAGAATTATCTCTCAGAAGTTTGACGAAGATGGGCTTGAATGAATTAATTAAATTGATAATTTCTTCTGAGATTCGTGCACTATTTATAGGTGAGAAGATCGGGTCTTCGACTGGTCTAGAGTGCTCTTCGACTAGTCGAAGCAACAACAGATATTTGAAAAATCCGGCGGGATATGCTCTGACCGTTCTACGGCTGGTCGTAGGTCACCTACGACTGGTCGTAGGTCTCCTTCGACTGATCGTAGTCCTGTAAAACTTCGCTGGAATTCGAGTCGAAGATGTTCGACTGGTCGTAGATGCAGTCGACACTGTTCCTACGACTGGTCGAACAGATTCCTGAACTAGTCGAAGCCTAACAGATTTTATCCGGAATTTGTAACAAACTTACGACTGATCGAGGATTTTCTTAGACTGGTCGAAGCAAGTCTAGGACTAGTCGAAGAAGGCCTAGGACTAGTCGAAGAACAGACCAATCACATGTAAAATAAACTTTCGGTTTATGTATCCGAAATGACCTACTTCTAAGGTCAACCTATGGTCAATCAAACCTCAATCATTAAGTAAAGGACATTGAAACATTCGGAACTATTGACCTTGAAGTATGAGCCTTGAAGTCTAGATATAGATCAATCTTGAAATCTTCAAGTAGCTCAATCTTGAAAGGGTCTTGAGTTCTGCCTTGTACTCTTCTTGAAGTCTTGCAGCTTGAGTCTTGTCTTGTGAGCTTTGCTTGTTCATGAATGTTGATCCTTGAGAGAGCTTCACTTATGCAAGTTATATATATAACATAATAGTGATTTTGGCACTACAAATTTGACAACAGACAGGGATAAAAACTATAACACTTACAATGCTAGCCATAATTCTCTTCTTCTTTTTCTCTCCATTTTATCCCTCCATCTTCCACTTATTCCCTCCCTATCCTAAAATCTCTAACACAAAACTCCCTAACTCCCTCTTATTTCTACCATTTTTTAGCAAGAGTAGAGAGGGATTAAGAGAGAAAAATATTAGAAAGATTAGGGAGATATTAAGAGAGAGAGAGAGAGAGAGAGAGAGAGAGAAAAGAAAGAAAGATTAGAGAGAGATTAAAAGAAAAGAAAGAGAGCTTGTGAGAGGATTATGAAATATCAAGAGAGTAAGAGTAAGAGAAAAGAAAAAAGAGAAAAGTGAGATTAAAGAAGATTAGGGGTGAAGAGGAGCTTAGTGGACCATCCAAACCGTCCGATCGATGGTTTGGCCCGATCCAACCGTCTATCCTTCCAAGTGAGTGAATGGGAGGGTCAAAATCCTCCACTTCTTTGTGATTTTTTATTTTGGTAGGCCAACAAGGGTGGGATCCACATTGATCATGTATTAAGTATGTGGTGGACCCCATAGTGGTGGGGGGCCACCCCGATAGCCAAATCTCTTTCCCTTCATTTTCCTTTCTTTTCTTACTCTCATGGTGTTGTGTGACCCACAAGTGGGCCATTCTATTGGAGGGTGTGTTCTGCACACTATCATAGCGTGGACCACTTTGTGTGGCCCACGATGACATTTATTTTCTATTTAAACCAATTAATTGTGTAAACTTACTTGGGCAGTGAAAATACACTAAAAATTGATGTGATCCAAAGCTTCTTGGCCCTACCATGAGTTGGCCATTCAAATGAATGGAGCAGATTTCCTAGGTGGGCCCTACCTCACCCTTAAAACATAACAAAGGGAGAGGGGTAGTGACACTATTGCTGGACGCAACAACATCCAGAGATAGTGTTGGCACTGTCTACCTCCCAAGGCCATCGTGTGGGTTTCCCACGTGGACCCCACCATGATGTATATATATCATCCACACCACCTATCTATCTCTCGGCTCATGTTAGCCGTTCAAACCAAAAATTTATCCGATCCAACCATCAGGTGGACCACACCACAGCTGACAGTGGGTTTGGGAGCACCTCTCACGTCAGCCATGGACGTGGGGTAAGGGCGTCCCAGTCGTGGAGCCCACCTTGATGTATATGCTTAATCCATGCTGTCCACCAATTTCTCCAAATTATTTTAGGCCATGGGCCGAAAAATGAGATAGATCCAAGTCATTTGTGGACCAGACCAAGGGAAACAAAGTCTCACTGTTGAAACTTTCTAAGGCCCGCTGTTTTATGTGTATATGATGGAACCTATCTAACGATGGACTCATTTGGTCCACAGTGAGCTCTTCGATATGTTGGATGGAATGGATTATCTACTCGTAGACCTTATATAAAAATAAAAATAAAATAGAAAGAATGAAAGAAAGAAAAAATGAAAGTGTCACTGGGCGTTATTGCCCAGTGACGTGAGGGCGCACAAGCCACCTTGGGCTGCCCCCACTCGTGGACACCACTATGACGTATATGTTTAATTCACACCATCCACCATCTACTTCAGATAATTTCAGGCCATTGGCCAAAATTTGAGGAAGATACGAGTCTTGAGTGGGCCATACTAAGGAGAGCAATGTCCATTTGTTGAAACATTCTACGACCTGCTGTGGTGTCCTTGATCATCCAAACTATTCCTAATTAGAGTCTATTTGACCTCATTTGAGGTGGCCAAGATGGTGGACAGATTAGATCCTGTACTTGGGGCCCACCTTAATAGTGTGTGTAAAACATATAACAAATATAGTAATAATAAAAAAATTATAAATGTCATGCACATGGGGTGGTAACCCATTCTTGGCCAATTTTGGGTCTCACAAGTGGGACCCCATTCTAATGTTTATATTAAATCCACACTGTCCACCGACTTCGTCATATCATTTTAGGCCATGGGTTGAAAGACGAGACAGATTCAAGCCTCAAGTGGGCCAAAATGAGGGAAACAAACCATTACTGTTGAAATCTTCCAAGGCCCATTGTGGAGTCCCTGTTCATCCAAATCAATCCAAATCAAAACCCATTAGACCCGCTCGAGATGGACTACGCGGTGAATGGAGTAGAACATCCACGTAGGGCTCGCATTGATAGTGTATCAAAAAGGGAAAAAAAGTAAAATAAAATGACAACACCCAGTGGGCGAGTGGCTGCCCATGTTGGGCATGGAAGTGGGCCCGCACGTGGGACCCTAAGTTCACAACCCCAAGTGTAGGGTCGCGATGAAGTAATTATCTTGGTGACACCAAGGTCGAATCCACAGGGACTAATCTCGCGAGTATTCTGAAATCAACTAGAAGAAAATGCAAATCTAAATATGGAAATATTGGGAGTAATCGTAAGAGATTTAATGAAAAACTTAAGAAATTCAAAGGACAGAACTAGGGTTTCTAAGGATCCACTTATAGCAATCAGGGAGATCTATGCTTAATTCAAGGACACAACTAGAATTGGAGTCTTTTCCTATCTAGTTGGAAGATATCTCAATAAAATCAAATTTGAACTTCCTTTGACCTAACTCTCAATGGATGAGAGTTATGAGGATTGGAAGTCATTCCATCACAAAACCATGCTCAGGAGATGATGACTCACAATAGGATATACCAATTCATAACCAACATAAGAGAATTGTGAAGATTAGAAGAGATTCCATCATCCAACCATGCCCAAAGGATGATAGTAAACAACAAGATTTCCTAATTTCATAACCTCAAACATGAAAAGTGAAATTGCTGTGAGGACCACTTTAGTTGAAGTAGGAATATGCTAATATGTCCTAGATGGGGGTGAATAGGACTTTTTAAAGTTTTTATGATTTATTCAATAATCCTATTACACTAATCCTAATAGACTGTACTTGTCAGCATTACTCAAAAGTAACTCTACTGGCTTCCAAGCCCGGTAAAGGATCCAATCACAAACTATTTAAGAAATGAACAATATGCAGACTAATTTATGATGGATATGACTGTGTATGTGTGTGAGGTGTGATCTCAGATATGAAAGTATTAAAGTAAATCACACAATCAACAAAATAACAATCTTAAACACAATCATTTTTATAATGGTTTGACTTCTTGTCTACTCCACTCCCGGTAACCGCACTCAACCCTTGAGTGTACCGGATTTCACTAAGGAGGTTCCACAGCGGTTCACCTCAAACTTAAGGTTTTAAATTAGGTTCACCTTCAACCTTTACAACCTAGACTAAGGCTGACTGTTTATGCTCTCATGAGCAAGGGTCAACACAACACACCCACTTTTAGGCACCCTGGCCAAGGATCTTCCATAAGACCCTAACTGAGGTTTCATATGGTTCACCTCTAACCTAAGGTTTTAGAAGGTTCACCTTCAACCAGATGTTTATGCTTTCCACAGAGCAAGGGTCCACACAACACAGCCACCACGTACACTCCCGCCGGAGGCCTCCTACAAGGGCTTGCAAGGGTGAGAAACACCTTAGACCCAATCAGACAGAGGAATGGTCAAAGGGTCCTCTGGACTCTAGTTACTTACAGATAAGTGGATGAGTCACATTGAGCTCATTGATGAAGATCTCCTCCTTTGTTGATAAAGAGTCTTCTGCTTCCTTGATCCGCAATTCAAATGATGTACCAATATATGGCGATGGGTTAGGTCAAGGTTATGATGGAATCCTACTCTCTAAATATTTCCTATTAGGAAGATAGAGCGATTCCAATCATCTATGCATTCAAGGCATCCCAACTTAATGATTTGCTATTAAGGTAGTAGCCGGAGGATCCTTAAATGCGGAAGTTCATTCTCCAATCCACTCTATTGAATATCAATGATGAGGGTGTATTGAAGGATGAACTCCCTTGAAAGAAAGGGCTTCGAGTATATGATCTATGGTAAAACACTCAAAAGCACTCTCTTCTTTCTTTGCCAGCAACAATAGACAAGCTCTCTTTATATAGGCAAAAGGTTCCAACGAATATAAAACGGTCACATTTATGACAGAGTTCGATATCATCGAGCAAGGTCGATACCATCAAGAGTATACTCTCAATTGCATCGACTGACCGCTCGATGACACAAACTCAAATGTCATACACTTTTGAAACCTTTTGCCAGCTGGTCGAGGGAATCGAAACACGTATCGATTTCATTAGATTTCGAACTCCGATATCATCGATGAGAGGTTCGATTCATCGGCACTTGAAAATGAGAGAGACTTGCTATGAAATATTTCGGGTTTATAAGAATGATCGAGGGACCTTCGAGATCATCAGAATTTGAATGTCGATGATATCAATAGAGTATCGATGCATCGATAAATCTAAAGGATTTTTGTTTAATCTTATAGGACAGTTTCTGTCCCTGTTCGATGTTATCGATTCTATTGAGTGCCCCTCGATCGCAGATAAACAATCCTGAAATAATTGCTGGAGAACTTAGGTGCCCATGACCGATAACATCGAGAGCCTTCTGATGTCATCGAGATTTGAACTTCGATGGTATTAAGAACGACTTCGATATATTGATGGACATGTGATTTTCTTAAGTAAAAACAGGGGTGCCGGAGATCTGTCTGTCGATATTATCGAGTCACCGTCGATGGACTCGAGATTCAAATATTGATGATATCGATAGGTATATCGATATATCAATAAATTCGTCCAGAGATATATGCAATTGCTGGACATATTTTGTCCTCATTTCGATGATATCATTTAGGTATCGTGGACATTGACAGTACAAGTCAATTCTATCAAGAAGTGTAACGATAAAATTGACGAAACAAGAAAACTTAGAGAATTTTCTGATTTTGAAAAAGTTTTCTCAACTTTAAAATCCTATGATGTTCTAGTTTGTTTTAAGGATTTATATACCTGGTGTTTTGGGACATGGGATGTGAGGCTTAGATTTACCTGAGGCGAGCTTACACACATACCGGTTGAGGCAGACGCTTGAATTGATCTTCCTATGAGACTCTGCAGTCTGTCCGACTTAACACTCACGCTAATTGACAAACCAGGGCACTTTCAATCTCCCCTTTGTCAATTACATGACAAAATACCAAAATACCTTAGACCAGTATCTAGACAACCACATCCAACATTGTGTGTACATGCATTTTACACAATTTTACAATTTCTAGTGAGACAATGTACACAACCCAATATCTGCTCCCCTTAACTGCAAACTCCCCCTATCTTAGTGCAGCTACTCCCCCTAACACCTGCAACACCATTCAAGCAGATATACAATTTTCTGTTTGGGGTGTTTAACTGTTCTCCCCCTTTTTGTCAGTCATTGGCAAAGGTGTAGCAATTGATATTGACTGAAGTTTGAAGTATTTGGGAGAAAAGTAAGTAGAGATGTGTAATGATTAAATCAGTTTAAGTAGTCATCATTTACATATCAGACCAAGTAGAGCAGTGACATAAGCAGATAGAATAATCATTAAAATCACATGCATTCCATGTCAGAGTCTAAATGAACTAGGGGATCTAAACTCATGGTCATGGTAGTAAAACTAGAATTATATTCAGCCATATCCAAACCAACCAAAACACATACTGCCACATACAACAGTAGATTAACAAAAATCACCACGTCCATTTAAGAGCACTCATAAATAACCAGTAGTAACAAACCCACACCGGGGCATATACAAAAAGAGATGTCAGACTATCAAGAGGCTATCACATTCATTCATGAGAGTGTAGAGCACCCAAAAAGATACTAGTGCTCATACGCAGAAATAAGTGTGTGCGAATGTGATAGCGATCAGAATCCCATACTACGGCGGAGGAGCAGAGGTAGATGGCGTTGTATATTCTCGACGGTAGGTGATTATCTCAACCAATTGTTGGACTGTCTACTGTACTCCTTAGACCAGCCTTTCCAAGACGGTAAGCCTCTTGTGCACCGAGTGGACATCCCTCTGAATTGCTCCAATCCGATCCTGGTGGAGCTTAAAGCGTTTAGCATGTCCAGGAGCTGATGTCGATGGAGCATGATGAGGTCCAAAAGCTTCTTCTTCAGCCATCTCAGTCCCTTCCATGGGGGCGTCACTAACACCTCCTTCACCTCCAACTGCTTCTTCGTGAATGCCTTCCTCTTGATCCTCAGGATACTTATGAAATTTCAAGTTCATCCTTCGAATGTTGCTTTTGGTAAAGGTTTGGAGAGGAAGTTCCAGATCACTGGTCCTTGGGAAATCGATGGCGTCACATACCCTGTTTATGATCCAGGGATAGGGCAGGTGAAGATCCCTGGATATATGAATAATGTAAACCAACTGATATACAATCAGAGTCGGGAGGCAGATTTTTGTCCCGTTTTCTATTAAGTACGCTATGAGGGTTATGAATCCAGTGATATTGGTCTGGTTGGTGCTTCTAGGATAGATGTTTGTGGTGAAGATACCGTGCAAGACCCGAAATCTTGGTTCCATGAACTTAGATTTCAATGCATTTCCTTGGTACCAAGGAATGTCCCTATTATGACAGAGGTATTTAGTAACCTTGGACCGAATTTCAGGATGTTCGAGGTCCATTTCGGGGAGACCATTGGGTGACATTTTCAGCCCTAGGATGTTTGCAATTGTAATAGGAGTGATCAGTATATCATCACCATCAATAGACACCATGATAGAATGAGGATCAGACACGGGGGAGTGACATGCAGTGAGAAAATTGTGTGTCCGTTCAGGATGACATGGTCCACCAAAATCAAGAACAGGTAACCAATTTATAGCAGCCAATAAAGGTTCCAGGTTATATAGAATTAGACAACTTCTGTCAACTTTTCTTTTAGGAATAACCTTTCTTCCAGTGAACTTAGTTAAGATTGGATTAACCTGAACAGGTGGAGGTGCTTGGGCTTCAGACTGGGCCCCACCATGTCTTGTGCGTTGCCTTATGGGGGCCCTTGCCCTTTCTTTTGGAGCGAGGACTTTTTGTCAGGCGGCTCTCGAAGATTTCCCCCTGTCCGGATGCTTTTCCTTTGTCTCTTCCCATATGGACAAAAGAGGGTTTGAAGGATTTGGGAAACAGGACAAAAACCCAATAGAAACGGAAATACAAAAAAATGGACTCTTGATGTATAGAAAGGTATTACCGGATTTGTTGAACAATTAGGGTAGTCCGTTGAGGGTCCGAGTGGTCTGGTCGAGAGAATCGAGCAGGGAAGAAGAAAAGAAACCTTTGAGACAAAAACCCCTTTTTCACGCTCCACGACTTATATCGGGCGACATCTGTCGATATCATTGATCCTTGTTTCGATGATATCGAGGTAACTCCCCCGTTGTTATCGAGACTGTCTTCGATATCATCCTCACTCATGGGCCTTTTCACGTTCTGAAGAGATATCGATGATATCGATTGTTTATCGATTTTATAAAAAATGCACGTAACAGTCATATCAAAGTTGAGTATTTTCAATACTTAGCATTCAGACGTCCCTTTATGTATACCTTTAGTGTATCTATGAATCAACAGTATACAACAAAATTTTGTATAAATGTTGTACAAGACAAAATTATAAACATTTAAAATGTTTATATACAAAAGGATTGAGGTGAGAAACCTCAAATGTATCTTTAAAAGCTCAGCAAAAATTGCATCATTTGAGCAAATTTCTAGATCTAGATGCATAACCTGGACTTGTCTTTTCATGCTTGATATATCAAGGTATAGAGTTTAGACAATTCAATTTTTCTTTTACTATCCATTTTGAGACAGAATTCTTTACTGTGGAAGATTTAGTTTTCAAGGTTATCTCACCCACTTGATCCAATGATCCCTTCATCCTGTCTTTCATTTTAGGTGGAAGATTTAGTATTTCTCCTAGGTGGATTTTTAACATTCTGTATTTCTCTGATCGGTTTGAATTTACCAATATGATTTTGACTAGAGTTATGTGAAGTCCTTCTAGGTGTCAAACATTCAAACTTATAATGACCCAAATCACCACATAAATGAAAAACTGGAGTAGTTTTCATATTACTACCTGAAGTAGCCAATTTTTCAGTTATTGATGCTGCATTTTCAGTTCTTGTTTTAGTTTTATCATACCCTAGGCCACTTTGTCTCTTCCTTGTCTTCCCATCCTTAACAATTTCTTGAGCTTTTCACCACTTTGGGAAAATTTATAGTTTATTTCAGCAAATTTTCTGGATTTCTCTAAGTCAAACCGGAGTGTGTGATTCTCATTCTGGAGATGCCTATTTTCATCTTCTAATAATTCAATTTGTTTGGTAAGCTTTGATGAGTCAGTTTTTAGGGATAGGTTGATTCTTTCCAACTTGTCATTATCTGAATAATATTGCTGTAAATCATTAATTAGATGTGAATTGATTTCCAATGTTTTGTTTAGATCTTTTTGCAGCAGTTCCTTCTTGTTTTCAGACATTTCAAGTCTTTTAAGAATGTTGATGCTATGAATATAAAATTGATTGTAAGCATCTTGTAGCTTGTTTTCTTCTTCTTCTTCTTCTTCCTTTTCAGTTTCCTCATTATCTGACAGAAATGATTCAGTGGCTTGCTGTTCTTTCTCATTTTCAGATTCATTGGAAATGATTGGAGTAGTGGAGACCATAAGAATTTTCAAGGATTTCTGGTCTCCATCACTCTCTGAGTCACTAGATTCTGAGTTTGACTCTTCTGTATCATCCCATGTGGCAGCCATCGCCTTGCCCTTAGTTTTTCTGTTTGGACATTCCATAGATAGGTGTCTATACTTCTGACAGGCATAACATTGTGGTTCTTTGGTCTTTCTACCAAATTTGCCTGCAGAGGGTTTGTTGTCCACTTTTCTACCTTTGGAGGGACGACCACGATTCTTCTGAAAGAATTTCCTGAATAGTTGTGCCAGCAAAGCCACTTCCTCATCTTCGTCTTCTTTTTCACTTCCATTGTGCTCATTTGTTGTTTTCTTTGAAGTTTTTAGGACGATATTTTTGGATTTTTGGATTTGTTTGAAGTGTAGTTCAAAAGTTTGTAGGGAACCTACCAGTTCTTCTACTTTCATTTCATCAATATTCATACACTCTTCAATGGTTGTTACTTTGGGATTAAACCGTTCCGGTAGTGATCTCAGTATTTTCCTATAGATTTTAGGAACCGAAACTTTTTCTCCCAAACCAGCCATGGAGTTGCAAATGATATTCAGCTTAGTGAAAAACTCCATAAAGGTCTCATGCTCTTCTATTTTGAGACTTTCAAACTGTGAAGTCAGGAGTTGAAGTTTAGATCTCTTCATAGTGCTTGTGCCTTCATGGGTTGTTTCCATTAGATCCCATGCTTCTTTGGATGTCCCACATATACTTATTTGATTGAATATATCTTAGGACACGACACAGTAGATGGCGTTCAAAGCTTTAGCTTCAGTAGTCTGTTTTTCTTTATCGAACATTGTCCATTTTTCTTTCGGTTTGATTTTTGTGATGGTTGTGCCACTGTCAAGTACAACTTCTTCAGATGGTGGCACATATCCACTATCAACTATATCCCAAACATCATGATCCAAAGATCTCAGAAAGTAGTGCATCCTAGCCTTCTAGTATGCATAATTTGATCCGTCAAACACTGGAAGTCTAGTGACCGATGAGCCCTCTCCTTTGGCCATAATCTCAACTTTAGTCAAGATCACTCTCTAGGTGGTGAAGCCCTTAAAGAGAGACCCGCTTTGGTACCAATTGAAATTGCAGTGAGGACCCCATTAGTTGAAGTAGGAATATGCCAATGTGTCCTAGAGGGGGGTGAATAGGACTTTTTAAAATTTTTATGATTTATTTAAAAATCCTATTACACTAATCCTAACAGACTGTACTTATCAGCATTACTCAAAAGTAACTCTACTGGCTTCTAAGCCTGGTAGAGGATCCAATCACAAACTATTTAAGAAATGAACAATATGCAGACTAATTTATGATGGATATGACTGTGTATGTGTGTGAGGTGTGATCTTAGATATAAAAATATTAAAGTAAATCACACAATCAACAGAATAATAATTTCAAACACAATCATTTTTATAGTGGTTCGACTACTTGTCTACTCCACTCCTGGTAACCGCACTCAACCCTTGAGTGTACCGGATTTCACTAAGGAGGTTTCACAGCGGTTCACCTTAAACCTAAGGTTTTAAATCAGATTCACCTTCAACCTTTACAACCTACGCTGAGGCTGACTGTTTATGCTCTCACAAGCAAGGGTCAATACAACGCACCCACTTTTAGGCACACTGGCTAAGGATCTTCCATAAGACCCTAACTGAGGTTTCACATGGTTCACCTCTAACCCAAGGTTTTAGACAGGTTCACCTTCAACCAGATGTTTATACTCTCCACAGAGCAAGGGTCCACACACACACCCACCACGTACACTCCCGCCGGAGGCCTCCTACGAGGGCTTGCAAGGGTGAGAAACACCTTAGACCCAATCCTACAAAGGAATGATCAAAGGGTCCTCTGGACTCTAGTTACTTACAGATAAGTGGATGAGTCTCATTCAGCTCGTTGATGAAGATCTCCTCCTTTGTTGATGAAGAGTCTTCTGCTTCCTTAATTTACAATTCAAATGATGTACTAATATATGGCGACAGGTTGGGTCAAGGTTATGATGGAATCTTATTTTCTAAATTTTTTCCTATTAGGAAGATAAAGTAATTCCAATCATCTATGCATTCAAGGCATCCCAGCTTAATAATTTTTCATTAGGGTAACAGCTAAAGGATCCTTGAATGTGGAAGTTCATTCCCCAATCCACTCTATTGAATATCAATGATGAGGGTGGATTAGAGGATGAACTCCCTTGAGAGAAAGGGCTTTGGGTATATGATCTAAGGTAAAACACTTGAAAGCACTCTCTTCTTTCTCTGCCAGCAACAATAGACAAGCTCTCTTTATATAGGCAAAAGGTTCCAATGGATATAAAATAGTCACATTTATGATAGAGTTTGATATCATCGAGCGGGGTCCATATCATCGAGCGTATACTCTCGATTGCATTGACTGGCCGCTCGATGACACAAACTCAAATGTCATACACTTTTGAAACCTTTTGCCAGCTGGTTGAGGGAATCGAAACACGTATCGATTTCATTAGATTTCGAACTCCAATATCATCGATGAGAGGTTCGATTCATCGACACTTAAAATGAGAGAGACTTGCTATGAAATATTTCAGGTTTATAAGAATGATCGAGGGACCTTAGAGATCATCAAAATTTGAATGTCGATGATATCGATAGTGTCGATGCATCGATAAATCCAAAGAATTTTTGTTTAAGCTTGCTAGGTAATTTTTGTCCCTATTCGATGCCATCGAAATCGTACCGATATCATCGATATTTGAATATCAATTTTATCGAGTGCCCTCAATCACAGATAAACAATCCTGAAATAATTGTTGGAGAACTTAGGCACCCATGACCGATAACATCGAGAGCCTTCCGATATCATCGAGATTTGAACTTCGATGGTATCGAGAAGAACTTCAATATATCGATGCACATGTGATTTTCTTAAGTAAAATTAGGGGCGCCGGAGATTTGTCTGTCGATATTATCGAGTCACCATCGATGGACTCGAGATTCAAATGTCGATGATATCGATAAGTATATCTATATATCGATAAATTCATCCAGAGATATATGCGATTGCTGGACGTATTTTGTCCTCATTTCGATGATATCGTTTAGGTATCAAGGACATCGATGGCACGAGTCGATTCTATCGAGAAGTGTATCGATAAAATCGACAAAGCAAGAAAACTTAGAGAATTTTCTGATTTTGAAAAACTTTTCTCAACTTTAAAACCCTATGATGTTCTAGTTTGTTTTAAGGGTTTATATACTTAGTGTTTTGGGACATGGGATGTGAGGCTTAAATTTACCTGAGGCGAGCTTGTACACATCCCGGTTGAGGCAGGCGCTTGAATTGATCTTCCTATGAGGCTCTGCAATCTGTCTGACTTAACACTCACACTAATTAACAAACTAGGGCATTTTCAAAAAGAAGATAGTCAAGGCTATTACATATCTATTGTAATTTGAGTCACAACAAACTATTAAGAACTAAAAGTATTCCTTAAATATCAAACTATAATGGAAGAGAATTCAACATAAACATGAATCAAAGCAATAGGAACATCCCATCACGCTATAAGCTTAACCTCTTAGCCCTAGCTAAGAGGTTTAACCAACCATAAACATGATTGGATTTAAAATCCCAGAAGAAAATATGAAAAACTAAGGAAGAAAGAAGAAAAATGCTTGGCGATGGCTCTAAACCCTTGTGCTTCACTCTTTTAAATCTTAGATTGATGCCCAGGGATGCCCTGGGGACTCCTATTTATAGTTGTGCAACACCTCATTTCACACCTCCTTTGAAAAATCCAGAAATTGCCTTGAATTTATGCACTTCACGTTACTTCACGCGATTCATTCGATGACATCAAACTGACTTCGATTTCATCGAAGGTGTCTTTTATACATGCTTTTCCTGCTCTTTTGTAACTTCATCTAGACTATAACCTTTTATGTCATCGAACCTACCTTCAATGTCATCGAAGAAGCATTCGATATCATTAAGCGTTCGAGGAATTGATAATGTGTCCAAAACAGTCCAAAGAGTTTATTCAATTTCTTTAATAAATTCGATGTCATCGAAGTGGCATTTGATGTCATCTAGCAGATCTTCGATATCATTGAGGAAGCCTTCGAGTAATCGAACATGGTACCCAATGTGTCCAGCGAGTTTTGCTGAATTTCCACTGAAAATTTGATGACATCGAATCGACCTTCGATGTCATCGAGCATGGCTTCGAGTCATCGAACAAGTTCTCAAGTCATTGAAAAACGTCCTCAATTTGTCCAGCGACTGACTCAATTTTCCTTCATAAATTCGATATCATTGACCTGTGTTCGATCTCATTGAATGTGTCTTCGATGTCATCGAATAGTGATCGATGACACAATCAATGTGTATTTCGCACTTGTTTTTTCGGCTTCATTCCTTCTCCACTTGGTTTTCTTGAATCTTGGGACCTTGAAATCTTCAATCTTTGTCTCTTAAGATCCACTCTTTTACCTTGGTGATCTTTGAGAGTCAAATCCATGCTTTTAACACCTTTTCCAATCCAAGCTCTTAAATTCACCTTGCAGCACTGTAAGTGTTGTGCACACTTTTGTTTGTCAAATTTCGATGAGACAAAAAACATCTTAAGTGATGGAACGTTCACCTTCAAATGGACCTCCAAATGGACCTTTAAGTTCACCTTCAAGAAAGATGAAAAGTTTACTTTCAAGAAAGATGAAAAGTTCACCTTCAAGAACTAACCATGAAGATTAGATAGTGCAAGTCTTGGATATTTCAAGCTAAAGAGTATTCAAGTTCTACTACTTTTCTAGTAGAAGATCAATCTCCCCCTTCAAATAGAAGATTCATCCTATACACTTCAATGTCTGGTTTTCTCAGGTATAAATGACCCTAGAATGACCTTAGACTTAGGTGCTTTCAAATGTTAAACTTATACTGGTTTTTATACTTTGGCTAGGCTTTAGTTCGATTAGTCTAAGCCTTGGTTTGACTAGTCTAAGTATATCTTCGACCAGTCCAAGATTCAAACTCAAAAAATGGATATTTCTGGTGGTTTCTTGACCAGTCGAGCAGGCTACTCGACTAGTTGAAGAGACACCTTTGACCAGTCGAAGGGTGCTCGACTTGAAGTCCACCAACTAATTTTTAGCAAAATTGACCAGTCAAAGGCTATGCACGATCAGTCGAATAGGGCCCTTGACTAGTCGATCAAGGCCTTTGACCAGTTGAAGAACGGTTTTATCCGATCCGCCCAAAATTTGAAATTTGGTTGGATCTTAGACGAGTCAAAGCAACAACATTTCATCCTATAAATAGAGGCCTTCTCTCATTCCGAAATTACTAATCCAAGCTAAGAAAAGCCTTGATTAGAAAGAGAGAAGTCCCCACTATCATTAAGTTATTGCACGGTATTTTATATTTATGTTTATATAGCTTTTGTTTTGATTCTTTGATCTCTGGTTTATGAATCTTACTTTTTAAAAAAGAGAGTAATCACTCTTCTTTTGAGGTATAAAGGATTTAAACAAGTAGCATGAGGTTTGAATTAATTTAAAATCAATTTAGAACCTAGAACCCTTGATTATATTACTGGACATTGAATATTCTACATCAAATGAAGCGGTTCTATGGGTTACATCAAGAACGTCTTCAAAGAAGAAGATAAGTATCATTATGTACTTTTTTTTAGTTTCCTTCAGATATCCAGAAAATCTCTTACATTGGTTTTGACTGAGATAGCCAGAAAATCTCTGCGTGGGGTTTTGTTTGTGATAGCCCATTTAAAAACACATCTGTATAGGTTTGAAGGTGAACCTATGAAAACTTTATTTATTAGTGAACACCAATATCACGTGGGTTGTAATTATCGGTAGTGAAGTAGGTGTGGCTGTTTGAGAATAGTTAGTATACACACCAAACCACTATAACTTCTGGTGTCTGTGGTGAATTGTAATGACTCTGGAAATTTTTGTGTTAATCTTTCCCTAAGTAGTTGTTTTTGGGGTAATTAGCGCTATACTTGATTGCTTGTGAAATTCGCATCAATCACTTTAAATTTGATCTGCATGAATCAAAACTTGTAGATTAGTTAGCGCTATGTTACTCTGAAATCTGGGATCCATCGCTAAATCCAGTTGTTCTGGAAAATTTTTGAAAGTTCTGGATCGGACCTGGACCGCACGTCGAAAGTCCGATAGCGATGATCTTAGGCTGTTGCGGTCACCGTGTTGGGCTTGACCATCACCTCAAAAATCAAGTCTATGTGATGTTCTGGGTCGATTTGATTGAGTTCGGAGTGAAGAGTGTGAGAACCGTTAGATATTTAATGTGATTTTATGAAATCTGAGTCATGTCACTTGCGCGATTATTTTAAGCATTCTGACCGTTGGATTTTGACCCATTTTCACCCTCTGATCAGGGAAGGTGGCCCAAACATATCCTTGTGCTTGTGGACCTGATCGAGATTCCGTGATCGTTGAATTGAGTGTGGTCCGCCATGGCTGATCTGAAGAGCCGGTCGGTATGAAAACTCAGCTTGACCTAGATCCATGGTCAAGGAGCTTAAGTCCAACCTTTCGTGATATTTGGCCCACCAGAAGTGCTTCGTTGGATCGCGAGAGTCAGGTTTTGGTTATACCCTAAGTATACCTTGGCCCTGGGGTTATTTTCATTAATAATAGGCCTATTTATAGTCCTTAAACCCTAGCTCTCTTTTCCATACGAATTTTCTCTAACCCTAGCTTGGAAAGAGAGTGGAAAAGAGAGAGAAAGTGAGAGAGAAGTTTGGTGAATCATCTTGGATTCTTTCCTGTTCTTCTTCATCTTTGAACCTTCACTTTGAATCGTTATTCTGACGATTCTGAGTTCATCTTAGGGTAAGTTAACCTAACCCTAATCTGTGTTAGAGCTTAGATTAGTCTTGGTATTGTTGTATCTCATTTCTATTCTTGCCTTAGGTTATTCTATCGCCGTTGACGAAGACAACTCGTCTAAATCAGTTCGGTGTTTCTTTTCTGGCTTAAGGTGCGGACTTTAAGTGTATAGGTTATGGTTTTCAAGGCTTTCAACGCTAGTTAATGATTTATTCTTGTTATGGATGAGATTTCACATGCCAAATGTTATGTTTATGTTGCGTTCCTGATATGCATGTATTATATTGAGATTTGTGTATTCTATGTGTATGTATAAAGTACCGCAATGAGGTGACGAGCCGAACTGTGGTAATAAAGGTATGAAAGGCGTGCATTGATTGGTGACGAGCCCTTTGCTACGACCTGAAACCATATAATCATATGCGATGTCTAGGACTGACGACCCTAGAATGGATCACTGTTTGGATGGTGATATGCGGAAGGTATCTTAGCTTCCCAATCTTGCTGTATGAAAATGACTAATAACAACTTGGTAATCATATTCATGCACCGCATTTGCATGTGCTTTGTAGATGTGGCGCACTTTGAGGCGATGTCATGCGTAACGTAAGATGAAGACGCTGAGGGTGTACGCGTGAGGGCACGCATCATTTTACATACATCCTTGCATTAAAAAGAGTACTTAGGATTTATTTAATTGTTTTACTTTATCATTACTGCTTGATTGAACTGATAACATGTTAACCAGTGCCTTAGTGTTCCACTAAGTTGATCACTCACTCCCACGTTCTGGGGCAGTGTTAAAGACCCACCAGACTCTATCTTAGGTTCTGATGTTGCAGATGTGGATGCGACTTCTGAGGCAGAGCGGGAGATGGATGATGATGAGGCTGCTTTCTCTTATATGCAGTTTTCGGACGGGTTCTAATGAGCCTTGTTCTGATGAGCGGGATGCTGGGATTATTTTGGGATTTAAATGATGTAACTTGATACTTGTAATTTTGATAAGTAACACTTACCGTACGACCTGGTTTGTATATGTACTTCAGGGATTCTCACTTGTACACATATATTTCTATAAGTCTTCCGCTTACTTTATGCACTTATCCCTGAATTATATCTGTGTTTTGGCTTAATCTATTCCATGTTTTATGCACTAATACAGATAACATACATCCATCATTAAATATGTTGCATAAGTGATGTTATGAAACTCAGGAGCTGAGTTATGCTCGACCCCTGAATTTCAGGGCGTTACAAGTTGGTATCAGAGCATGATCTGGATTAAACCGGACTTGGGTTATGGTCACACACCACACATTGTCGCCACTTTAGTATATTTGGGTGCGGGTCTATCGTAGATTTTGTGTTTGTGCTCCGTAGCTTCTATCGGCGGAAGTTTCCTGAAAACCTTCGCCGAGATCGAGTCTATGCTCTCTCCTAATCGCACATAGCGACCCGAAACCTTTTCTAGATCATCTATTAATGAGTTTAGATGGTTTATCATCTTGTTTTAACCCTTAAACCTTCAAGAAATCTCTATTTTAATCAGATTTCTGCCAGAATGGCCCGATAGCGTTAAATCATGCAAGGGGCCGATCGGGGCATTTCCTGTGGGGCCCAGGGGGGACCCATACTTTTTTAAGCATGGGGGACCAGGAGGACCTCGCCCAAACAGCAAGGCATCGCCGGTCAGTCCAGAGACCGGCAATGCCATCGCCAGTTCGGCGGGGGCTCGCCGATCAGCTGGCCGGGCCAGCGCGGGCCGATGATTTCTAGGCCTAGTGTGGCCCACCCCTCCACGATTTTCTATTTGAAACCTCTCCTTTAACCTATTTCCTTCATAAACTCCCCTCCCAAGCTCTCCTTTTCTTGAAAACCCTCTCCAATCTTCTCCAAATCTCTTCCAAATCTTCTTCTTCTTCCATTTTCGTGCAAACCCCATCACCCTATCTCAAAACTTCACCTCCCATTGCTGATATCCGTTTCTTTCCTTCTCATTTGAGCTCTTACATTCCCATTTTGGCTCTCAAGTGTGTGGAAGCTTCACCATCTTCCTATTTCTCTCTTTCTCTCATTTCTCATGGCCCTCTTTGAGTTCATCACGGCCAAATTTTCCATTTCTACTTTTCTTTCTTTGATGGGGAAGAAGAGAGCGCCCGTGGATGAAGCTGGGCCTAGCCGTCCAACCCGTGCAAGGAGGCCTAGAGGTGCCGCCGCTAGCACGTCTGCCACTCATAAATTCCAGACCAAGCTGGACCTCGATCCTCGAGCTCCCATTGGTAGAACTTTATTGGCGGAGCTATTGCATGGAATCTATAAAGGCCGTAGAGTCCTTTTTGAGGCTCATGTTGATTCGCGGCTGTATGGTGAGTTTTTATTGTTGGAGCGCTTAGAAGGGGCTAGTTGGTGTCCCTTGTTTGAAGGCGAGTATTGCGCGAATGCTAGCACTGTTCGAGCCTTTTATGCTAACATCCTTGATCCTTCGCTGGAGCCTCTGTAGTTCAAGATCCCTTGTGGTAGCGGTCGAGTGGGTATTGTCAATGTTGTTTTGATATCCCGACTCCTAAATGTGCCACTTGGTGAAGTGCATGCCAGCGAGAAGAATGTGAACAGTGTACGGGAGAGGGATCGTCGCACCCGATCCTTGTGTGGTCGTCTGGTCGAATGACAGCCTAATAGGAGTCTTTTGGCTACCTACATAACGGATGACTTCCGTTTGCTTCATCACATGTGTACGTTCAATGTATACCCAAGGTGGAGTAATCGCAGCGAGTGTACGCGCCTGATGGTGGATTTTCTGTATCAGGTGGGGCAAGAAGCGAAGTTGTGTGTGCCGACGTATATCCTGCGCCAGATTATTCTCATCGCTCGTTCGAGTAGGAGGACCGAGTCACTTTCATTTGGCCGCCTCATTTGTAAGCTTGCACATAAGTTTGGCTATAGGCTTGGAGCAGAGAAGCCGGTTCCTGTTCGTTATATCAATCTGAGGACTCTTAAGCAGATGGAGATCGGTTCTGGTTGGCATGCCTCAGAGAGTGAGGCTAAGTCTGAGAGCGATGGTGAAGAGAGTTATGCTGAAGGTGGTGCTGAGATTGAGGAAGAAACAGAGTAGGACGAGGAAGAGGATGAGGCACAGGATACGAGTGATAGCTCTCCTCCTGTGGCGCCAGAGCAGGGTGCAGAGCAGACTGCCAGAGATGCCCGTCTTACACGGCTTGAAGAAGGGCAGGCTGTTTTACGCCAGGATATTGTTGATCTTCGAGGCCTTGTTAAACATAAGTTTAAGAAGGTGACTCGAACTCTGAAGTCTATCCTGTGTTGCTTGCAGGATAAGGGTGCTCCGCCTCCATCTCCTGATTCCAACGAGTAGCTGTCGTAGTGGCCGTCCTTTGCTTTGTTTGTTATTTTCTTTCTGTGTGTTGCCATTGTTGGCTTGTAGTTGGAGTTGTTGGAGTTGTTTGTGGTTGTTTGTAGTTGTTGTGGTTGTTTGAAGTGTTAGATGTTGTTGTTGTTTACATGCTTTCCTAGTCGTGATTCATGTATTGCTGCACTACTTGTATTGCGACGATTTTGATTAATGGAATGCATGTCGTTTGTCTGTGGAGTTTTGCTGTGTTGCTGTGTGGATGGATTATGTGACGTAGAATCTAATAGGTTGAATCCTCTGTTGAATGTAAGGATGCCTCCTAAGGGTTTAAAGTCTTCGGCCCGTCTCTCCTTGATTGAGTCACTTGCTGGGGTTCCTCCCTTGAGCGATAGCCAGTCAGATCCATAGGCGGGTCCGTCTCATGCCGGTGTTAGGCCGACACCTATGGCTCCTCCAGTCACGTCCTCGGTTCCTGAGCCGAGCCGTGCACCTTCGTCTGCTTCGCCTATTGATAGGTTTGAGCAGATGATGCTGTTGATGCAGCAGCAGCAGATTCAGCAGCAGCAGCAGCAGCAGGAGTTCCTCTCTTCCATGGCTGGCATCTTTGCTCAGTCAGTGGGGGTGACTCCACCTGCTTCACCTATGCCTCCATCTGGGAGTGCCAGTGCCAGCGACACTTTCGAGCGATTCCAGCGCTTGCGACCTCCTACGTTTGCGGGTTCTCATAGACCCGAGGAGGCTGAGTATTGGATCGACCGCATCTCTAAGATGCTGAGACCGCTGCACTGCTCTGAGGTTGAGCAGGTTGAGCTTGCCTCCTTCATGTTTGAGAAGGAGGCTAGTCTGTGGTGGGACAGTGTTCTTCACACTGTCGAGGAAGGTTTGTGTGGTCGTGGCAGGCGTTTGAGGCTCACTTCCACGAGAAGTATTTCCCGGTTACATACTGACATGAGAAGGAGAGTGAGTTCATTCGCCTCCGCCAGGGAGGGTTGTCGGTGACGGAGTATGAGAACCGGTTTACTGAGCTGGGTTGGTATGTTCCTTTGATCCTGGGTGATCAGCCGATGAGGATGCGGCGTTTCTCTGAGGGATTGAGACCTGAGATCCGATCGAAGATTTGCTGTGCTAGCATTTCTTCTTATGCAGAACTGGTGAGCATGTCCTTGCGAGCAGAACAGGATGGGGATATGTCGTCCCACACGCGAGCACCGATGGTTCCTAGGCCGCGACCAGATTTTCAGGGTGCACCTTTCCTTGGCAAGAGGCCGTGAGCAGATTCTCCTCCTAGGCATTCAGCGCTGCCTGCTCAGCGGATGAGAGCTGATGTTCGTTGTTCTTATTGTGGGAAGGCAGGGCATTTGGACAGTTTTTGCTTCTCCCATATGCGAGCTAGTGGTTTTACTCCACCGCAGAGGATTAGCCATCCGATGCCTCAGGTTATCTCTCCTCCACCTCTTCGATCAGTGCCAGCTCATCCATCCTTCAGACCTGCAGTTCCTAGCTTCAGGCCACCTCAGCGGCCCATGGTTCCTCCGCCGAATCGTCAGCAGCGGGCTCGAGTTCATGCGCTTTCAGCTGAAGCGCCTATCTCTGACTTAGTGCCGAGGTCCTTCGAGGTGACAACGCACATTGAAGGTATTCCCATTTCTATGTTAGTGGATACAGGGTCCACTACTTCTCTTATATCTTATGCGGCAGTTAGGCGTTTGGGTTTGAGATCTGTTCCTATGCAAGGAGTGACGCTTACTACCGCTATGGGGATTTCCTCTGCTTTAGGCAAGCGTTGTTTGGATTGTTTGGTCGATCTTGGAAGTGGATCGATCCGTGTTGATTTCTTAGTCACACCGCTTTATCATTACGATCTTATTATGGGTATGGATTGGCTCACGAGGATGTGAGCTGAGATTAATTATGAAGCTAGATCAGTGACGATCCATGGACCTGAGGGCGAGACTGTTACTTTCCCAGTTCAGGTCAGTTACCCTCTTCGTATTGATTATTATTCTTCTCTGTTGGTGAGTATGGCTGAATCGGCGTTAGTTAGTACGCCGATAGTTCGGGAATTTGAAAATGTGTTTGAGTCGATTCTTGGATTACCTCCTCAGCGTGAGATTGATTTTGCTATCGATCTTATGCCTGGTGTGGCGCCCATTTCTTTACCCACCTATCGTATGCCTTCGAGTGAAATGGAAGAGTTGAGGAAGCAGATAGATGATTTGCTGGATTTGGGTTTTATTCGGCCTAGTGTGTCTCCTTGGGGAGCACCTGTTCTGTTTATGAAGAAGAAGGATGGTTCCTTGCGATTGTGTATTGATTATCGCAGGTTGAATCTGGTAACTGTGAAGAATAAGTACCCTTTGCCCAGGATTGATGATCTGTTTGATCAGTTGAAGGGGGCCCCGTACTTTTCGAAGGTTGATCTGTAGTCAGGGTATCATCAGTTGCGCGTTAAGGATGGAGACGTGCAGAAGACCTCTTTCAGGACTAGCTTCGGTCATTATGAGTTCCTTGTGATATTGTTCGGTCTGACGAACGCACCGGCCGTGTTCATGGATCTGATGAACAGGGTGTTTCGGCCATTCTTGTTCCGATTCGTCATTGTCTTTATCGATGACATCTTGATATATTTGACGAGTCGGGCAGAACACGAGGAGCACTTAAGAGCAGTTTTGGATACTCTTAGGAAGAATCAGCTTTTTGCGTAGTTCAAGAAGTGTGATTTCTGGAAGGAGAAAGTTAAGTTACTGGGACATGTGGTGTCCAAGGAAGGGATAGCTGTCGACCTTGCCAAGGTAGCTGCAGAGCAGGACTGGAAGCAGCCTGGTTCAGTTACTGAGGTAAGGAGTTTTCTGGGTCTTACAGGCTATTATCAACGCTTTATTCAAGACTTCTCGAAGATTGCCAGACCGTTGTCGCAGCTGACACAGAAGGATTTGAAGTTTGCTTGGAATGAGCAGGCGGAGTTAGCTTTTCAGGAGCTGAAGGACAAGTTGACGTCCACCCCTATGCTAGTATTGCCAGAGCAAGGGGTTAAGTATATTATATATACTGACGCCTCTCGCGTTGGCCTGGGTTGTATCCTTATGCAAAAGGACAGGGTGATTGCTTATGCTTCGCGTCAGTTGAGGAAACACGAAGAGAATTACCCTACGCACGACCTAGAGTTAGCAGCTATCATATTCGCATTAAAGCTTTGGAGACATTACCTCTATGGTGAGGAGTTCGAGCTCTTTTGTGACCACAAGAGCCTTAAGTATATTTTCACATAGTGTGATTTGAATATGCGGTAGCGCCGATGGATGGAAACATTGAAGGACTACAAGTTCGATGTTTCTTACCATCCAGGCAAGGCGAACCTTGTGGCAGATGCGTTGAGTCGCAAGAAGGCTATTGAGTTTGCGGCTCCGTTGATGATAGCAGAGTGGGATATGTTGGAGTTCGTGCATGATTTTGAGTAGAAGCTTACGATGGTTGAGCCGTATGAGGTTATCGCACACATTCGTGTACAGCCCCTTATCGACGAGAGGATCGTTGCAGCGCAGCAGATGATGAGCTTTTGGTGAAGATGAGGAAGCGGGTTGGTACAGATGAGAACTCCGACTGGAGTGTTAGTTCTGATGGGGGCCTACGTTTTCGTGGCCGGTTATGTGTTCCTGACATCCCTGACTTGAGACGGGAGGTTCTCGAGTTAGCCCATAGTTCTAAGCTTGCGATGCATCCAGGTAGCACGAAGATGTATCAGGATATGAGGAGATCTTATTGGTGGGACAATATGAAGGTCCAGATTGCTGAATTTGTTTCTCGTTGTCTCACGTGCCAGCAGGTCAAGGCAGAGCATCGCCGACCTCCTAGATTGCTGCAGCCCATGCCCATAGCTGAATGGAAGTGGGATTTCATCTCTATGGATTTTATCTCTGGGTTGCCGAAAACGAGGAAGGGATATGACTCTATTTGGGTGATCGTCGACCGATTAACGAAGTCGGTGCATTTCTTACCAATCAAAGTCACTAACTCTGCAGACGAGTTGGCTAGGTTGTATATCAAGGAGATAGTGCGTCTGCATGGAGTTCCCCTGGAGATTGTGTCTGATAGAGACACTCATTTTACATCTATCTTCTGGACTCGTATCCAGGAAGTGATGGGTGTGAAACTGAAGTTCAGCACCGCGTTTCATCCGCAAATAGATGGGCAGATGGAGCGCATGAATCAGGTCCTGGAAGATATGTTGCGAACCTGTGTTTTGAATTTCAAGGACAGTTGGGATGATTGTCTTCAGTATGCAGAGTTCGCGTATAATAATAGTTTCCAGGCGAGTATCGGCATGGCTCCCTATGAGGCGTTGTATGGTCGCCCGTGCAGAGCACCACATTGTTGGGTAGAAATTGGTGAGCGTAGTTTGCTTGGCCTGAAATTGGTGCCGGTGACTTTAGAGAAGGTTGGCATCATTCAACGTCGACTTCTGACAGCGCAGAGCAGGCAGAAGAGTTATGCTGATACGAGGCGTCGACCGCTTGAGTTTGAGGTTGGAGACCATGTGTTTCTGATGGTCTCTCCTATGAAGGGAGTTCTGCGGTTCGGTAAGAAAGGGAAGCTAACGCTGAGATTTATTGGTCCATTTCAAGTTCTGGATCGAATGGGAGCGGTAGCATACCGCTTTGCTTTGCCCACATCTCTTGCGGGCGTGCATAACGTATTTCATGTTTCTATGCTGAAGAAGTACGTTCCTGATCCTTCGCATATTATCAGTTGGGAGCAAGTGCAGTTGAGTGAGGATGCCACTTATGTACTGTGACCGACACGTTTTCTCGACAGGAAGGAGCAGGTATTGCGTAACAAGGTTATCCCTCTTGTGAAGGTGCTATGGACGCATCATGGTGTGGAAGAGGCTACTTGGGAATCTAAAGCTAAGGTCATGAAGACTTACCCTCTGATCCTTGAGGAATTTATGAAGGTATGAATTTCGAGGACGAAATTTTCTTTAAGGGGGGTAGATTGTAATGACTCTGAAAATTTTTGTGTTAATCTTTCCTTAAGTAGTTGTTTTTGGGGTAATTAGCTCTATACTTGATTGCTTGTGAAATTCGCATCAATCACTTTAAATTCGATCTGCATGAATCAAAACTTGTAGATTAGTTAGCGCTATGTTACTCTGAAATTTGGGATCCATCGCAAAATCCAGTTGTTCTGGGGAATTTTTGGAAGTTCTGGATCAGACCTGGACTGTGCGTCGAAAGTCCGATAGCGATGATCTTAGGCTGTTGCGGTCACCGTGTTGGGCTTGACCATCACCTCGAAAATCAAGTCCATGTGATGTTCTGGGTCGATTTGATTGAGTTCGGAGTGAAGAGTGTGAGAACGGTTAGATATTTAATGTGATTTTATAAAATCTAAGTCGTGTCGCTTATGCGATGATTTTAAGCATTCTGACCATTGGATTTTGACCCAATTTCACCCTCTGATCAGGGAAGGTGGCCCAGGCATATCCTTGTGCTTGTGGACCTGATCGAGATTCCGTGACCGTTAAATTGAGTGTGGTCCGCCACGGCTGATCTGAAGAGCCGGTCGGTATGAAAACTCAGCTTGACCTAGATCCATGGTCAAGGAGCTTAAGTCCGACCTTTCGTGGTATTTGGCCCACCAGAAGTGCTTCGTTGGATCGCGAGAGTCAGGTTTTGGTTATACCCTAAGTATACCTTGGCCCTGGGGTTATTTTCATCAATAATAGGCCTATTTATAGTCCTTAAACCCTAGCTCTCTTTTCCATACGAATTTTCTCTAACCCTAGCTTGGAAAGAGAGTGGAAAAGAGAGAGAAAGTGAGAGAGAAGTTGGTGAATCATCTTGGATTCTTTCCTGTTCTTCTTTATCTTTGAACCTTCACTTTGAATCGTTATTCTGACGATTCTGAGTTCATCTTGGGGTAAGTTAATCTAACCCTAATCTGTGTTAGAGCTTAGATTAGTCTTGGTGTTGTTGTATCTCATTTCTATTCTTGCCTTAGGTTATTCTATCGTCGTTGACGAAGACAACTTGTCTAAATCAGTTCGGTGTTTCTTTTCTGGCTTAAGGTGCAGACTTTAAGTGTATAGGTTATGGTTTTCAAGGCTTTCAACGCCAGTTAATGATTTATTCTTGTTATGGATGAGATTTCACATGCCAAATGTTGTGGTTATGTTGCGTTCCTGATATGCTTGTATTATATTGAGATTTGTGTATTCTATTTTATGTATAAAGTACCGTATACATATAAAATATGCACTTATGTTTGCTATGATTATTTTTCATGTATGTATGCTAGATGTATGTGCGACAACTCCTTGGTAAAAGGAATTGTCCAAATACTTGTATTTCAACATATGTCATGTATGTTGTTTTGTGTATTCTAAGTGTTTGTAGAAATGCCTGAATGATCTAAGGTGTGATATTTGAACCTAGTTTGGGCGTTGGGAAGCGATTTTCAACTCTCCCACTAGTGTGCATGATTTCCTTCTTGCTAGTTACATTCCTTGTTATTTAATTTCAAGCATTACTTATGCTTACATTTATGTTAAGTTGATATTCTTCAAGTGCTTGAGTGCCACATGATTTGAGTTGTTGCTCCATTACTGTTTTACATTTAATATGATTATCTGTTGTAGTGTACTGTGTTTGGGACTATGAATAGTCTAGGAAATTGGTAATCTGCCTTAAGGTTGTGGCTGAGATTGCTTTCACCACAACGGATGCAATTAGACGAACTCGAGCCGTATTAGAGTTGGCGGCAGTGGTTTGGCCACGCAGTGTTTGCGCACTATATGTCGTTCAACCCAACGTGCGCTCGTGCTAGTCAAGTTCATCAAGTAACCCGATTTTTCGATGTATGTTCACCATGTATAGACGCTACTGCTTGAATCTAGGGTACCGAACTTACCAGTGAAATCCTATTAACCATGGTACCTTGATCCGCTAAGACTCATGAGCCGGACATGGTGGTATGGGACACCGTGGTCGAGCTGTCGGCCTACGCTGGGGTGACGAGCCTCCTCGTAGTGACCAGTGAGCAACTAAACTCGTGAGCCGATTATGGTGGTATGAGACACTATATTCGTGCTGTCGGCCTACATTGATTGGTGACGAGCCCTTTGTAGTGACCTTGAGCATACCTGGATACCACAATGAGGTGACGAGCCGAACTATGGTAATAAAGGTATGAAAGGCGTGCATTGATTGGTGACGAGCCCTTTGCTACGACCTGAAACCATATAATCGTATGAGATGTCTAGGACTGACGACCCTAGAATGGATCACTGTTTGGATGGTGATATGAGGAAGGTATCTTAGCTTCCCAATCCTGCTATATGAAAAGGACTAATAACAACTTGGTAATGATATTCATGCATCGCATTTGCATGTGCTTTGTAGATGTGGCGCACTTTGAGGCGATGTCATGTGTAACGTAAGATGAAGACGCTGAGGGTGTACGCGTGAGGGCACGCATCATTTTACATACATCCTTGCATTAAAAAGAGTACTTAGGATTTATTTAATTGTTCCGCTTTATCATTACTACTTAATTGAACTGATAACATGTTAACCAGTGCCTTATTGTTCCACTGAGTTGATCACTCACTCCCACGTTTTGGGGCGGTGTTAAACACCCACCAGACTCTGTCTTAGGTTCTGATGTTGCAGATGTGGATGCGACTTCTGAGGCAGAGCGGGAGATGGATGATGATGAGGCTGCTTTCTCTTATATGCAGTTTTCGGATGGGTTCTAGCGAGCCTTGTTCTGATGCGCGGGATGCTGGGATTATTTTGGGATTTAAATGATGTAACTTGATACTTGTAATTTTGATAAGTAACACTTACCGTACGACCTGGTTTATATATGTACTTCAGAGATTCACACTTGTACACATATTTTTATAAGTCTTCCGCTTGCTTTATTCACTTATCCTTAAATTATATCTGTGTTTTGGCTTAATCTATTTCATGTTTTATGCACTAATACAGACAACATACATCCATCATTAAATATGTTGCATAAGTGATGTTTTGGAACTCTGGAGCTGAGTTATGCTCGACCCCTGAATTTCAGGGCGTTACATGAATGGTTTAAATTTTTGTATATGTGGTGAATGATTGTAATTTGTTTAGGCTTATGTAGTAAATGCTTATAATAGATAGCTCTCTCTTGTCTCTTGCTTAGTTTGTGATCTTGATCCTTAATACGTTCATGAAATCAGGTTGTCATATCTAAAACTTTGTTTTTGGTGTAAGGTTGTCCTATGAACAAAGTTTGAATCAATTTCTCAATACTACTGCTATTGAGATCAGTCATTTATTCTGATTTATTTATTATTTCAGTACCTTGAAATTTTTATTTAGCATAGTCATATTCACCCCCCCCCCCCCAAGACTGTTAGCTCGCCTCTTTCAAACACAAACATGAGTAAAATAGGACATTAAGCAGTATCATGTTCATAAAACCAAGATATAAATGGGGTTCAATATGCAATATTTGACCCTCAACACAATCCCCAACTAGTATTTTGCTAGTCCCGAGCAAAGTATGCGTAAAATAAATATCAATGCTTAATGTCAGAAATCATTTTCAGAAAACATACTTTTATACACTCAATGATGAATGAGCAGAATTAAGATACGAAAGTGAGATTTTGAAAACCTAAAACCTAATCACATAAGCAACTAATCAAATAAGTTCTTTGTCCATTAAATCGAAACATAATTTGTATATCAAGTTTTTTAATGTGCTAGGTGAAAGTCAATTTACTTCTCATACGAATACTATTAATTCATCATGTTATCCATGCTCATCACTTTAAGATTAGTTTGAAACTCAAGTATTGATTCTGAACTTATCTCCTTTTCCTTCTTTTTCCAGTTTTTGATTTTATATCGATGGTCAATTTTTTATTCATTCTTTTTATTTTTTCCATTCTTTTCCAGATTTTTCATTCTTTTCATTCTTTTTCATGACCTCTTTATCGATCTTTTATTCTTTTAACTAGTTCTTTTCTTCTTTTAAGGTGGATAAAACTCTCCAGACTCAATTCTCACCATCTATCAATGATTCACATACTAATGATCAGAACTTCTAGAATGTCTTACATCAAACAAATTGAATGTGTATTGTGATTTAGATTAACATGATATTTAAACTCCCTCTTAATCAATTAAGTGCAAGAACTTAGGTGATACATTACTTAGTTGATTAAACTCTAGCAATTCAAAATCCAGTCTCTATCTTCTCATAGAAAAAGCACTCTTAAGTACATAATTCATCGCTTCCCAAGTAGATTTCAACTTGAAACATTGAAAATTTTCAAAAAATTTGTTCGAAACTGAGGAAACACTGATTAGGTTACCTAATCCCACATCCCCAACCAAAAAATTTAGATTGTCTTCATTGTAAAAGAAATAAGCATGTAATGCAGAAGAGGCAATGAAAAGAAAAGGGAGTGATGGAAAGGTAATACTTGAAGAAGGAATTTTGAGGCTTTTCTAATGATCTCAGTGTGAAGATGGGCTAGCACAAAACAAAACTCAACAGAGTGTAAGAAAACTATCCTAAATAATGGAAGTAAACTACCCTAGTCTTATGAAAGCGATAAATCTAATTATACCTCTGTTAGACTAGGAGGTCAATCCTGGTAAACGGGATCACTCACAGGTATGAACATGTCCTTTGAATCAAATTTCTCAACAAATGACTTTAACCAATGTCCATTTACTTTGAATTCATTGTCATTGTTTGGATTCTGAATCTCGACAACCCCATAAGGATAGAGATTAGTATTAGTGAAAGGGTCGGTCCAACGAGATCGGAGTTTACTTGGAAAGAGATGTAACCAAGAATTGTACAGGAAGACCTTTTGACTTGGTGTGAATGATTTCTGAAGAATGTATTGGTCATGTAACACCTTCATCCTATCCTTGTAAATTCTCGAGTTCTCATATGCATCATTTTGGATCGCTTCAAGTTCATTCAACTGAAGTTTGCGCAGTGAGCCAGTATTCTCCAAATTAAAGTTCAGATTTTTAATAGCCCAATAGGCCCTATATTCCAAATCCACAAGCATGTGGCAGGTCTTCCCATAGACAAGTCTAAAGGGAGACATTCCAATAGGGGTCTTAAATGCAATACGGTTAGCTCATAAGGCATCAGTCAAGCAGATTGACCAATCCATGTGGTCAGGGTTAACTATTTTTTCCAAAATATATTTGACCACCCTATTGGAAATCTCAGCTTACCCACTTGTTTGTGGGTGGTGTGGGGTGCTCACCTATGAGAGATGTCATATTTCTTCATTAAGTTTGCAAATGGCTTATTACAGAAATGTTAACCTCCATCACTTATAATGGCTCAAGGTGTTCTGAACCGAGAAAGGATGTTCTCTTTTAAGAATTTAATGATCGTTTGATGATCATTATTTCAGCACGGGATTGCTTCGGCCCATTTAATGATATAGTCTATTGTAAGCAATATATATATATATTTCAAAAAGATTGGGGGAATGGACCTATGAAATCGATGCCCTAACAATCAAATGCTTCAATGATTAGAATGGGGTTCAAGGGCATCATAGTTTGATGGGACAATACTCCCAATTTCTGACAATGCTCACAAGCTTTGCAAAACTCATGATTGTCCTTGAACATAGTAATAAAAGCCACACTGCTAAATTTTGGTTGTGGTCTTTTTAACAGAAAAGTGACCACCACAGCCCTGAGAATGACAAAAGGAGATGACACTTTGGTGTTCATTGTTTGACACACATCTCCTTAAGATTTGGTCTGGGTAATATTTAAACAAATATAGATAATCCTATAAGAATTTGCATACCTCGACAAAAAATTTCTTCTAATTTTGCACAATCCAATGTGTTGGTACGAAACCTGTGGCAAGATAATTAGCAATATCCACAAACCAAGGTGAATGAAATACTTTAAACAATTGTTTGTCAAGGAACATGTCATTTATATGTGTCGTTTCAAGGGAATCAGAGAGATCAAGGCGGGAAAGATGGTCAGCCACTAACTCTCCACTCCTTTTTTATCTTTTATTTCTAAATCTAATTCTTGGAGTAGGAGGATCCATCTTATTAGGCGGGACTTAGCATCATTTTTAGAGAGAAGATACCTGAGCGCCGCTTGGTCTGTGTAGATGACGATCTTGGATCCGATCAAGTAAGGCCTTAATTTTTCCAAAGTGAATACTACGACTATGAGTTCCTTCTCCATAGTTGAGTAATTCACTTGGGCAGGATTTAAAGTTCTACTTGCGTAGTGTATAACATAGGGTTTCTTCCCTTTTCTCTGGCCTAAAACCACCCCAAGAGTATAGTCAGACGCATCACACATTATTTCAAAAGGAAGGCTCCAGTCTAGTGGTTGCATGATAGGTGCAGTGGTTAACATGCCCCTAAGCTTAGAAAAAACTTCCTGACATTTTTCAGTCCACTCATATAGTGCATCCTTTTGAAGTATATTGCATAAAGGGCAAGAGAGGTGACTAAAGTCCATTATGAATCTTCTGTAAAATTTGGTGTGTCCTAGGAAGGATCACACGTTTCGTATGTTTTTGGGTGGAGGTAATTTAGAGAAAAGATCAATCTTAGCCTTATCTACGTCAATTCCTTTGGACTAGATGATATGTCCAAGGACAATCCCCTTATGAACCATGAAGTGGAACTTCTCTGAATTCAGTACCAAATTCTTTTCCTTACATCGCTTCATCACACATCTAAGATTCTCCAAAACAATCGCTAAAGGATGGACCAAAGAAAGAGAAGTCTTCCATGAAGACCTCTAAATATTACCCCACTATATCAGAGAAAATACTCATCATGCATCGCTGAAAAGTGGCGAGGGCATTACATAGTCCGAATGGCATCCTTTGGTAATCAAAGGTACCAAAGGGACATGTGAATGTGGTCTTTTCCTAATCTTTAGAGGCTATCTCTATCTGGTTGTAGCCCCAATACCCGTCAAGGAAGCAGCAGTACAAGTGGCTAGTTAGCCTTTCCAAAATCTAAATAATGAAGGGTAAAGGAAAGTGGTCCTTCCTTGTGACGGTATTCAGTTTCTTGTAATTAATGCACATTCTCCAACCAGTAGTAACTCTAGTTGGCATGAGTTTATTATTAGCATTGGCTACGATGGTGATTCCGGACTTCTTAGGAACTACCTGAGTTGGACTCACCTATTGGCTATTAGATATAGGGTATATGATACCCACATCCAATAGCTTAAGAACCTTGGCCTTAAACACTTCCTTCATGTTTGGATTTAATCTACATTGTGGTTTCTAGGAGGTCTTTACATTTTCCTTTAGATAAATACGGTGAGTACAAATCAAAGGATCAATTCCCTTAAGATTAGCAATGACCATCCAAGGGTTCCTTTGTGCTCAATGACAATAGAGATAAGCATACTCTCCTGTTCTTACTCAAGGTGGGAAGAAATTACCACCAGGTATGTCTCATATTGACCTGAATAGACATATTTCAAATTAGAGGGCAAAGCTTTTAGGTCAAGCTTCAGTGCCTTGAGGTTAGACGGTAGAGGCACTACATCAGTTTGGGGCAATTCTTCAAATTGTGGCCTCCACCAATTAACTTCAAGTACTGGCACAGTATCAAGCATGACACCTGTCTCCCTAATCATATTATCATCTAAATCATGGGAGTGGGCCAGACACATCTCTAGATAGTCAAAGGTTAAGGTCAGAAGTGTTCTATCTTCCACAAAAGAATCATGAAAATTAGCATCGTGAGCATCGTCATCATCCTCTACCTGTTTGCTCATGTTGAAAAAGATATTGAGCTCCAATATCATTGAAAAAGGAGAGCTTAACAATCCTAGAGGGGGGTGAATAGGACTATACCAAATAAAAACTCAAAGTACTGAAATCATAAATAAATCAGAATAAATCACAAATCTCAATAGCACTAGTATTGAAAAATTGATTCAAACTTAGTTCGTAGGACAACCTTACACTAAAAACAAAGTTTTAGATAGGACAACCTGATTTCACAAACGTTTGTAAGGATCAAGACTTCAAACCAAGCAACAGATAATAAACCTATCTATTACAATCATTCACCAGTGTAGAAATAAAGTTACAACCATTCACCATAGATACAAAAATTAAACATTCACCACAACACCAAGAGTTATAGTGGTTCGGTATGTACACCAACTATTCTCAAACAGCCACATCTACTCCACTCCCAATAATCACAACCCACATGATTTTGGCGTTCACTAAAAATAAGATTTTCATGCGTTCACCTTAAAACCTTACACACTACCAAAAAAATGACTAAGGTCATGTAAGGTTTTCCTCGATGGCTAAAATCTGTCGGTGAAGCATAATAAGCCGTCGGCAAAACTAGTGAGCTAATAAACTTATATTTTAAGTATATTAGTGAAAAAGGTGGAGTACAAAGCCCACCATAATATTTTTATTTTACCTAAGTCATCCATCCATTTTGAAAGCTCATGTTTGAAAGTGCCTAGGTTTATCAATTAACATGAGGGTTGAGTCAATGCGTCAACTGAGCCCCATATGAAGAACATTCAAGCCATTACCTTAACTAGATGTGTACTCTGAGCTCGTCAAAGGTAAACTAAACCTCACATCCTATGTCCCAAAACACTCAGGTATATAATACCTTAAAAGCCTTAGAACAACTCAGGAATTAAAAGTCTGAAAACTTAAGTTTTAAACAGGAAAATCTTTCTAAGTCTTTCAGTTGAACTCGATGATATCGAGTCTGTGTCAATTTCATTGACAACTTATTATCGATGATATCATATAGTACTTGATGACATCGAATTAGGCCATTTTATGTCTAGCAACCACAAAGTAATTTGGACCAAATACTCGATATATCAAACATACATTCAATAATATTGAACATTAGCACTCGATGATATCAAAGGACAGTTGATGATATCGACGGACTTAGAGCATTATCCATCAAGTCTTCCAGGAAAATATTCTGATATTGCTCGAGGAATCGAACGAGATTCGATGTCATCGAAATTCAAACCTCGATAACATCGAAAATGGTCCGATAATATTGAATCTGGACAAAGTTGTGTCCAGCAAGCTTAACAGGAAAATTTGTGAAAAATGTTCGAGTAATCGAGATAACCTCGATGCCATCGATATTCAAACTTCGATGCAATCAAGGAAGTCTCGATGAGATCAAAATGAGGACAAAAGTGTCTAACAAGCTTTCATAGAATATCATCGAAAAAGATTGAGGAATCAAACTAGTATTGATGATATCGCCATTTGAACTCGATAACATCGAATCATGATAGATTACATCGATGCCTTCCTTTGAAAGTCCAGAAAGCTTTGAGCAATGTCATGTCGAGGAATCGAATAGTGATTCGATGACATCAAAATTCAAAATTTGATGATATCGAATATATTTTGATGATATCGATCTTCTATTAAATGTTCCTGTAATATGTTTCTGATTGAGTTTGTATCATCGAGCTGATATTCGATGGCATCGAAAGTATACATTCGATGACATTGAACTCTATCAGAAACTGACACTTTTATTTTCGTTGGGAGTTTTTGCCTTTATAAAGAGAGCTTATTTTCGGTTGCTGTATTAAGAAAAACAGAGAGAGCTTTAAGAGAATACTTGCATATCACCTACCATAGGCCCTTTTTCTCATGGGAGTTCATTCTTCAATCCACCCTCACTATTGATATTCAGTAGAGTGGATTGGTGAATGAACTTCCTGCTTCAAGGATCATCCAACTACCATCTTAATGAAAAATCATTGAGCTGGGATCCTGTCTCTAAATGATTAACATTCATTAGAGTGGATTTTAATAAACGTTCACCCAACCCTGCCGCCTTACATTGGAGCATCATCAGTGTTGTGGATCAAGGGAGCTGAAGAGTCTCTGTCATCAAGGGAGTATATCTTCATTAACGTGCAGAATGGGGTTCATCTACTTATCTATAAGTCATTAGAGTCCAGAGACCCGGTTGATCATTCCTTGTGTAGGATTGGGTCACAGGAACCCTTTCAATCCCTCATAGGAGGCCTCTGACGGGAGAGTTCATTTGGGTGATGTGTTTTAACCCTTGCTCTTGTGTAGGGCTTAAACTTAGGTCCTTTGTATAGGTCCTTGGCTTGTGTGACCTAAACTAGGATCCTTGTGTGGATCCTTGGCATGTGTAGCCTAAACTAGGGTCTTTGTGTGGATCCTTGACCTGTGTGGTCTAAACCCAGGTTCCTTGTATGGATCCTTTGCTCTTGTGGAGGGCATAAAACCTAGGTTCCTTGTGTGGATCCTTTGCTCTTGTGTAGGGCATAAAACTTAGGTTCCTTGTGTGGATCCTTTGCTCTTGTATAGGGCATAAAACATAAGTTCCAGGTGTGGATCATTTGCTCTTGTGTAGGGCATAAAACTTAGGTGCATCGTGTTGACCTTTGCTCTTGTGTAGGGCATAAAATTTTTCTTTGTATAGGCATGTCTAGTTCCTTGTATAGGTCCTAGAGTCGACCTTATGTAGGTTGTAAAGGTTAGAGGTGAACCTAATTTAAAACCTCCATTAGTGAAATCTGGTACACTCAAGGCTTGAGTGCGTCCACCAGGAGTGGAGTAGGCACATAGCCGAACCACTATAAACGACTGTGTTTGGGATTGATATTTGTGTATTTGTTCATTATGTTTTCTTTGAATGATTACATAAAACATGATAACATGAATGTTTAAGAACTACTAAGAATCACATCGCACACACATTGTCACATTGTTCATCCTTCATAGACTAATTGCTAAATATTGTTTAAATATTGAGCAGCCTTGTGATTGGATCCTCTACTTGGCTTGGAAGCCATTAGAGTTAAAGTAAGTATATCTTGATAGTTACACATTAGATTAAGATTGGGTTAATAGGATTTTTAATTATCAAGAAAAGTTTATATAGTCCTATTCACCCCCCCCCCCCCCCCCCCCATCTAGGACACTTTTACCTATTCCAACTTCTACTATTGCGGTCCTTACTGCAATTTCAATTGGTATCAAAGTGGGTCTATCTTAAGGGTTTTACCGCCTAGAGAGTGATCTTGACTGAAGTTGGGAATCATGGTTAAAGGGGAGGGCTCATCTGTGTCCAGACCTCCTGTATTTGATGGTTCAAACTATGCATATTAGAAGGCAAGGATGCACTATTTTATGAAATCCTTAGATCATGACGTTTGGGACATATTCGAGACTGGATATGTGTCACTAACTTATCAAATAGTACTTGAAAATGGCATAACTATTTCCAAACCTAAATCCAAAGAAATGTGTACCACATACGATAAAGAAAGACAAACATCTGAAGCAAAAGCAATGAATGCTATTTACTGTGCTATGTCCCAAGAAGTCTTCAATCAAATCAGTATGTGTAGCACATCAAAAAAAGCATGAGATTTGTTGGAAACAACCCATGAGGGAACCAACACAGTAAAAAGATCCAAACTGTAACTTTTAACATCACAGTTTGAACATCTAAGAATGGAGGAACATGAGACACTTATGGAATTCTTTACAAAACTGAACATCATCTGTAATTCCATGGGTGGATTGGGAGAGAAAGTTCTAGTCTTAAAAATTTGTAGGAAAATTCTAAGATCCATACTAGAACGTTTCAACTCCAAAGTAACAATTATCGAAGAGTGCAGAAACATGGACGAAATGAAAGTAAAAGAACTTGTAGGTTCCCTACAAACATTTGAACTACACTTCAAACCAACCCTTAAATCCAAAAGTAATGCCCTCAAAGCTGCAAAACACACCGCCATTAAGGAGAAGGAGGAGAGTGAAAGAGAAAATGAGGATGAGGAAGTGTATCTCTTGGCTCAACGGTTTAAGAAATTCTTTAACAAAAACCATGGCCAACCATTCAACTATAAAGACAAACCTCTTAAAAAGTCTAAAGAGCCTCAGTGTTATAGTTACCAGAAATTTGGCCACTTGTCCACTGAATGTCCCACTAAAAAGACTAAGGGAAAGGCCATGGCAGTCACTTAGGATGACACTAAAGAATCAAACTTCGATTTCAGTGATTTAGAGAGTGATGGAGACCAGAAATCTTTGAAAATACTCATGGTCTCCACACCTACAAACATTCCCTTGGAAACTGAGGAAATTGATGAACCACGAGCCAAAGGGACATTTCCATCAGATGATGAGAAAGAAGAAAAGAGGAAGAAAAGGATAATATACAAGATGCCTATGATCAACTCTATATGCATAACATCAATATACTCAAAAGACTTGGTATCAATGAAAATAAGAATAAATTGTTGCAAATGGATCTAGACAAAACTTTAGAGATGAATACCCATTTGATCAATGACCTTCAGCAATACCACTCAGATAATGATAGGCTAGAAAGAATTAATTCATTTCTCAAAATCGAGTTAGTAAAACTAAACAAATAGATTGAATTATTGAAAAATGAAAACATGCATCTTAAGAATGAAAATCACAACTTATTTTTTATGAAGAAAATTCTAAAAAATCTGTTGAGCTTAGTTACAAATTCTCCCAAAGTAGTGAAAAGCTAGAAAGACTCTTAGGGATGGGAAGACCACAAAAAGACAAGAGAGGATTGGGATATGAAAATTTCAAACTAACTCCCACTCCTGCAGCTCCAATGATTAAGAAAACTTCTGCATCAGGGAGTAATACCAAGGCTACTCCTATCTGTCACTCATGTGGAGACTTAGGACATTATAAGTTTGAATGCCTTACTATTGGCAGGACTCAATCTGATTCCAGCTTGAACTTTTCTGGTAAATACAAACCAACCGGAAGAACAATGCGAAACTTCAAGAGTCCACCAAGGTACATGCCAAGAAGTAAGAAACATCTGTCTCCACTGAGAATGACTAAAAGAATGGAGGAGCTATTGAGTCAAGTGACTTAACTAAATCAGAAAACAAAAGAATTAGTGAAACAAGGAAATGTGATTCAGTTAACCAACATGCCCAGACAAGCCCATAATGAAGGAAAAACAACTTCCCCAAGAAAAACTATTACAAAATGTGTAGCAAAAACCAAAAGAAATTACCTTGTAACTCATTCCTCTCTCAATACAGGCAATTATGTTAAATGGTACCTTGATAGCGGGTGTTCAAGACATGCAACATGTGACAAATCCCTTCTCTCAAATTATTCAAAACATGATGATGGGATAGTTACCTTTGGAGATGGAAGCACTGCTAAGGTAATGGGGCATGGAACTATAATGGAGATGCTAAAAAATGAGAGTGCTCTTTATGTAGAAGGGTTGACACACAGCCTTCCAAGCATTACTCAAATATGTGACAACAAGCATATGGTAACATTCACAAAACAAGAGTGCAAGATTTTGGACCTATCAGGAAAATCGATTATGAAGGGTCTTTGCACTAGTGACCAGTGCTATGCCATTAAGGGCAATGGGAAGGATGATCCATCTGCTTGATATCACCAGAGCATAGACAATAAGTTCAGGTCATGGCATCTAGGCCCGGACATGTGTGTGAAATGATGCACTTTCGTGATTAATATGTTATATTCGAGGTTTATATACCTCATCAATTTTATTTATTTTTTTGATAATAAACATAACAAATGTTCATAATTTTGAGTCCCACAACTTTTTGTACAAATTTTGCTGTGTATACAAGCTGATAAGAAAACACTTTATGATATGCATATCTGAGAGGTTTGAAAAGGCCAAGTTATGTCCTTGAGGGGGGGGGGGGGGGTTAGGGTAAATAGGACTATGCCAAATACAAAATAATAACTGCAGAATTTAAACAATCCACAATACAGAAATGTAAAGCAACATCAAAATTCTAGTATTGAGAGGTTGATACAAATGTTGTTCTAAGGACAACCTTACACCATAAAAACCAAGGGTTTATGGAAGGACAACCTTACTAGAACGATTTGTGTATCAGAAACTCAAACTGAAGAGGAATAAAAAGGAAATAGTAAGAAAGAAATATAAGCTATTACAACATTCCCCACAATGCTTGAAATGTAAAAGATTACAACATTCATATCCACAAAACACAAGAATTATAGTGGTTCTCTTGTGTGTACACCAACTGTTAAACAACAGCCACACAACTACTCCACTCCTAATATCCTCACACAGTGGATATTAGCGTTTACTATGAAAATAGGTTTTTCCAGGTTCACCTAAAACCCTCATAATTGTGTCTTTCAAGTGGGCTTACACAATTCAAAAACTCCTACACTCTAAGTTTTCTAGATCACCTTAGATAATAAAAAGAATGAGATTTTTCTGGCTCAATCTTAAGAGAAACCAAAAACAGAAGATTTACACAAGTGTAAAATACCTGGTTATTCTCCTTTTGTTGCAGCCCGGAAGAACCAAGTCGGAGTAGAAATTCAATGTCCACACTCACTTATGAAATGGTTCTAGGTTCTAAATTGATTTTAAATTAAATCAAGTTGGGCTAGCTCTATTTGATTTTGATTCCAAGAAGTAGGAATACTTCAATCCCTCTTTCAAATCAGATTGGAATACAGAATACAAAATCAAGTTTAAAAAGCTAATAAAAGAGAATATTAAATATGCACAATATAGCTTAAGAAGTTTACAAACTTATCCCTTAGAGTGATGTCTCGTTTATACTTGAATTAAATATCAAACTTTGAAAATCGTGCTCTATTTATAGGTCAAGAAATCACATTCACAACTAGTCATGTGGACACCATGACTAGTCCTAGGACCAACAAATTTTTAAAATTTTGAGCGCAATTGAATAAAACCGTTCCACGACTAGTCATAGGCCATCCACGACTGGTCGTGACCTGTCCACAACTGGTCGTGTGGAGCCTTGAATAGCTGATGGACTTTGAGTCGTAGCTGTAGGAATGGTCGTGAACGAGTCGTGAACTGTTCACACGACTGGTCGAGCAATCTCCAGGACTGGTCATGGCTTAATAAAAAATTCTAAAAATTTGCAACAAACTTAGGACTGGTCTTGAAATTTCTTGGACTGGTCGAGGCAGTGCTAGGACTAGTCGAACAGAGTCCAGGACTAGTCGTAGAACATACCAAACACTTATGAAATGATTCAATTTGAATTTTATATTCCAAATGACCTACCCTAAGGTCAATTTAAGGTCTTTCATACCTTAGACATGATGTATGAACATTAAACCTTATTTCTTCAAATGATAGATGATCTTTGAAGTTCATGAAGCTTGAGATCTCGACACATAATGAAGCTTGAACTTGAGATCTTTTGAAGCTTGAATTTGTAGTACATGAGTTGTACTTCAGCTTAAGTCTTGAGTATGAATAGTTGACTTGTCTTTCAATGTAGCTTTAAAACATTGAACTTTGAAGCTTAAAGGAGTGAACAATGTACTTGATCTTGCATTACTTGAAGTATATCTTTGTTCTTGTCTTGAAGCATTGTCCTTGTACATGTGATGCATTGCCTTGAACAGATATATCAATGTGTTACATAAGACAGATTGTGGTTTTGGCACTACAAAATTTGACAATCAAAGGAGTAAGAAATCATAGCACTAACAATCTCCCCCTTTGTCAAATTAGTGACAAAACACACTCCATTAAAAATAAGAGAAACATTACATGCTCAATAAAGAATCTTGCACCATATATACACAAGAAAGTATAATGCACCAGTTACAATAACCAGAACACACTTACTTCCCCTAAGTTACACACATAAAAAATAAATGCTACTACCCACAATCCATATCCATATCCATAAGCAAGCATAACAAAATATTCTCCCCCTTTTTGTCACAATATGACAAAGGAAGCAACTAAGATATGGAAGAGGAAAATAAACATAAGAAGAATAAGGGAGCAAACTAGTTAAGATATGAAAGATATAAGCAAATGATGTTCACATATAAGTAACCAACATGAACCAAGTTCATCCAAAGTCAGTCTCACAAACTAAAAGAAATCAAAGTACCATAAGAGTTATTACAGGCTATATGAGAAAACACTTAATCATATCTAGAAGAGGGAGCAGGAATAGATGGATCAAATTGGTGTAAACCCTTGTTAAGGTGCTTCATATATTTGTGCATATAAGCAAATCGAGAATCCGGGGTAACATGTATTTGAGCCACCTGTTCCTCAAGAGAATGCAACCTCTCAGCAAAATCAGAAGGCTGATAATTAGGGTCAGCCTCATAATCTGATTCAAGCTCATTAAAGATATCATCCATGTTTATATCATCTGGAGGTAAATCGCCACCTTCGTCTTCATTCACTACTTCAGCTCCATCATCACCCACATCCATTTGGCCATCAACCAACCATAAATTCATCTTGTTAATATTGGAGTTGTTGAAATTATGGTGATGAATAGGAGCCTCTCCAATAGGCATAGCTACTAACATATGAGTGGCTAACACAGTCATAAGATATGCAAAGGGGATATCACTGTGTCCAGGATGGATATAGAATTGTATAATGGAATGACAGATTAAAGAAGGAAGACAAACATTTGTACCAGAGATGATGGAATGCAAAATTCGAACCATAAAAGAGGTGAGTTCGGTTTTGTTACCAGAATGAGGATACAAATTTGAAAGAAATATCCTATGAAGAACCCTGTATTTGGATAACAAGTACTTTGAAGTGTACGCATTCCCATTTTGACTCCATTGTGCATTTATGTTGTATAATGCTTGAGTAAGCATGCGTTTTTCAGATTCAGAAGGTTTCTCAACTAAAGAGCTAATAGGAATACCTTCATCATTAACAGGTATGTCCATTAAGCCAGAAATCAAATGATGATCAACTTCAATTGACCTTCTCTAGTTGCTATTATAAACGTTAAATTTTCAGATGAAAAATCAAAAATGTAAGCAAACATCAGAAATGCAAGCAAACATAGCCTGAGTAATAGACCAGTATACCGGCCCAACCCAATGTTGAATGTTAGCCCATCCTACAGATTGGAGAAGAGGGAGGAGATCAAAAGGAGTAATATGGTTAAGATGAACAGGTCGTTCAACTATCACATTCCGCAACCATAAATCTCGTACATAGGAGGGATCATCTTCGGGTGACCAAAGGTGACGCCTTATTATAGGTGATGATCTAGATGTTGAAGCACCACGGAAAGTTTTCTTTTTACCTCTAGCATCCATTTGGAACTATGAATATCAAAAATCAAGAGGTTGCAAAAGATGAAGAGTGGGTTTCTTCAAAAACAGATTATGGAGAAGAAAATCCCAAAAACTTCAAGGAAACAAGAAATAAATCACTCCAAGTAAGAAAATGAAGTTATATGCACTTGATTCTATAAGGAAAACTAAAATAACGCACTAACCTTGAAGAATCAAGAAGTTGGGTAAGACTGGTCGAGCTTAAACTCGTTGGAGAGGAAGAGCAAATGAGGAAGAAAAGGGTTTTTTTCTAAATTAAAAGCACCAATGTGCTACACGAGTGGTCGTGGGATGTCCTCGATCGGTCGTGCCATGACTGGTCGAGTACGTCCTCGATTGGTCGTGCATAGATAAAAATATACATTTTTCACATAATTTTAAAATTTAAACAAATAAATTAACAAATATATACACTATGATACATACATGCATAAATAATCAATTCAAATTGCACATACCAAGATCAAATTTCAATTTGTTAAACCTTCTTTTGTCAAGTGGTTTAGTGAAAATGTCAGCAAGTTGATTCTCGGTCAGAATGTATTCCAAAGAAATTGTCTTTTCTCCCACTAATTCATGAATGTAGTGACATCTAATGTCAATGTGCTTTGTTCGTGAATGCTGGATTAGATTTTTAGATATTTATTACAATGAAATTATCACAATATAAAACCATAGAATCCTGTGCAATTTCGTAATCACTTAACATTCTTTTCATCCATACAAGTTGAGTACATGCATTACCCGCTGCAATGTATTCAGCCTTAGCAGTGGAGAGTGATACAGCACTTTGTTTCTTACTCTGCCAAGAAAATAAACAGTTCCCAACATAGAAACAACCACCACTGGTTAATTTCCTATCATCAACATTACCAACCCAATCAGCATCAGTATACCAAGCTAATTGAACATTAATATCATGTGGATACCAAAGACCCAGATTAGCAGAACTTGCGACATATTGCATAATACGCTTAACAGCAGTTAAATGTGACTCTTTAGGGTCAGATTGATATCCAGCGCAAATCCCTACGATAAATGCAATATCAGGTTGACTTGTAGCTAAATAAAGTAGATTGTCAATCATACTACGATATAATTTAGGATCCACACTTTTACCTGTAGAGTCCTTTGAGAGTCTTAATGTAGTACTCATAGGAGTATCAAATTTTTTCCATTCTCAAATTCAAAATTTTTAACTAAGTTCAGAGCATATTTGGTTTGATAAATAAAGATACCATCAGGTTATTGTGTCACTTGTAACCGAAGGAAATAGTTCAATTCCCCAACCATGCTCATTTTGAATTTAGATTTCATAAGATCTACAAACTCAACAGTCAAGTTAGTACAGGTAGATCCATAAATAATATCATCAACATAGATCTGTATTATTAAGATATGATCATTATATTTCTTAACAAAAAGAGTCTTATCAACACTTCCCATTATAAAATTATGACTTAGTAGAAACTTAGTCAATTTTTTGTACCATGCCCTGGGAGGTTGTTTCAAACCGTAGAGAGTCTTTTTTAGGCGATAGATATGATCAACATTCTTAGGGTCTTCAAAACCTGTTTGTTGTTCAGCATACACTTCTTCATTCAGATCGCCATTTAAAAAAGCACTCTTTACATCCATTTGATATATTTTGATCTTTCTAAAACATACAATAGATATAAATAATCTGATTGATTCAAGACGAGCTACTGGGGCAAAGGTTTCATCATAATCGATTCCTTCAATTTGAGTGTACCCTTGAACAACTAGTCTGGCCTTGTTTTTAATTATATTACCAAGTTCTTCAAACTTATTTTTGAAAATCCACTTAGTTCAGATAATATATTTATCTTTAGGTTTAGGAACAAGATACCAAACATCATTTCTAATAAATTGATTAAGCTCTCCTTGCATTGCTACTATCCAGTTTTCATCAGTAAGAGCTTCTTTTACGTATTTGGTGTGATCTGAGTAGTAAAGCACACTTAATAACATATATCTTCTAGTTGTCTATGAGTGCGCACATCAGTGAGAGGGTTTTCAAGAATTTGAGTGGTTGGATGATCTTTAACAGTCCCCAGTTTAGAGTTATTTTGACTTGATGAAGTATCTGGTTTGTCAATTAAAAGAACTTTATCATTATCTGAACTTGAAGTAGGTGTATTCAAGTGATCATCAATGACCACATTGGTGGACTCTTAAATCACATCGGTCCTCTTATTAAGAACTCGATACGCTCGACTGTTCAAAGCATATCCTAAAAAGCTTCCTTCATTGAAATTGTGGTAAAGACCGCTTTAGTTGAAGTAGGAATATGCTAATATGTCCTAGAGGGGGGTGAATAGGACTTTTAAAGTTTTTATGATTTATTTAAAATCCTATTGCACTAATCCTAACAACAAGCTCATATTAGGATTACTCAAAAGTAACTCCACTAGCTTCCAAGCCCGATAGAGGATCCAATCATAAACTATTTAATAAGTGAACAATACACAAACTAGTTTATGATGGATATGACTGTGTATGTGTATGAGGTGTGATCTCGGATATTCAGATATGAAAATATTAAAGGAAATCACACAAACAAAAGAATAGCAATCTCAAACACAGTCATTTTTATAGTGGTTCAACTACTTGTTTACTCCACTCCCGGTAACCGCACTCAACCCTTGAGTATACCAGATTTCACTAAGGAGGTTTCACAGCGGTTCACCTCAAACCTAAGATTTTAAATCAGGTTCACCTTCAACCTTTACAACCTACACTGATGCTGACTGTTTATGCTCTCACGAGTAAGGGTTAACACAACTCACCCATTTTTAGGCACATTGGCCAAGGATCTTCCATAAGACCCTAACTGAGGTTTCACACGTTTCACCTCTAACCTAAGGTTTTAGACAGGTTCACCTTCAACCGGATGTTTATGCTCTCCTACGAGGGCTTGCAAGGGTCCACACAATGCACCCACCATGTACACTCCCACCAAAGGCCTCCTACGAGGGCTTGTAAGGGTGAGAAACACCTTAGACCCAATTGTACAGAGGAATGATCAAAGGGTCCTCTGGACTCTAGTTACTTACAGATAAGTGGATCAGTCCCATTCAGCTCATTGATGAAGATCTCCTCATTTGTTGATGAAGAGTCTTTTGCTTCCTTGATCCGTAACTCAAATAATATACCAATATATGGTGACGGGTTGGGTTAAGGTTATGATGGAATCCTACTCTCTAAATGTTTTCCTATTAGGAAGATAGAGCGATTCCAATCATCTATGCATTCAAGGAATCGCATCTTAATGATTTGCTATTAAGGTAGTAGCTGGAGGATCCTTGAATGTGGAAGTTCATTCCCCAATCCACTCTATTGAATATCAATGATGAGGGTGAATTGGAGGATGAACTCCCTTGAGAGAAAGGGTTTTAGGTATATGATCTAAGGTAAAACACTCAAAAGCACTCTCTTCTTTCTCTACCACTAACAATAGACAAGTCCTCTTTATATAGGCAAAAGGTTCCAATGGATATAAAATGGTCACATTTATGACAGAGTTCGATATCATCGAGCGGGGTCGATAACATCGAGCGTATACTCTCGATTGTATCGACTGTCCGCTCAATGACACAAACTCAAATGTCATACACTTTTGAAACCTAATACCAGCTGGTCGAGGGAATCGAAGCATGTGTCGATGTCATCAAATTTCGAACTCCGATATCATCGATGAGAGGTTCGATTCATTGACACTTGAAAATGAGAGAAACTTGCTATGAAACATTTCAGGTTTATAAGAATGATCGAGGGACCTTCGAGATCATCAGAATTTGAATGTTGATGATATCGATAGGTGTGTCGAGACATTGGTAAATCCAAAAGATTTTTCATTAAGCTTGCTGGACAGTTTATGTCCATGATCAATGCAATCTATTCAGCATCGATATCATCGATATTTGAATATTGATTCTATCGAGGGACCCTCGATCAAAGTTAAAACATCTTGAAATATTTGCTGGAAGACAAGTCGCCCATGACCGATAACATCGAGAGCTTTCCGATATCATCGGGATTTGAACTTTGAGGCTATCAAGAAGATTTTCGATATATCGATGCACAAGTGACTTTCTTAAGTAAAACAGAGGCACCGGAGATCTTTCTGTCGATATTATCAAGTCACCATCGATGGACTCGGGATTCAAATATCGATGATATCGATAGGTATATCAATATATCGATAATTCCTTCCAAAGATATATGCAGTTGCTGGACGTATTTTGTCCTCATTTCGATGATATCGTTTAAGTATCGAGGACATCGACAGCACAGGTCGATCATATCGAGATGTGTATCGATAAAATCGACAAAGCAAGAAAACTTAAGAGAATTTTCTAAGTTTTGAAAGAGTTTTTTCAACTTTAAAACCCTATGATGTTCTAGTTTGTTTTAAGGGTTTATATACCTGGTTTTTTGGGACATGGGATGTGAGGCTTATGTTTACCTAAGGCGAGCTTGCATACATCCCGGTTGAGGCAGACGCTTGAATTGGTCTTTCTATGAGGCTCTGCAGTCTGTCCGACTCAACACTCACGTTAATTAACAAACTAGGGCACTTTCATTCATCACTTTTGGTGTCAAACTTACCAAGATTTTCACGGTTATGTAAAATATAGCACTTCTTGCCAAAAACTTGAAAGTATTTGACAGTAGGCTTCTTATCAAACCACATTTCATAAGCCATTTTATTGTTTAACTTACTTCTATAAACTCGGTTGATTATATAGCAGGTAGTATTTACGGCTTCAGCCCAAATATTTTTAGGAAGCTTCATACTATTCAACATTACATTTGCCATTTCTTGAAGCACTCTATTTTTCTTTCAACAATTCCATTTTTTGTGGTGTTTTGGCTGCACAGAATTCACGTGATATTTTTTGATTGCAACAGAATTTCTTAAAATTGTTATTCTCAGATTCTGATCCATGATCACTGTGGATCTTACAGACCTGAGAACCTTTTTCCATTTGGATCCGTTTGAGAATCCTTTTTACTTCATCAAGGGTTTCTGATTTATCCCTTAAGAAGGCTACCAAAGTGAATCTGGTAAAATCATCCACAATTACTAGTATATATTTTTTACCACCTCGACTCTCCATCCTGGTTGGTCCCATAAGATCCATGTGGAGAAGTTCGAGTGGTTTGGATGTGGCCTTGGAGTCCACCTTTTTGTGATCACTCCTATTTTGCTTGCCAATCTGGCATTCACCACATATTTTGTCTACTTTTTGTAATTTAGGTAGACCTCTTATCAGTTCTCTTTTGCTCAATCTGTACAAATTGTGGTAGTGTACATGTTCAAGGCATTTATGCCATAATTCGGTGTCATCGGTATGGACCATGTAACACGATAAATTAGATGAGCTAGAGTCACTTACAATATAGTAGTTTTCAGAAGTTCTGCGACCAGTTAATATTAGAGAACCATTTTTATTTAATATTTCACACCCTAGGTTAGAAAATTTTATGCTATGATTTTTATCGCATATTTGAGAAATGCTTAATAAGTTATGTTTTAAACCTTCTACATATAAGACATTCTCAAATAAAGGGAGGTTAGAAAGATGAACCGTACCTTGGCCAATAATCCTACAGTTGCTACCATCACCAAATGTGACTGAATCATCAGTCATGTCTTCAAGAGTGGTGAACAGACCTTTGTCACCAGTCATGTGCCTAGAGCATCCACTGTCTAGGTACCACATAGAATCACTTGATGCTTTGAAAGCCATGTAGGCAACTAAGCAAGTAACCTTAGGAACCCATTTCATAACTGTTTTGGGTTTAGGAGTATAGTTGGTCTTTCCATGATTGTAGTTGTCATAAGAATGACCTACTGAGTTAGATTTTAAGAGCTCCTTAAGTAAATCAACTATTTTCAGCGAAAGGATTTTGGTTCTGATTTTTATAGTTGATATGGTTGCTTTTAGGTTTAAAAGATTGAAAACTTTTATTATTTTTAGAAAAAAATTGATTTGAACTATTCCCTTTTGAGTTTGAAGACTCTCCTTTCACAAATGTAGGAGAAGTATTCTTCTGTTTAGGAGGAATATTTCTTTCGTAGCCCAAACCAAATCGGTCGCCACTTTTTCTTGATTTAGATAAAAGCTTTTCTAACTTTGGATCACCTTAGGCATACCTCCAATTATCCTTTAAACTCAAATGTGAAGAGACTTCAAGTTTAAGTTTTTCATTTCTAGATTTAAGATTTTCAATAAGGGAGGTTTTGGAATCTAAATCGTATTTCATTTTTTCAAAATAATCTGAAATGTGGGATTTTTTTAAAACAAGAGCATCAAAATTTTCTTTAAGTTTCAAAAATTTTTCTTTCTGAAGTATTAATTTAACAACAATTTTACAACTTTCCTTGTAAAGGGCATTATAAGCATCTTGAAGATCATCTTCATTTTCATGATTACTATTCAGATTTTCTTCGCTAGTTGAATCATCATTATCTGAAAAAGTGAACTTAGCTAGAGTCATAAGGCTTTAACTTCATTGCCCGACTCAGTTTCAGAATCTTCTGATTCAGAAGAGGCTTCAAGCCGAAAGATTCATCCCAAGTAGCCAACATTCCTTTCTTTTTAGGTTTATCCTTTTTAGGACACTTGTTTGCTAAATGCCCATATTCATGGTAGTTGTAACACTGACTATCTTTTAAAGATTTTCAAGTTTTAGATTTAGATCTATTCTTATCATTAGATTTTTGAAAATCAACTCTCTTTTTACTTTTGAAAATTTTGTAAAACTTTTTAGCTAAAAGGGCCATATCATCTTCAGAATTTTCTAAATAAGAATTTTCTTGAGAAATACATTTAGAAGATTTAAGGGCGATGGATTTTCCTTTAGGATCTTTAAAAGTTAACTCATAAGTATGTAAAGAGCCAATTCTTTTACCCTCATATTGTCCGTATCATGAAATTCCTGGATCGCAGTTACCTTAGAATTGAACCGTTCAGGAAGTGAGCGTAGTATCTTTGCACAAACTTTACCTTTTGGGATTTTATCACCAAGACCCCAAATAGAGTTCACAATATCATTTAATCTTATATAGAAGTTCATGAACATTTCATTTTCTTCCATACATATCTTCTCAATTTTGGTTGTGAGGATTTAGACTTTAGATTTCTTAACAATTGATGTTCCTTCGTGTGTCATTTCTAAAATATCCCAAGCTTGCCTTGCAATATCACAAGATATAATTCTTTTGAATTCAACCTGTCATAGTGCGCAAGTTATGGCGTTTAAAGCCTTTGCATTGGCACTACTCTCATTTTTCTGAAGAGTGGTCCAAGAGAAATAAGGTATAATTCTCATAGATTTGGATCCATCAATACCAGTTACTTCAGTGGTAGGAGGGGTCCATTCAGTCACTATGGCTTGCCACACGCTATCATCCATGGATTTTAGAAAAATCCTCATTCTAGCTTTCCAATAAGCATAATTGGAGCCATCAAATGATGGAGACCTAGTGACTGAAAGACTATCAAAATTTGACATCTTATAAATAGCTTAGATCGATTAGCTCAGGAAGTAAATCCAAACAGAATAATTAAAAATGAGCTATTAGGCTCTGATACCACTTGAAAAGGCCGAGTTATATGTCCTAGAGGGGGGTGAATATGTAATGACCCGAAAAATTTTGTGCTTATCTTTCCCTAAGTAGTTGTTTTTGGGTTAATTAGCGCTAAACTCGATTGCTTGTGAAATCTGCATCAATCACTTTAACTTCGATCTGCATGACTCAAAACTTGTAGATTAGTTAGCGCTATGTTACTCTGAAATCTGGGATCCATCGCTAAATTCAGTTGTTCTGGGGATTTTTTGAAAGTTCTGGATCGGACCTGGACCGCGCGTCGAAAGTCCGATAACGATGATCTTAGGCTGTTGCGGTCACCATGTTGGGCTTGACCATCACCTCGAAAATAAAATCCATATGATGTTTTGGGTCGATTTGATTGAGTTCGGAGTGAAGAGTGTGAGAACAGTTGGATATTTATTAAGCTTTTATGAAATCTGAGTCGCGTCGCTTGCACGATGATTTTAAGCTATCTGACCGTTGGATTCTGACCCAATTTTACCCTCTGATCAGGAAAGGTGGCCCAGGCATGTCCTTGTGCTTGTGGACCTGATCGAGATTCAGTGACCGTTGAATTGAGTTTGGTCCGCCACGGCTGATCTGTAAAGCCGGTCGGTACGAAAACTCAGCTTGACCTAGATCCATGGTCAGTGAGCTTAAGTCCAACCTTTCGTGGTATTTGGCCCACCAAAAGTGCTTCGTTGGATCGCGAGAGTCAGGTTTTGGTTATACCCTAAGTATACCTTGGCCCTGGGGTTATTTTCATCAATTTGAGGCCTATTTATAGTCCTTAAACTCTAGCTCTCTTTTCCATACGAATTTTCTCTAACCCTAGCTAAGAAGAGAGTGGAAAAGAGAGAGAAAGTGAGAGAGAAGTTTGGTGAATCATCTTGGATTCATTCCTATTCATCTTCATCCTTGAACCTTCACTTTGAATTGTTATTCTGACGATTCTGAGTTCATCTTTGGGTAAGTTAACCTAACCCTAATCTGTGTTAGAGCTTAGATTAGTCTTGGTGTTGTTGTATCTCATTTCGATTCTTGCTTTAGGGTATTCTATCGCCGTTGACGAAGAAAACTCGTCTGAAATCAATTCGGTGTTCTTTTCTGGCTTAAGGTGCGAACTTTAAGTGTATAGGTTATGGTTTTCAAGGCTTTCAATGCCAGTTAATGATTTATTCTTGTTATGGATGAGATTTCACATGCCAAATGTTGTGTTTATGTTGCGTTCCTGATATGCATGTGTTATATTGAGATTTGTGTATTTTATGTGTATGTATAAAGTACCGTATATGTATAAAATATGCACTTGTGTTTGCCATGATTATTTGTCATGTATGTATGCTAGATGTGTGTATGACAACTCCTTGGTAAAAGGAATTGTCCAAATGTGTGTATTTCAACATATGTCATATATGTTGTATTGTGTATTTTAAGTATTTGTAGAAATGCCTGAATGATCTAAAGTGTGATATATCAACCTAGTATGGGCGTTGAGAAGCGATTCTCAACTCTCCCACTAGTGTGTATGATTTCCTTCATGTAAGTTACATTCCTTGTTATTTAAATTCAAGTCTTACTTATGCTTACATTTCTGTTAAATTGATATTCTTCAAAGGCTTGAGTACCACATGATTTGAGTTGTTATTCCTTTACAGTTCTACATTCAATATGAATATCTATTGTAGTGTAATGTGTGTGGGACTATGCATTAGTCCAGAAATTCAGTAATCTGCCTTAAGGTTGTGGCTGAGATCGCTTTCGCCACAAAGGACGCGATTAGACGAACCCGAGTCGTATTAGAGTTGTCGGCAGTGGTTTGGCCACTCGGAGTGCTTGCGCACTCTATGTCGTTCAACTCAACGTGCACTCGTGTTAGTCGAGTTCATCAAGTAACCCGATTGTTCGATATATGTTCACCATGTATGGACGCTACTGTTTGAATCTAGGGTACCGAACTTACCAATAAAATCCTGATAACCATGGTACCTTGATCCGCTAAGACTCATGAGCCGGACATGGTGGTATGGGACACCGTGGTCGAGCTGTCGGCCTATGCTGGGGTGACGAGCCTCCTCGTACTGACCAGTGAGCAACTAAACTCGTGAGCCGATAATAGTGGTATGGGACACTATATTCGTGCTGTCGGCCTACATTGATTGGTGACGAGCCCTTTGTAGTGACCTCAAGCATACCTGGATACCGCATTGAGGTGACGAGCCTTAGTGTAGTAACGATGGTATGATAGACGTGCATTGATTGGTGACGAGCCCTTTGCGACGACCTCAAACCATATGATCATATGAGATGCCTAGGATTGACGACCCTAGGATGGATCACTGTTTGGATGGTGATATGAGGAAGGTATCTTAGCTTCCCAATCCTGCTGTATGAAAAGGACTAATAACAACTTGGTAATCATATTTATGCACCTCATTTGCATGTGCTTTGTAGATGTGGCGCACTTTGAGGTGGTGTCATGCGTAACATAAAATGAAGACGCTGAGGGTGTACGCGTGAGGGCACGCATCATTCCGCATTCATCCTTGCATTAACAAGAGTACTTAGGACTTGTTTAATTGTTCTGCTTTATCATTACTGCTTGATTGAACTGATAACATGTTAACCAGTGCCTTATTGTTCCACTGAGTTGATCACTCACTCCCACGTTCTGGGGCGGTGTTAAACACCCACCAGACTCTGTCTTAGGTTCTGATGTTGCAGATGTTGAAGCGACTTCTGAGGCAGAGCGGGAGATGGATGATGATGAGGCTGCTTTCTCTTATATGCAGTTTTCAGACGGGTTCTAGCGAGCTTATTCTGATGTGCGGGATTCTGGGATTATTTTTGGGGAATTAAATGATGTAACTTAATACTTGTAATTTTGATAATAACACTTTCATTACGACCTGGTATGTGTATGTACTTCAGGGATTTGCACTTGTACACATATATTTCTATAAGTCTTTCGCTTGCTTTTTTCACTTATCCCTGAATTATATCTGTGCTTTGGCTTAATCTATTCCATGTTTTATGCACTAATACAGTCAACATACATCCATCATTAAATATGTTGCATAAGTGATGTTTTGGAACTCGGGAGCTGAGTTATGCTCGACCCCCAAATTTCAGGGCGTTACAAGTTGGTATCAGAGCATGATCTGGATTAAACCGGACCTGGGCTATGGTCACACACCACACATTGTCGCCACTTTAGTGTATTTGGGTGCGGGTCTATCGTAGATTTTGTGTTTGTGCTCCATAGCTTCTATCGTTGAAAGTTTCCTGAAAACGTTCACCGAGATCGAGTCTGTGCTCTCTCCTGATCAGACACAGTGACCCAAAACCTTTCTTAGACCATCCACTAATGAGTTTAGATGGTCTATCTTCCCTTTTCAACCCTTCAATTTTTAAGAAATCTTCATTTGAATCAGATTTCTGCCAGAATGGCCCGATAGGCGTCAAATCATGCAAGGGGCCGATCGGGGCATTTCTTGTGGGGCCCAGGGGGGGACCCGCTCCTTTTTTACCATGGGGGACCAGGAGGACCTCACCCAAATGGCGAGGCATCACCGGTTCGGCGAGGGCTCGCCGATCAGCGGGCCAGGCGGGCCGGGCCGGTGCGGGCCGATGCTTTTTAGGCCTTGTGTGGCCCACCCCTCCAGGTTCATCGATTTAAACTCCTTCTTTAACCTACTTCCTTCACAAACTTCCCTCCCAAGCTCTCCTTTTCTTGAAAACTCTCTCCAATCTTCTCCAAATCTCTTTTAAATCTTCTTCTTCTTCCATTTTCGTGCAAACCCCATCACCCCCTCTCAAAACCCTCACTCCCATTGCTGTTTATCTTTCTTTTCCTTCTCATTTGAGCTCTTGCATTCTCTTTTGAGATCTCAAGTGTGTGGAAGTTTTACCATCTTCCCATTTCTCTCTTTCTCTCATTTCTCATAGCCCTCTTTGAGTTCATCACGGCCATATTTTCCATTTCCTCCCTTCTTTCTTTGATGGGGAAGAAGAGAGTGCCCGTGAATGAAGCCGGGCCTAGCCGCCCAACCCGTGCACAGAGCCCGAGAGGTGCTGCCGCGAGCACGTCTGCCACTCTTGAATTCCAGACTAAGCGGGACCTCAATCCTCGAGCTCCCATTGGTAGAACTTTGTTGGCGGAGCTGTCGCATGGAGTCTATGAAGGCCGTAGAGTCCTTTTTGAGGCTCATGTTAATCCGCGGCTGTATGGCGAGTTTTTGTTGTTGGAGCGCTTAGAAGGGGTTGGTTGGTGTCCCTTGTTTGAAGGCGAGTATCGGGCGAATGCTAGTACTGTTCGAGCCTTTTATGCCAATATTCTTGATCCTTCGCTAGAGCCTCTGTAGTTCAAGATTCCTTGTGGTAGCAGTCGAGTGGGTATTGTCAATGTTGCTTTGATATCCCGACTCCTGAATGTGCCACTTGGTGAAGTGTATGCCAGCGAGAAGAATGTGAACAGTGTGCGTGAGAGGGATCATCGCACCCGATCCTTGTGTAGTCATCTGGTTGAATGACAGCCGAATTGGAGTCTTCTAGCTACCTACATGACGGACGACTTCCGTTTGCTTCATCACATGTGTACGTTTAATGTATACCCAAGGTGGAGAAATCGCAGCGAGTGTACGCGCCTGATGGTAGATTTCCTGTATCAGGTGGGGTAAGAAGCGAAGTTGTGTGTGCCGACGTACATCCTGCGCCAGATTATTCTCATCGCTCGTTCGAATAGGAGGACCGAGTCGCTTCCATTTGGCCGCCTCATTTGCAAGCTTGCACATGAGTTTGGCTATAGGCTTGGAGCAGAGAAGCCGGTTCCTGTTCGTCATATTAATCTGAGGACCCTTAAGCAGATGGAGATCGGTTCTGGTCGATATGCCTCAGAGAGTGAGGATGAGTCAGAGAGCGATGATGAGGAGAGTTATGCTGAAGGTGGTGCTGAGATTGAGGAAGAAACAGAGCAGGACGAGGAAGAGGATGAGGCACAGGATACGAGTGATAGCTCTCCTCCTGTGGCGCCAGAGCAGAGCGTAGAGCAGACTGCTAGAGATGCCGGTCTCGCACGGCTTGAAGAAGGGCAGGCTATTTTATGCCAGGATATTGTTGATCTTCGTGGCCTTGTTAACCATAAGTTTAAGAAGGTGACTCGAACTTTGAAGTCTATCCTGTGTTACTTGCAAGATAAGGGTGCCCCACCTCCATCTCCTGATTTCGACGAGTAGCTGTCGTCATGGCCGTCCTTTGCTTTGTTGTTTTTCTTTCTGTGTGTAGCCGTTGTTGGCTTTGTAGTTGGAGTTGTTTGTATTGTTTGTGGTTATATTGAAGTGTTAGATGTTGTTGTTCTCATGCTTTTCTAGTCGTGATTCATGTAATGCTGCACTACTTGTATTGCGACGATTTTTTTAATGGAATGCATGTTGTTTGTCTTTGGAGTTGTGCTGTGATGTTGTATGGATGGATTATGTGATGTAGAATCTGACAGGTTGCATCCTCTGTTGAATGTAGGGATGCCTCCTAAGGGTTCGAAGTCTTCGGCCCGTCTCTCCTTGATTGAGTCGCTTGCTGGGATTCCTCCCTTGAGCGATAGCCAGTCAGATCCACAGGCGGGCCCGTCTCATGCCAGTGTTGGGACAGTGTTCTTCGCGCTGTCGAGGAAGGTTTTGAGTGGTCGTGGCAGGCGTTTGAGGCACGCTTCCATGAGAAGTATTTCCTGGTTACGTACTGACATGAGAAGGAGAGTGAGTTCCTTCACCTCTGCCAGGGAGGGTTGTCGGTGACGGAGTATGAGAATCGGTTTACTAAGCTGGGTCGGTATGTTCCTTTGATCTTGGGCGATCAGCCGATGAGGATGCGGTGTTTCTCTGAGGGATTGAGACCTGAGATCTGATCGAAGATTTGCTGTGCTAGCATTTCTTCTTATGCGGAGCTGGTGAGCATGTCCTTATGAGCAGAGGAGGACGGGGATAGGTCGTCCCTCATGCAAGCACCGATGGTTCCTAGGCCGCGACTAGACTTCAGGGTGCACCTTTCCTCGGCAAGAGGCCGCAAGCAGATTCTCCTCCGAGGCGTTCAGCGCCGCCCACTCAGTAGATGAGAGCTGATGTTCGCTGTTCTTATTGTGGGAAGACAGGGCATTTGGACCATTTTTGCTTCTCCTGTATGCGAGCCAGTGGATTTACTCCACCGTAGAGGATTAGCCGTCCGATGCCTTAAGTTATCTCTCCTCCACCTCTTCGATCAGCGCCAGCTCATCCATCCTTCAGACCTACAGTTCCTAGCTTCAGGCCACCTCAACGGCCCATGGTTCCTTCGCCGAATTGTCAGCAGCAGGCTCGAGTTCATGCGCGCTCAGCTGAAGCGCCTATGTCTGACTTGGTGCCAAGGTCCTTCGAGGTGACAGCGCACATTGAAGGTATTCCCGTTTCTATGTTAGTGGATACAGGGTCCAGTACTTCTCTTATATCTTATGCGGCAGTTAGGCGGTTGGGTTTGAGATCTGTTCCTATGCAAGGAGTGACGCTTACTACTGCTACGGGGATTTCCTCTGCTTTAAGCAAGCGTTGTATGGATTGTCTGGTCGATCTTGGAAGTGGATCAATCCGTGTTGATTTCTTAGTCACACCGCTTTATCATTACGATGTTATTATGGGTATGGATTGGCTCATAAGGATGCGAGCTGAGATTAATTGTGAAGCTAGATCAGTGACGACTGTTACTTTCCCAGTTCAGGTCAGTTACCCTCTTCGTATTGATTATTATTCTTCTCTGTTGGAGAGTATGGCTGAATCGGCGTTAGTTAGTACGCCGGTAGTTCGGGAGTTTGAAGATGTGTTTGAGTCGATTCCTGGATTACCTCCTCAGTGTGAGATTAATTTTTCTATCGACCTCATGCCTGGTGCGGCGCCCATTTCTTTACCCACCTATCATATGCCTCCGAGTGAAATGGAGTTGAGGAAGCAGAAAGATAGTTTGCTGGACTTGGGTTTTATTCGGCCTAGTGTGTCTCTTTAGGGAGCACCTGTTTTGTTTGTAAAGAAGAAGGATGGTTCATTGCGATTGTGTATTAATTATCGCAGGTTGAATTTGGTAACTGTGAAGAATAAGTACCCTTTACCCAAGATTGATGATCTGTTTGATCAATTGAAGGGGGCATGGTACTTTTCGAAGGTTGATCTGCAGTCAGGGTATCATCAGTTGCGCGTCAAGGATGGGGACGTGTAGAAGACCGCTTTCAGGACTAACTTCGGTCATTATGAGTTCCTTGTGATGTCGTTCGATCTGGCGAACGCATCGGTCGTGTTCATGGATCTGATGAACAGGGTGTTTTGGCCATTCCTGTTCTGATTCGTCATTGTCTTTATCGATGACATCTTGATATATTCGACGAGCCGGGAAGAACACGAGGAGCACTTAAGAGCGGTTTTGGATACTCTTAGGAAGAATCAACTTTTCACACAGTTCAAGAAGTGTGATTTCTGGAAAGAGGAAGTCAAGTTCTTGGGACATGTGGTGTCCAAGGAAGGGATGGCTGTCGATCTTGCCAAGGTAGCTGCAGTACAGGACTGGAAGCAGCCTGGTTCAGTTACTGAGGTAAGGAGTTTTCTGGGTCTTGCAGGCTATTATCGACGCTTCATTCAAGACTTCTTGAAGATTGCCAGACCGTTGTCGCAGTTGACACGGAAGGATTTGAAGTTTGCTTGGAGTGAGCAGGCGGAGTTAGCTTTTCAGGAGCTGAAGGACAAGTTGACGTCCGCCCCTATGCTAGTATTGCCAGAGCAAGAGGTTAAGTAAATTATATATACTAACACCTCTCGCATTGGCTTGGGTTGTGTCCTTATGCAGAAGGACAGGGTGATTGCTTATGCTTCGTATCAATTGAGAAAACACGTAGAGAATTACCTTACGCACGACCTGGAGTTAGCAGCTGTCATATTCGCATTAAAACTTTGGAGACATTACCTCTATGGTGAGGAGTTCGAGCTCTTTTGCGACCACAAGTGCCTTAAGTATATTTTCACGCAGCGTGATTTGAATATGAGGCAATGCCGATCGATGGAAACATTGAAGGACTTTAAGTTCGATGTTTCTTACCATCTGGGCAAGGCGAACCTTGTGGCAGATGCGTTGAGTCATAAGAAGGCTATTGAGTTTGCGGCTCCGCTGATGATAGCAGAGTGGGATATGTTGGAGTTCGTGCGAGATTTTGAGCAGAAGCTTACGGTGGTTGAGCCGTATGAGGTTATCGCACACATTCGTGTACAGCCCCTTATCGGCGAGAGGATCGTTGCAGCTCAGGCAGATGATGAACTTTTAGTGAAGATGAGGAAGCGGGTTGGTACAGATGAGAACTCCGACTGGTGTGTTAGTTCTGATGGGGGTCTATGTTTTCGTGGCCGGTTATGTGTTCCTGACATCCCTGACTTGAGAAGGGAGGTTCTCGAGTTAGCCCATAGTTCTAAACTTGCGATGCATCCAGGTAGCACGAAGATGTATCATGATATGAAGAGGTCTTATTGGTGGGACAATATGAAAGTCCAGATTGCTGGATTTGTTTCTCGTTGTCTCACGTGCCAGCAGGTCAAGACAGAGCATCGCTGACCTCCTGGATTGCTGCAGCCCATGCCCATAGCTGAATGGAAGTGGGACTTCATTTCCATGGATTTTATTTCTAGGTTGCCGAGAACGAGGAAGGGATATGACTCTATTTGGGTGATCGTCGATTGATTAACAAAGTCGGTGCATTTCTTACCGATTAGAGTCACTAACTCTGCAGATGAGTTGGCTAGGTTGTATATCAAAGAGATAGTATGTCTGCATGGACTTCCCCTAGAGATTGTGTCTGATAGAGACACTCGTTTTACATATATCTTCTGGACTCGTATCCAGGAAGTGATGGGTGTGAAACTGAAGTTCAGCACCGCGTTTCATCCGCAAACAGATGGGCAGACGGAGCGCGTGAATCAAGTCCTAGAAGATATGTTGCGAGCTTGTGTTTTGGATTTCAAGGACAGTTGGGATGGTTGTCTTCAGTATGCGGAGTTCGCGTATAATAACAGTTTCCAGGCGAGTATCGGCATGGCTCCCTATAAGGCGTTGTATGGTCGCCCGTGCAGAGCACCACATTGTTGGGCAGAAATTGGTGAGCATAGTTTACTTGGCCCGAAATTGGTGCAGGTGACTTCAGAGAAGGTTGACATCATTCGACGTCGACTTCTGACAGTCCAGAGTAGGCAGAAGAGTTATGTTGATACGAGGTGTCGACCGCTTGAGTTTGAGGTTGGAGACCATGTGTTTCTGAAGGTCTCTCCTATGAAGGGAGTTCTGCAGTTCGGTAAGAAGGGAAAGCTGACGTTGAGATTTATTGGTCCATTTCAAGTTCTGGATCGAGTGGGAGCGGTAGCATACCGCCTTGCTTTGCCCACACCTCTTGCGGGCGTGCATAACGTATTTCATGTTTCTATTCTGAAGAAGTACGTTCCTGATCCTTCGCATATTATCAGTTGAGAGCAAGTGCAGTTGAGGGAAGATGCCGCTTATGTACTGCGACCGACGCGTATTCTCGATAGGAAGGAGCAGGTATTGCGTAGCAAGGTTATCCCTCTTGTGAAGGTGCTATGGACGCATCATAGTGAGGAAGAGGCTACTTGGGAATCTGAAGCTAAGGTCAGGAAGAGCTACCCTCAGATCCTTGAAGATTATTAGAAGGTATGAATTTCGAGGACGAAATTTTCTTTAAGGGGGGTAGATTGTAATGACCCGGAAAATTTTATGCTTATCTTTCCCTAAGTAGTTGTTTATGGGGTAATTAGCGCTATACTCGATTGCTTGTGAAATTTACATCAATCACTTTAAATTCGATCTGCATGACTCAAAACTTGCAGATTAGTTAGCGCTATGTTAGTCTGAAATCTGGGATCCATCGCTAAATCCAGTTGTTCTGGAAATTTTTTGGAAGTTCTGGATCGGACCTGGACCGCGCGTCGAAAGTCCGATAGCGATGATCTTAGGCTGTTGCGGTCACCATGTTGGGCTTGACCATCATCTCGAAAATCAAGTCCATGCGATGTTCTGGGTCGATTTGATTGAGTTCGGAGTGAAGAGTGTGAGAACGGTTGGATATTTATTAAGCTTTTATGAAATCTGAGTCGTGTCGCTTGCGCGATGATTTTAAGCTATTTGACTGTTGGATTCTGACCTAATTTCACCCTCTGATCAGGGAAGGTGGCCCAGGCATGTCCTTATGCTTGTGAACCTGATCGAGATTCAGTGACCGTTGAATTGAGTGTGGTCCGCCACGGCTGATCTGTAAAGACGGTCGGTACGAAAACTCAGTTTGACCTAGATCCATGGTCAGTGAGCTTAAGTCCGACCTTTCGTGGTATTTGGCCCACTAGAAGTGCTTCGTTGGATCGCGAGAGTCAGGTTTTGGTTATACCCTAAGTATACCTTGGCCCTGGGGTTATTTTCATCAATTTGAGGCCTATTTATAGTCCTTAAACCCTAGCTCTCTTTTCCATGCGAATTTTCTCTAACCCTAGCTAAGAAGAGAGTGGAAAAGAGAGAGAAAGTGAGAGAGAAGTTTGGTGAATCGTCTTGGATTCTTTCCTGTTCTACTTCATCCTTGAACCTTCACTTTGAATCGTTATTCTGACGATTCTGAGTTCATCTTTGGGTAAGTTGACCTAACCCTAATCTGTGTTAGAGCTTAGATTAGTTTTGGTGTTGTTGTATCTCATTTCTATTCTTGCTTTAGGGTATTCTATCGCCGTTGACGAAGACAACTTGTCTGAAATCAGTTCGGTGTTCTTTTCTGGCTTAAGGTGCGGACTTTAAGTGTATAGGTTATGGTTTTCAAGGCTTTCAATGCCAGTTAATGATTTATTCTTATTATGGATGAGATTTCACATGCTAAATGTTGTGTTTATGTTGCGTTCCTGATATACATGTGTTATATTGAGATTTGTGTATTCTATGTGTATGTATAAAGTATCGTATATGTATAAAATATGCACTTGTGTTTGCCATGATTATTTGTCATGTATGTATGCTAGATGTGTGTATGACAACTCCTTGGTAAAAGGAATTGTCCAAATGTGTGTATTTCAACATATGTCATATATGTTGTATTGTGTATTCTAAGTATTTGTAGAAATGCCTGAATGATCTAAAGTGTGATATATCAACCTAGTATGGGCGTTGAGAAGCGATTCTCAACTCTCCCACTAGTGTTTATGATTTCCTTCATGTAAGTTACATTCCTTGTTATTTAAATTCAAGTCTTACTTATGCTTACATTTCTGTTAAATTGATATTCTTCAAAGGCTTGAGTACCACATGATTTGAGTTGTTATTCCTTTACAGTTCTATATTCAATACGAATATCTATTGTAGTGTAATGTGTGTGGGACTCTGCATTAGTCCAGGAATTTGGTAATCTGCCTTAAGGTTGTGGCTGAGATCGCTTTCGCCACAAAGGACGCGATTAGACGAACCCGAGTCGTATTAGAGTTGTCGGCAGTGGTTTGGCCACGCGGAGTGCTTGCGCACTCTATGTCGTTCAACTCAACGTGCGCTCGTGTTAGTCGAGTTCGTCAAGTAACCTGATTGTCCAATGTATGTTCACCATGTATGGACGTTACTATTTGAATCTAGGGTACCGAACTTACCGTTGAAATCCTAATAACCATGGTACCTTGATCCGCTAAGACTCATGAGCCGGACATGGTGGTATGGGATACCGTGGTCGAGCTGTCGGCCTACGCTGGGGTGATGAGCCTCCCCGTAGTGACCAGTGAGCAACTAAACTCGTGAGCCGATTATGGTGGTATGAGACATTATATTCGTGCTGTCGGCCTACATTGATTGGTGACGAGCCCTTTGTAGTGACCTCGAGCATACCTGGATACCGTATTGAGGTAACGAGCCTTAGTATAGTAACGATGGTATGATAGGCGTGCATTGATTAGTGACGAGCCCTTTGCGACGACCTCAAACCATATGATCGTATGAGATGCCTAGGATTGACGACCCTATAATGGATCACTGTTTAGATGGTGATATGAGGAAGGTACCTTAGCTTCTCAATCCTGTTGTATGAAAAGGACTAATAACAACTTGGTAATCATATTCATGCACCGCATTTGCATGTGCTTTGTAGATGTGGCGCACTTTGAGGTGGTGTCATGCGTAACGTAAGATGAAGACGCTGAGGGTGTACGTATGAGGGCACGCATCATTCCGCATTCATCCTTGCATTAACAAGAGTACTTAGGACTTGTTTAATTGTTCTACTTTATCATTACTGCTTGATTGAACTGATAACATGTTAACCAGTGCCTTATTGTTCCACTGAGTTGATCACTCACTCCCACGTTCTGGGGTGGTGTTAAACACCCACCAGACTCTATCTTAGGTTCTGATGTTGCAGATGTTGATGCGACTTCTGAGGTAAAGCGGGAGATGGATGATGATGAGGCTGCTTTCTCTTATATGCAGTTTTCAGACGAGTTCTAGCGAGCTTATTCTGATGCGCGTGATTCTGTGATTATTTTTTGGGAATTAAATGATGTAACTTGATACTTGTAATTTTGATAATGACACTTTCATTACGACCTGGTATGTGTATGTACTTCAGGGATTTGCACTTGTACACATATATTTCTATAAGTCTATCGCTTGCTTTCTTCACTTATCCCTGAATTATATCTGTGCTTTGGCTTAATCTATTCCATGTTTTATGCACTAATACAGTCAACATACATCCATCATTAAATATGTTGCATAAGTGATGTTTTGGAACTCGGGAGCTGAGTTATGCTCAACCCCGAATTTCAGGTCGTTACAGAATAGGACTATACCAAATAAAAAATAATAGTGGAATTTAAACAATTAAAGGAAAGATAGCACTATAAACAATCCACAATACAGAAATGTAAAGCAACCTCAAAATTCTAGTATTGAGAGGTTGATACAAATGTTGTTTTAAGGACAACCTTACACCATAAAAACTAAGGGTTTATGGCAGGACAACCTTACTAGAATGATTTGTGTATCAGAAACTCAAACTGAAGAGGAATAAAAAGGAAATAGCAAGAAAGGAAATCTAAGCTATTACAACATTCCCCACAATGCTTGAAATGTAAAAGATTACAACATTCACATCCACAAAACACAAAAAATCATAGTGGTTCGCTTGTGTGTACACCAACTGTTAAACAACAACCACACAGCTACTCCACTCTTAATATCCTCACATAGTGGATATTAGCATTCACTATTAAAATAGGTTTTTCCAGGTTCACCTAAAACCCTCACAATTGTGTCTTTCAAGTGGGCTTACACAATTCAAAAACCCTCACACTCTGAGTTTTCTGGATTACCTTAAATAACCAAAAGAATGAGATATTTCTGGGTCAATCTCAAAAGAAACCAAAAACAGAAGATTTACACAAATGTAAAATACCTGGATATTCTCCTTTTGTTGCAGCCCTGAAGAACCAAGCTGGTGTAAAAGTTCGAATATAGAAGTTCAATGTCTACACTCACTTATGAAATGGTTCTAGGTTCTAAATTAATTTTAAATTAAATCAAGTTAGGCTAGCTCTATTTAATTTTGATTCAAAGAAGTGGGAATACCTCAATCCCTCTTTCAAATTAGATTGGAATGCAGAATACAAAATCAAATATAAAAAGATAATAAAAGAGAATATTAAATATACACAATATAGCTTAAGAAGTTTACAAACTTATCTCTCAGAGTGATGTCTTGTTTATACTTGAATTGAATATCAAACTCTGAAAATCATGCTCTATTTATAGGTGAAGAAATCACATTCATGACTGGTCCTGTGAACACCACGACTGGTCGTAGGACCAACAGATATTAAAAATTTTGAGCGCGATTGGATAAAGTCGTTCCATGACTGGTCGTAGGCCATCCATGACTGGTTGTGACCTGTCCACGACTGGTCGTGTAGAGCTTAGAATAGTTGCTAGACTTTGAGTCGTAGCTGTAGGACTGGTCATAAACGAGTCGTGCACTGTTCACACGACCGGTCGAGCAGTCTCCAGGACTGGTCGTGGCTTAACAAAAAATTCTGAAAATTTACAACAAACTTAGGATTGGTCTTGGAATTTCTTGGACTGGTCGAGGTAGTGCTAGGAGTAGTCGAACAGAGTCCAAGATTAGTTGTAAAATAGACCAAACACTTATAAAATGATTCAATTTGAATTATGTATTCAAAATGACCTACCTTAAGGTCAATCTAAGGTCTTTCATACCTTGGATATGATATATGAACATTGAACCTTCTTTTCTTCAAATGATAGATGATCTTTGAAGTTCATGAAGCTTGAAATCTCGACACATAATGAAGCTTGAACTTCAGATCTTTTGAAGCTTGAATTTGTAGTACATGAGTTATACTTCAGCTTGAGTCTTGAGTATGAATAGTTGACTTGTCTTTCGATGTCGCTTTAAAACATTGAACTTTGAAGCTTAAAGGAGTGAACAATGTACTTGATCTTACAGTACTTGAAGTAGATCTTTGTTCTTGTCTTGAAGCATTGTCCTTGTACATGTGATGCATTGCCTTGAACAGACATATCAATGTGCTACACAAGACACAGATTGTGGTTTTGGCACTACAAAATTTGACAATCAAAGGAGCAAGAAATCATAGCACTAACAAGGTTATCAAAGTACATAGATCAATGTCATATTCTTCTCTTCAATAAGTCAGTCAACAAATCGAATGACTCATCGATGTCATTAAGAACAGCTCGATGTCATCCAAGATCTCTCAGAATTGGAAACGTCGCACTTGATAGTCTGTCATCGAACACCTCCTTGATAACATCGATTAGGGGCTATCAATGTCATTGAATCTAATTCGATGACATCGAATAAGGCCACCTGATAAAAAGTGGGCGAGTAGGAAATTTTTGTTTTGTTTTCGGTTTTGGGAGTTTCTTCTTCCCTGAGTTTCTTGACACCATTAACATGTTAGGCAGTCATTTACACCCCATATCTGTAGATCCCTAGGTGTATTCCTCTAATCCTTTAAAGGTATTTATCATTTCATTGAGTTATCCCAAGTTTTAGGAGTTTGTTTTGAAAATATCCTTTTGTTCCTCAATGTTTCAATTGTCTATTGGGTATTTCCGTCATCCTTCATCTTGCATTCATGTTTGCCAAATCTATCATGTCTAAGGATAAAGGAAAGGCTCCAATCATTGGAGAATCCTCGTGTGAGACCCGTATCCTAGCCCGTACCATTTCGTAGACTCACAGTCCTCCCTGTTCAATTCTGGCAACCCGCGACCTATAATTGACGTTTATGCATGACCCTAAGCCATACCCCATAGATCTGAGTCGGTTCGACCTGAGACTTGTATCATTGCGACTGCACCATCGCCACATTTCCAACGTTGCATCTCACGTGCCGATGTGATACCCAGGCCAGGAGTTGTGGGCACGCGCATATTTTAGAAAAAATGCCTCGCGTATGCGAAACCCAAGAGAATCTATCAAATCAATCACATCAATCAAGTCAAGTACATCCCATCACTCACCTATACCTCTCTCTTCACCATGTCAAAGCAACCCATTCTTAGCCCATTCATCTCATCCCAAAAGTCAATGAAACCCATGCCTCCCATGTCATACACACCACTCCTCTCTCTCTCTCTCTTTCTCATTTTCTCACTCCCAAGCAACCTAAGAGAAGCCAACGTCCAAGCCTCCCAAGGAGAAGCTAGGTGTGGCCCACTTCCCTATCCCAAAAGCTTTCATCCCCACCATCAAAACTTCATCATCCTCCATCAAAGAAAGAGCTCAGGAGATTAACATTCTAAGGGACCAAGAAGAAGGCCAATAGGTGGGTGATCCACCGTTGATTTTCAATTTGATGGCCCACTTGTGATGGGACCAAATTTGATGTATGTGCTGTAATCATATGAGGGGCCCATAGTGGCGGGGTCCCTCCACTACACTGACCTATTTCTCTCTCTCTTTCTATCTCTCTTTCTCTCTCTTTTGTGATGGATTGCAGCCCACTTGATCTAGACCATCCATCTGTCGGGCCCCTTCCCACTGCCGTGGATAAAGTAAAGACACAAATATCAGCTTGATCAATGGAGTGGCCCACTGATGTGGACCCCACCATATATATATATATGTGTGTGTGTGTGTGTGTGTGTGTTATATGTGCATTGTCCAATAGCAGGCATTGCTGGATGTAGGTAAAACACAAACATCAGCTGATCTAAACCTCTGGTGGTCCACACCATGTGCACCCACCCTGTTGAATGTGAGATCCAACCATCCGTTTTCAGGACGTACAGACTCCCCACCTTGATGTATGTGTGGATCCTCATTGTCCATTGCTTGGCCGGTGGGCCACATTAAAGTTCGTATTTTATCCAACTGTTCCACATGGACACTGGAGTTTTTCAAAATAAAATAAATAAAATAAAATAATAATAATATATAATATTATATATATAGGTATGTGGTGGGCCCCATGTGGGACCCACCTACTGGACGGATTGGTTGGGATCCACACACTAGCTTTATAATTGTGCATTGACGTCAGCAAATTCTATGAGATCCACCATTGATATGTTTTAATCCAACCGTTCATCCGTGTGGAAATCCCACACGTGATGCATATGTTGTACATCCACACCGTCCAGTGGTTTGGACGGTGGGGACCAGCATGATATATGTGTTTTATATCCACGTCGTCTATGCCTGGATAGTCCCGTAGGACCCACTTATGATGTATGTGTTAAATCCATACCATTCAGCCATTGTACAGGCCTTTTTTTTGGCATTTCAAAGAGAATGAGTTAGATCTAAATCTCATGTGGGACCCACCCTGCACGTGTGGAGGGTAGGGTCCACCTTGATGTATGTATTCTACATCACATTGTGAAGTGGCCAGATATGTGCACCACCGTGATGTATGTTTTGTATTCCATGCCGTCCATCTGTGGAAACCCACTGTGATGTATGTTTTGTATTCCATGCTGTCCATTTGTAGAAACCCACCGTGATGTATGTTTTGTATTCCATGCAGTCTACCCATTTAATCCAGAATGTCCATCTGGACGGTGGACTAGCGGACCCACAAGTAGCAGTAGCTACTGTATGGACATCTGTAAGCTCTGTGGGTCCCGTATGATGCATGTGATCCACCCATCAGGTGGACCACACTGCAAATAACAGTGGGGGATTGAACGACTACCATTGAAATCCTTTAGGGATCACAGGAATTCTGGATTAATATGATATTTGTTTTTCCTCTTGATTCAGGTCTTTGTGACCATATGAACATATTGGATGGAAAATAAACGTTATGGTGGCCCTGTGTGGATTAAACAGTGGAAATCATTATCTCCATTGCTATTTGTGGTATGGTCTAGATGATCTTTCGATGTGATTCATTTTTGGATAATGTTCTAAAATGATCTCTAAAAATAAATGTATGGTGTAGGTTGCTCACCTAAAGCAGTGGGCCCGATTTGATGTATATGAGGCCGACATAATGCGACCCATTTGATGTATTTGAGGCCCATATGTAGCCCAATTTGATGTATATGAGGTCCACATAATGTGGCCCATTTGATGTATTTGAGGCCCATTTGCCGCTTGACTTGATGTATATGAGGCACATTGTTACGACCCATTTGATGTATATGAGGCCCATATGTTGCGGCCCATCTGATGTATATAAGGCCCATATGATGCGGCCCATTGTGATATATTTGAGGCCCATGGGATGTGGCCCAAGTTATGTATGTGAGGACCAATGTGATGTGTGATTCCACCACGATGTATGTAATAATGTTTATGATGGGCCATGCCTTGGGAGCAATGATGGTTTGGCATCCACATTGTAGAGCAATGATGGTTAAATGTCCGTATTGTAACTCTCCCTATGGCCCATTGGTAGGCCCATACTTGCTGTGTGTAGGCCGTCTAGGCCCATCTTTGTTGTGAAAAGAGTTCGTTATCATATAGCATGCTTAGTATAACTCCATGATTCATGCCCATACACATCATATGTATGCTTGATATGAGGAGTGACTAATCATAGCATATGTCATTAGGTAGATTATTTGTGGAGCTCCCTGATAGGTGAAGTTTTTCCACATGAGCACGCGGTACGCATAGGATTGCTGCATGACTGATAGTGTGATTCATGCTCCTCGCAGTTGTGTGACATGATTACTGTACACCCTAGCAACATCAAGGCAGTAGCCTCCACAGGCATATCATGGATGGCAGGATTGGACACTAGAGATACTATTATTAGCATCGGGGCACCATAGATTTCCCTAGGTGAAAATCCTTAAACTTGACGGTACTGAAAGACCCTCCAACATCGAGACCGAGTGGGTACATGAGCACACGAAGGCTGAATACCAGGAGATCCCGTCTCCCACTATGACGTGGTCGGTTGAAAGGGGGTGTGGCCTTATCCACTCGAGGGTAAGGGGCATTGCTAGGCTGAGTATAACCAGCTCGTGAATAGGTCCGCTATTGACATGCCTAATAGGTATTGGCAGGCTATTGGCCAGGCGGATAGTGAGGTTTCTTACGCTCACTTAGACTGTGCACCTGGAAAAGGGGCAGTGTCATTTGGAGTGTACTAAACTCCGATGATTATCTATAGTGAGAACTATACTGATATTTGATGCTCTAGTGATGAGCTGCATTGATATGTGGATTTAAATGAGGATTGGCATGCTTGAGATGCATCTCGCATCGCATGGTCTTGATATGGCCAATAACATTCATGTCTTGCATCATATAGCCTTGGTACGACTGATTGCATTCATGTACTCATTAACATGATTCTGCATTACTCTGATATTGCATTCTGAGCACGCTCATATTGTGGATACACATACACCACCCTCTAAGCTTTCCATAAGCTTATGCACGATAAATGTGTGCAAGTGACGATAGGATGTGATTGAGTTGAGGTAGGAGTGTGCGGCAGAGCTTCTGGAGCTTTTGACATGTACCTTATATTTCCCTTTCAACACTGTATTCAACTGTTTATATTAGTGGATATGTGATGATGATGTTGCCTTTGTGATTTGGGTGAACTTGTGTTTATGCTTCTTATGAGATAAATTTACGTTGGAAAATCCTCATCATAGGATCCTAGGATCAGAATATGGAGTATAGGCACTAGGAGTTGAGAATGGGGTACTTCAGAGACTTTTGGCATCGGATTCTGTGATTGAAAATTCTGTGAGCTAGGTTTCTGAGTTTGGGGCGTGACACCTTCCGGCTTACTCTGAAAAAGGCTCTAGCTGCACGAGAAAGAGCTAAAGCTCAAGAATCTCCTACTGTCGTAGAGGCCCCACTGCTCTACAATCGTCATGTGGTGAGGCCCAGTCTACATTGCCTACACCTCCTCCAACTGTAGTAATTCCTCCGCCACACTCAATGTATTAGAAAAATATATGGGGAGTAGTCTTGTGCATGAACGTCGGATAGATAGGGAATACATTTGAGCTTACGACTTGAAATCCCTGTTGTCTGTTGTTGATTGGTCCCGGTATTGGATTTTGGGGGACATGCCATGATGAAAGAACCTACCATTTCCTCGCCTTTTGTCATTTTCCAGTTCTTGAGCCTCCCTCTATCACAGTCACAGTCAGGGAAATGAATGTAGAAATCACGGTCGAGTCCATTGCAAATCTGTTTGGTCTCACTCTTTCCCCTATCAGCTTGATCTTGATGACCCAACTATCTGATCTCTAGCCACCAAGTTCTTGTGCTATGGTAGAGATGTCCTTTGGTATCAAGGGAATGCACTTAAGGCAAAATACATGCTCCCTAAATACCGAGCTTGACATGGGATCTTCTCTACAAATGTACACCCCAGGGGGATGAATTGAACTGATCTTACCAGTTTCATGGTCTCATCCTATACAAGATTGCATCTGGTGTCAAGCTTTGTCTACTCACTTTAATAGTCCACCAATTGGCTGTTGTTGTCCACACCTCCAGAGCAACTCATCTACCTTTCCCACATATCATCTATGTGTTATGCAATGAGTTAAGACTGCTCGTGATGAATAATCCTGAGCGTCCTCTACCACATTTCAAAAAAGTCAACATTCGAAAAATGGACCTCAAGTTCCATCCTTTCACAGAAGTACAGACCAAGGAAGAGACGCAAGGTGGAACAGAAATGAGGGAAGCAATGACACTGACCGAAGGAGAAAGATAGGAACCACGCGTAATTCCAACTACCCCTAACTCCGCACAGACTCAGCGACAAAAGTGGCATCAGGATCGGGTTGGGGTGACTATGCGAGGACTGGCTCGACTTGAGGACATGTTTGATCGGTAGGAGGAGCAACTCACAGGCTTAGAGCGGATGGTAGCCACATTACAATGCAAGGCTCAACAAATTGTTGACCTATTGACGTGCCGATGTGACGATACGCCTCCATTTGACTCAGCCCTAGCACTGTAGTTCTATTGATTACCCCATCACATACACCTGTTCACCACTCATACTTAGGACATGGATATATTTTCTATTATCCTAAGTACTTATGAGTGTATGTGATGGCTACTGACTTGCATAGGCTGACAGTTTAGTTTGTTTGTTTGGTCCTTAGAAGGACCAAAAAGGTTGAATGTGATGGAATATTTTGATTGGTTGGGATATTGACTGATACTGCCCATGAATGGGGGAAATGGTTAATTATTATTTTTTGGGAAAATGTGCCCATGAATGGGCTGGATGCCATTTCTTTTGGATTTATGTGTGCCCATAGATGGGCTAGATGATTTTTGGATGCTTAGAAGCTTGGGCAGTTTATGTGGTTTGATGAATGATGATATTTCTAAGCTTGATATTAAATTATCTATGAGAATGAACCATGTCTGCAGGATGCTAAATATTACATATTATATGCTCGTAGGGATTGAATACTAACTTTGGAATGGTGATTAGTTTATCATTGTTTATATGCTCATGAAAGGGTTTAATTCTGATTGCTAAGTGATGATTTCAATGCTCTATTCTCAATTGCATATGTGCTTATTATGTCTCTTATAGAATATTGTATATCTGACATCTATATTATGCATTTTGGAGATGTGGTTATCTGTTGTAAAATGTACTCTATTATTTTACGAAATGAGACTTCCCTACCTGGTCCTCCTATATTGAATCTCCCACTATCTTCAAATTCAACTTCTGTCAATACATTTGCGATTGGTATATTCTAACCTTTGCCAATGACTGACAAAAAGGGGGAGAACAAATTCCATCATGAGAACAATTATGTATGGTTTATATGCATGGTGATATAGGTGATAGGGGGAGCAGGTACAAGAAGAATGTGTGTATAAACTAAATAGATTATTTGTAAAATTTGTAAAGTTCATGTACACATAATTTAGGATGTTATTTTGGGTATTGTTGTAGGTGTTTTGTGTTTTATCATGTAATTGACAAAGGGGGAGATTGAAAGTGCCCAGGTTTGTCAATTAACGTGAGGGTTGAGTCGATGCGCCAAGTGAGCCTCATATGAAGAACGTTCAAGCCATTACCTCAATTGGATGTGTACGCCGAGCTTGTCAAAGGTAAACTAAGCCTCACATCCCATGTCTCAAAACACTCAGATATATAATACCTTAAAAGCCTTAGAACAACACAGGAATTAAAAGTCTGAAAACTTAAGTTTTAAATAGGAAAATCTTTCTAAGTCTTTCAGCTGAACTCGATGATATTGAGTCTGTGTCAATGTCATCGACAACTTATGATTGATGATATCGGACAGTACACGATGACATCGAATTAGGTCATTTTATGTCCAACAACCACAATAATTTGGACCAAATACTCGATATATCGTGAAAGTGCCCTGGTTTGTCAATTAGTGTGAGTGTTGAGTTAGCTAAATAGAGAAGCTCCATAGGAAGATCAATTAATCATCTACCTCAACCGGATGTGTGCTCGAACTCACCATAGATAAATCCAAGCCTCGCATCTCATGTCCCAAAACACCAGGTAATTAAAACCCTTAAAATTGATTAGAATATAATAGGGTTTGTAGGTTAGAAAGCTTTTTTCAAAATTATAGAAAATCTCTAAGTTTTCTACCTCTATCGATTTATCGATAAAATGATCGATGTAATTGACAAATTATGTCAATGTCCTCGAAGCTCGCTCGATGATATCGAATGAGGACATTAGTTGTCCAGCAACCGCATATACTTTTGGACGAAATTATTGATGTATCGATAGCTATATCGATATCATCAAAAGTTGAATATCGAGTCTATCAAAGTTGACTCGATAAAATCGACAACAGAGATATTGTGTCCCGATTTTTCTAAGGAAAATCATAACATCTTCGATATATCGAAGTTCTCCTCGATATCCTCAGAATTCAAATATCGACGATATCGGAAGGCCTTCGATGATATCGCTCTTGGACACATAGTCAACCAGCAATATTCTCAAGTGGTTTTTATCTTAGATCGAGGGTCACTCGATAGAATCGATATTCAAATATCAATGATATCGAGTCTGGATCGATTACATCGAGAATGGACATAAACTGTCCAGTAGGCTTAATTGGAAAATCTAGATTTATCGATGCATCAACCTGACTACCGATATCATGGACATTCAAATTCCGATGATATCAATGTACCTCGATCATATCCTTAACCTGAAATATTTCAAAGGCACGTCTCTCTCATTTTCAAATTTCGAAGAATCGATCCTCGTATCGATAAAATTAGAGTTCGAAATCTGATGACATCGACATATGCTTCGATTTCCTTGACCAGTTGGCAAAATGTTTCAAAAGTGCATGACATTTGAGTTTGTGTCATCGAGTGGCCATTCGATGCAATCGAGAGTATACACTCGATAATATCGACCCTTCTCGATGATATCGAACTCTGTCATAAATGTGACCGTTTTATATCTGTTGGAACCTTTTGCCTATATATAGAGAGCTTGTCTTTAGTTGCTGGCAGAGAAAGAAGAGAGTGCTTTTGAGTGTTTAACCTTAGATCATATATCCAAAGCCCTTTTTCTCATGGAAGTTCATCCTCCAATCCACCCTCATCATTGACATTCAATAGTGGATTGGGGAATGAACTTCCGGATTCAAGGATCCTCCAGCTACCATTTTAATGACAAATCATTAAGCTGGGATGCCTTGAATGCATAAATGATTTGAATCACTCTATTTCCCTTATAGGAAAACCTTCAATAGAGTAGGATTTCATTACAACCTTGACCCAACCCGTCGTCATGCATTGGTGCATCTTCAGAGTTGCAGTTGAAGGAAGCAGAAGATTCTTCATTAACAAAGGAAGAGATCTTCGACAACATGCTAAATGGGGCTCATCTACTTATCTATATCTCAATAGAGTCCAGAGGACCCTCGTAATCATTCCTTTGTAGGATTGGGTCTAAGGTGTTTCTCACCCCATGCAAGTCCTCTAGGAGGCCTCCGGCGGGAGTGTACGTAATGGGTGCGTTTTGTTGACCCTTGCTCTGTGAAGAGCATAAACAATTAGGGTCTTGTAGAAGATCCTGGGCCAGTGTGCCTAAAAGTGGGTGCCTTGTGTTAACCCTTGCTCGGGAGAGCATAAACAAGTTAGGGTCTTGTAGAAGATCCTTGGCCAGTGTGCCTAAAAGTGGGTGCCTTGTGTTGACCCTTGCTCATGGGAGCATAAACTGTCAGCCTAGGTGTAGATTGTACTAGTTAGAGGTGAACTTGATTTAAAACCTCAGGTTTGAGATGAACCATGTGAAACCTCCTTAGTGAAATCTGGTACACTCAAAGGTTGAGTGCGGTTACCAGGAGTGGAGTAGACAAGTAGTCGAACCACTATAAAAATGACTGTGTTGGAGATTGCTATTGTCTTCCATTTGCTTATGTGATTTCCTTAAATACTTTCATATTTGATTATCTGAGATCACACCTCACACACACGCACAGTCATATCCATCATAAACTAATTTGCATATTGTTCATCTCTCAAATAGTTTGTGATTAGATCCTCTACCGGGCTTAGAAGCCAGTAGAGTTACTCTTGAGTAATCCTAATGTGTGCTTGTTGTTAGGATTAGAGTGATAGGATTTTAAATTGTTATAAAATTATTAAAAAGTCCTATTCACCCCCCTCTATGACATATTGGTATATTCTTACTTCAACTAAAGCGGTCTTTACCACAATTTTAGATCGAAAATACATTCAGTGATATCGAACATCAGCAATCGATGATATCGAAGGACAATCGATGATATCGACGGACTTAGAGCATTATCCAGCAAGTCTTTCAGGAAGATATTCTGATATTACTTGAGGAATCGAACGAGATTCGATGTCATCGAAATTTGAACCTCGACAACATCAAAAATCGTTCGATAATATCAAATTTAGACAAATTTGTGTCTAGCAAGTTTAATAGGAAAATCTGTGGAAAATGTTTGAGGAATCGATATAGCCTCGATGTCATCGATATTCAAACTCTGTTGCAATTGAGGAAGTCTCGATGAGATCGAAATGAGGACAAAAGTGCCCAACAAGCTTTCATAAAATATCATCCAAAAAGATTGAGGAATTGAACTAGTATTCAATGATATCGGTATTTGAACTTCGATAACATCGAATCAGGATAGATGACATCGATTCATTCCTTCAAAAGTCTAGCAAGCACTGAGCAATGTCATGTCAAGGAATTGAACAGTGATTCGATGACATCGAAATTCAAAATTCGATGATGTGGAATCCGTTTCGATAATATTGATCTCCTATCAAAAGTTCCCGGAATATGTTTCTAATTGAGTTCGTATCATCGAACCGATATTTGATGGCATCAAAAATATACGTTCGATGACATCGAACTCTATCAGACACTGACAGTTTTATTTCCGTTTGGACTTTTTGCCTTTATAAGGAGAGCTTATTTTCAGTTGTTGTATTGAGAAAAAGAGAGAGCTTTGAGAGAATACTTTCATATCACCTACCCTAGGCCCTTTTTCTCATGAAAGTTCATTCTTCAATCAACCCTCATCATTGATATTCAGTAGAGTAGATTGGTGAATGAACTTCCTCATTCAAGGATCATCCAACTACCTTCTTAATGGCAAATCAGTGAGCTGGGATCCCGTCTCTTAATGATTAACATTCATTACAGTGGATTCCAATAAACCTTAACCCAACCTCGTAGCCTTACATTGGAGCATCATCAGTTTTGCAGATCAAGGGAGTTGAAGAATCTTCGTCATCAAGGGAGTATATCTTCTTCATTGTGCAGAATGGGGCTCATCTACTTATCTGTAAGTCATTAAAGTCCAGAGACCCTTTTAATCATTCCTTGTGTAGGATTGTGTCACAGGTACATCGCACCCTTTCAGGCCCTCATAGGAGGCCTCCGACGGGAGAGTACATTTGGATGCTGTGTGTTGACCCTTGCTCTTGTGTAGGGCATAAACTTAGGTCCTTTGTATAAGTCCTTAGCTTGTGTGGCCTAAACTAGGGTCCTTGTGTGGATCCTTGGCCTATGTAGCCTAAACTAGGTTCCTTATGTGGATCCTTGACCTGTGTGGTCTAAACCAAAGTTCCTTGTGTGCATCCTTTGCTCTTGTGTAGGGCATAAAACCTAGGTTCCTTGTGTGGATCCTTTTCTCTTGTATAGGGCATAAAACCTAGGTTCCATGTGTGGATCATTTGCTCTTGTGTAGGGCATAAAACTTAGGTGCTTCGTGTTAAACTTTGCTCTTGTGTAGGGCCTAAACTTTTGCCTTGTGTAGGCATGTCTAGTTCCTTGTATAGGTCATAAAGTCGACCTTGTGTAGGTAGTAAAGGTTAGAGGTGAACCTGATTTAAAACCTCCGTTAGTGAAATTCGGTACACTAAAGGGTTGAGTTTGTTTGCCGAGAGTGGAGTAGGCACATAACCGAACCACTATAAGCGACTGTGTTTAGAATTGATATTTGCGTATTCGTTCATTATGTTTTCTTTGAATGATTTCATAAAACATGATAACATGGATGTTTAAGAATTGCTAAGAATCACATCTCACACACATTGTCACATTGTTCATCCATCATAGACTAATTGTTAAATCTTGTTTAAATATTGAGTAGTCTGGTGATTGGATCTTCTACTTGGCTTGTAAGCCATTAGAGTTAAAGTAAGTATATCTTGATTGTTGCACATTAGATTAAGATTGGGTTAATAAGATTTTTAATTATCAAGAAAAGTTTATAAAGTCCTATTCATTCCCCCTTTAAGACACTTTGACCTATTCCAACTTTTACTATTGCGGTCCTTACGAAATTTCAATGTTAGGGCATGAGCCAAAAAATGAGGTAGATCAAAGGACCAAGTGGACCACACCACTGGAAATGACTATATTTAGCATCTATCGTTGATAAACAATGTGTTCCAATCGAATATTCAATTTGCCTCCTTTCTGGGATCATGTTGTAAAATAAACTGTAGAAATGGATGGATGGATTGGATAAATAACATATATCATGGTGGGCTCCACAAGGACCTGACTGGACCATCCGTCTCAAGCTCCACCTCCTGCAGATCGGAAGAGGATTGGCTGGTGTATTAGTGTTGGGTTGATGTCACTCAGTTGTGTGGGTCCCAACGTAAGGCATGAGTTATATCCGAACCATCTGTCCACTTGGTGATTTAGTCGTAAGGGTTGAGCTGAAAAATAAGACAGATCCAAAAATCAAGTGGACCACATTGTAAAAAGTAGTGGGGAATTGAATGCTTGCCATTGAAACCCTTTTGGGGTCATAGAAATTTTGGATCAACATGATGTTTGTGTTATCTCTTCATCCAAGTCTGTATGACTTATGAACAAAATGGATGGAAAGTAAATGCAACAGTGGGCCCTACGAATGTTTTAGTGGTGAGAATCTTTGTCGCCAATGATATTTGTGGTGTGGTCCACTTGAATATGAAATTACCCATTTTTTAGATTAGATATAAAATGAACTCATCAAATGGATGAACGGTGTAGATATGATAAAACATTACTGTGGGCCCATGTAAGTTTGATCTCCTTTTAATCGTTTGTAAACTCAGAACTCATGAGCATCAATGAGGGAAGCAGATTGCGTAGTGAGTAAACTATGTGAGGTCCTCCATGATTTATGTATTTTATCTGCTTCATGCATTCATTTTAGCAGATAATTTTAGGTCTTGGGACAAAAAATGAAGCATATAAAATGTTCAAATGGACCACACCACATGAAATAGTTGAATTGAACGTCTACTGTTGAAAAATTACTTGGGGCCATGGAAGTTTTGGATAAAGCTTATATTTGTGGTTTACTTTCATCCATTTTTGTATGACCATATGAATAGTTTGGATGACAAATAAACGTCACTGTGGGGCCTAAAAAGGTTTTAACGGTGGAAATCATTATCCCCACTGTTTCCTACGGTGTGATCCACTTGATCTCTGGATATGCATCAATTTTGGGATCAACCCCTTAAATTAGATGAAAAAATGGATGGACTGTGTGGATAGACTACATACATTCAAGGTGGGCCTAACTGAGTTTACTAGGTATGATAAGAGCGCAATGAGTAACTCAGTAGGCAATCAGATTTCGTCAGGGAGGAGGAAACGGATTGGCTACTCACCTACCACCAGCCCGGTGGCTAGTGGTTTGTGCTCTGTGGGCTCCACTATGATGTAGTGTTTCATCTATTCCGTTCATCCGTTTTTATAGATCATTTTAGAGATTTATACCAAAAATTAGAGGGAAATAAATCTCAGGTGGACCACACCACATGAAAACAATAGTGATTAGATATCCACCATTAAAATCCTCCTAAGGCCCACTGTACTGTTTATTTGACATCCAATCTATTGATTAGGTCATACAAGCCCAAATGAAGGGAAAAAACAAAAATCAGCTTGATCCGAAACTTTTATGGCCCCCAAAAGGTTTTTAATGGTCGATGCTCATTAAACACTGTTTCCTGTCATGTGGTCCACTTGAGATTGGGATATACATCATTTTTTGTCACATATTGTAAAATGATCTGGGAAAATAGATGGATGAAGTGGATGAAGCATATACATCATGGTGGGGCCCATAGAGCACCGACCACTAGTCATTGGCTGGTGGCCGGGAAGTAGCTAATTTGTTTCTAGAGGAAACTAACTGACGCGGATTTAAAGCAAAAAGCTTTCGCAGGAAGTTCATGCATGATGCTAAGTGGGGTTCACATAGATGTTTTTGATAAATCTGTACCATCCATCCCTTTTTATAGTTCATTTTAGGACAAGCAACGGAGAATTAGATGGATCCAAAACCCAAGTGGGTCACACGATAGGGAAATTTGGTATCAATCACTATTATTTTCTTGTGCTGTGGTTCACATGAGATTTATATACCTCACATTTTTGGTATTAAGAACTAAAATGATCTATAAAAATGTATGAACGACATGGATGAAAGACATACATCATGGTGGGGCCCACAGAGCACCAACTACCTGCCATCGTGCTAGTGGCAGGGGAGCAGCCAATCCATTTTCTCCAAATTCGCATGCTCTCTCTCTCTCTCTCTCTCTCCCCCTCCTGTCGTTTCCTCCCTACTCTCTCTCTCTCATTTCCTCCATGCTCCATCTTTTTCAACCCTCCTCTCATATGCTCCCTGCTCTCTCTCTCTCTCTCTCTCTCTCTCTCTCTCTTTCCGACAGCTCATGCACTGTCTCCCACTCCCTCCTACCTAGGTTTTAGTAAACCCCTTACCTAGGGTTTTCTTGTTCTAGCTCACGCATTTCTGGTGAGTCTCCACAAGATCTCAATTTGATTGAGGTAAGTCCTTCCCCTCAAAACCCTTAACATTATCTTGATTGATTCTGTACTTGCTTTCGTTTGTTGTTTTCCCCAGGCTTAGCATTTAGTTTGTAGAAATGGGGCTTTATGGTCCATTATTCAAACCATTAATATTTCTTGACTGCAGTGTGGATAGCCGATGGACCAAAAATGCCCCAAATAGAAAAATCTTAACCCTTCAATAGGTCTCCCAGAAAAAAAGATGGTTGAGAAAGAAAATACAGCATTATTCACATCCAACAGGTAAAAACCCAAAAATTCTAGATCTAGGACATTCCAATCTAAATGATGTTCAGAACATGGGCCACCCAGGATGAGGCCCATCATATTAATGGTTAGGGCCGAGGTAGAGCTGGGTATGCTAGCTTGTTGTTGCAAAAGGTTTGCATCTTCTGTATTAAATGCTATGACCTAACTTTATCTGATATTTTCTAGTTTTAGAGAAATGAACATTAATGCTGCGGCTTTTTTTTCTTGACACTTGTGATGGCACATGGCACAGGTGGTGTAGGTAGTGTTCTGCCGAGATGCTCATAAGGTGCAGTATAGGACGTCTTTTATTGTACGATTATGACACAGTCTAGTTAGCTAACATTAACTGACTCTTCTTTCGTCCAGAGCAGGCACGCATTCTTCCACATCTTGTCAATTTTCTCTTTTTGGATGCATTGTGCTTGAGGGCATAGTAGTTTAACTATAACTTGCATATGTAGTGAACCCTTGGAACAATCCGCGATTTGTGATAATGGAAGTTATATGAACACATCTAACACTGAGAATGATTTTGATGGAGAATTTACTTGTATGACCCTTAACATCTATGTGCCTTATTTCTTTTCCATCTTAGGTTGGCATGACTAAGACAGACGTTGCTATTCAGACAGAAATTAATCCCGATGTTGTGCTTGAGGTAAGAATTCAACTAGGAATCTATTTCTGTGGAAATTATTCATTTAAGGTCCTTGCCTTTTTCTTGACTTGATTGTTTCGGATCTTTGCATATTGCTAGATGGTCATGTGTTGTTTATACAGTCACAGGTCCCATGATCATGCCAGGATGTGTGCTTATGTTATTAATTGGGAAGCAATCTTTAAGTGCTTACATTTATCAAAATGCACATTTAAGTTATTGATTATTGTTCTTACTGAACACTACTGATTTAAACTAAAGAAACAATGGTAGTTCAACACCATTTAGCTATCAAATTAGCATTTAACGAATATGGTTAGAGGCACTACAAGAAATAACGCTTTTACAGATGAAATTTTTGCGACAAAAAAAATTTTGTCGGTAAAAGTAGTGTTTTACCGAAGAAAAAAAAATTCGTCAGTAAAACACTACTTTTACCGACGAAATTTTCTTTCGTTGGCAAAAAACCACTTTTACCAATGGAAATTTTCATCAGTAAAACTGGTATAATTTTTAGGATAGAAAATTTTTGTGCTATTTATAAAACTTTCACGGTAAGAGTTTTACCGATGAACATTTTCATCGGTAAAAACATTTTTCTCGACGAAAAAAAATTTCGTCGACAAAAAACCACTTTTACCGACGAAAATTTTCATAAGAGTTTTATTGACGAACATTTTCGTCGGTAAAAACATTTTTCCCGACGAAAAAAATTTTGTCAGCAAAAAACCACTTTTACTGATGAAAATTTTCGTCGGTAAAACTGTTATAAATTTTAAGATAGAAAATTTTTGTACTATTTATAAAACTTTTGTGATAAGAATTTTACCGATGAACATTTTCGTTGGTAAAAACATTTTTCAACCACTTTTACTGAAGAAAATTTTCGTCGGTAAAACTGTTATAATTTTTAAGATAGAAAATTTTCGCGCTATTTATAAAACTTTCGCAGTAAGAGTTTTACCGGCGAACATTTTCATCAGTAAAAACATCTTTCCTGATGAAATAAATTTCGTCGACAAAGAATCACTTTTACCGAAGAAAATTTTCCTTGGTAAAACTGTTATAATTTTTAAGATAGAAAATTTTCGCGCTATTTATAAAACTTTCATGGTAAGAGTTTTGCCAACGAACGTTTTTGTCGGTAAAAACATTTTTCCCAAGGAAAAACATTTTGTCGGCAAAAAACCAGTTTTACCGATGAAAATTTTCATCAGTAAAACTGTTATAATTTTAAGTTTTACTGACGAACTAAAACTGTCGGGAATAATGTTTTTCTTGATGATAAAAAAATTCGTTGGTAAAACACTACTTTTACTAATGAAAACTTTTTGCATCGATAAATGTTTTTCCCGATGGCTAAAAACCATCAGTAATAATGTTTTTACCGATGAAAAATTTCGTCAAGAATTATTTTATAATTTTTAAGATGGAAAATTTTCTCGCTATCTTGAAAACTTTCGCGGTAAGAGTTTTACCAATGAACCAAAGCCGTCAGGAATAATGTTTTTACCGACGAAAAATAATTTCATCGGTAATGCTTGTGTTTTAGCGAGAAAATTTTGTTTCGTGGTAAATGTTTTCCTGACAGCTAAAAACCGTCAGTAATAATGTTTTTACCGATAAAAACTTTCATCGGGAATAATGTTATAATTTTTAAATTGAAAAATTTTCACACTAAGAGTTTTACCGACGAACCAAAACCGTTGGGAATAATGTTTTTACTGATGAAAAAGGATTTCGTTAGTAAAAGCGTTTTTTCCCGAAGAATGAAAACCGTCGGTAATGTTTTTTACGGACGAACAAAAACCGTCGGTAAAGGTAGTATGTTTGTGTGTATATATATATATATATATATATATATATATATATATATATATATATATATATATATATAGTTTTTATATCATATGAGTGGAATTTTTTTATATATAATTAAAAATTAATATTTAAATGATTTGGAATATCACATGAAAAGGAATATTGAGAAGTTTAGGAATTTTCATAATAAATTGGTGGCTTTACCCACCTTCTTTTAAAAAAAAAAAAAGAAATTTTGACAATGTTTGAGAAAAAATTTGAGAACAAAATGATACTTCTGAAGAAAAAAAAAAATCGGCATTTTGAAATTTTTGAGAAAAAAAATTAAAATATGAGATTTTTTTTGAGATTTTGAAAATAAAAATTCAGAATTTGTATTTTTTATTTTTTTGAAATATTTTATAATAAAAATGATATTTTGTTAAAAGAGAAAAAATATACATTTTGAACAAAAATGATGTTTTTAAATGAAAATTGAAATTTATCTGTGAAAAATAAAATTATTAAATTATTAGGCGCATCCACTAATTGAACCTTTAATCATTTTTGGACAATCTAATCAGTTCTGATTGAAGAGTAAATAACTTTAAATGTTTAAATCAAATTTTACTGAAATTATTGATCAATCTTGTATGCTCAATATTTTTCTCATATGTAGCCTGTTTGAGGCGAGTAACTAGTCAAATTGAGAGTATTGATTAGTAAAATAGAGTGAATGGACTAGACATGTAAAATGGACCAAATATTTTGGTCAAAATTGTGACCCAACTTACTGACCTCGTGAGAACCTAAGAATTGATATTAGTAAGTTTTGTGGGCCCCATGATGATGTGTGTCGAACATTAACACCGTGGATTTGATGTGTCCCCTTGAGGTTATGAGATATCTCAAAAATCATCTATATATGAAACTCAAGTGGGCCATACCATCTAAAACTATGTGAAGACATCCTAAAAAATATAAAAGCACTTGGTGGGGCCCACATGAGTTTTGGATACGGCTAAAACTTGGTCTGACCCCTCATCCAAGTGGGACACACATAATGGGTGGGTTAGATATGTGAATCACATTTAGGCAAGCCCAATATATGATTATGAATGTTTTAAGGAAACCCCTCTCCACTACATTTAGGTGAGTTACTCATTAACCTTACCAGAGTAAACTCTGTGGGGTCCACCATTATTTATTTATTTTATCCACTCTGTTCATCCATGTTAAAAGATAATTTGAGGTCTAAAGAACAAAAAGGAAGCATATCCAAAGCTCAAGTGGACCACACCACAGGAAATAGTGTCATTGAACCTTTACCATTTAAAATTTCTTGGAGGCCATAGAAGTTTTGGATCAAGCTAATGTTTGTGTTTTCGATTCATTCATATATTTTTGATATTATAAACAACCTTTAACCATTTTTAGACAATCTGATTAGTCCAGATTGAAGAGTAAATAACTTCAGATGTTTAAATCAAAATTCACCCAAATTGTTGATCAATCTTGTTTACCCAATATCTTTCTCATATGTAGCAAGATCGGGATGAGTAACTAGTCAAATTGAGGGTAATGATCAGTAAAATAGAGTGAATGGACCAGACATGTAAAATGGACCAAATATTTTGGTCAAAATTGTGACCCAACTTATTGACACCCTGAGAACCTGAGAATTAATGTTAGTAAGTTTTGTGGGGCCCATCATGATGTGTGTCAAACATCAATACCATGTATTTGATGTGTCCCCTTTAGCTTATGAGATATCTCAAAAATCATCCCTATATGAAACTCAGGTAGGCCATACCATCTAAAACTATGTGAATACATCTAAAAAAAATATAAAAGCACTTGGTGGGGCCCACATGAGTTTTGAATACGGCTGAAACTAGGTCTGACCCCTCATCCAAGTGGGACACACATAATGAGTGGGTTAGATATGTGAATCACATTTAGGCAGGCCCAATATATGATTATGAACGTTTTAAGGAAACCCCTCTCCACTATATTATGTGGTGTGGCCCACCGAAGTCATGGATTGACTTTATTTTTAAGCTCTTGGCCCACCCAAGTCATGGATTGATATTCTTCATACCATTCAACGCTTTTCTCAAATCATTTTAAGATATTAACTAAAAAATGGGGTGGGTCTGTGAGACTCGACCCGAGTTCGTATGTGTGCATGTGTGTGTGTGTGAGCATGCATCTCGTTCATCTTGGTCTCGTGACCGGTCGAATCCTGGCAACCTGCGACCTTCGGGCAGTGTTTGCAGTCATCCTTGAGTTCGGTCACGTTGACCCGACTCGGATCTAACCAAAACATATGCCATCTTTTTGCATTGTCGCCATAGCTTTGATGCCGCATCCCATGCGTCCATCTCATAAGTTGTAGGCGGGCATCATTTTGAGCCTTTGATCATGTTTGTGGACCCTACCTAGTATGGTGTACACATTTTTCCCATGGGGCCCACCCTAATGCACCTTCTCCGATAAAGGCTACCATAGCTAGCTACCTAGCCTACCTAGAGCCTAGCAACTCATGATGAGTTTTCTTCCCCAAAACCCATCATTGCTTCTCTAAAAAAGAAAATCCATCATTATTTTTCTTCCCAACATCTTACATGGCAATCATGACTCCTCTATAACTACTTTTCTCTCTCCCTTTTCTTTCATTTTATCTTCTTTCTTTCCTTGCTAGCCTTGGACGTCCAACCCATCTTCCATCCATTCCAGCCCCTTATCTTCCTTATTTCCCCTCCATCTCACGATTACAATCCCATCTTGGTCATAGATTCATGACCCTTGAAGCTTGAGGCACATGATGATTGTAGAAGCTTGAAGATCCAAGAGGTGGGTGCTCTTCTTGGCTTCATCTTTCCTTCTCCTTCTTTCCTTTCTTCCCTTCCTTTTTGCTACATGCATGGAAGCATGTAGGGCCCACCAATCTATGGTGGAGGCCCTGTATGGTTCATAGGATGAAGGCCAAGGGCCTAGATCCTTCACAATCCATTCCATGGAGGGCCATTTTCTATGGACCCACCATGATGATCTCCTCTCATTTCTTACATGTCATGGGCCACCTAGGCCTTTGCATGCATGTAGGGAAAGGATACCTACAATCCAGTAACTTATTTTGATGTATCTTGGCTTGTATGTAAGTGTATAATATAGTGATGGTGTGAATTTTTATGCGGATGGTCCACTAGTGGTGGGACCTCCCACCTATGGATGATCTTGCTCCTTCTCTCCCTCCTTTCCCTTATCTTATTCTGTATGTTCTCTAATGATGTATGGCCCACCAAAGTAGGTCAGCAACATCCCAGGCCCTTAGCAAGATGGGACGTCCAAGCCCACTTAGATTGGACGTCTAGGCCCAATCATGCATGCATGGTTTGGATGACCTCTAAATTGGATTTTCATGGAGGCTTGAGAGCTCTAATGGGTATGGAATTTCATGAACCTATCAAGATGGACTCCACATGAGGAATCAGGGCTATGGACCTGTGAGACCCGACCCGAGTTCCCTTGTGTGCATGTGTGTGTGTGAGTATGCATTTTGTTCTTTTTGGTCCCGCGGTCCTACCGGTCAAATTTCGGCAACCCGCGACCTTTGGGTAGCGTTTGCGGTCATCCTTGAGTCTGGTCACTTTGACCCGACTCGGATCGGCCCGAGACCTATGCTATCTCGTTCGTATCGTCGTTGCGATTCCAACGACGCATCTTGTGCATTCATCCGACTTATAGATCAAAAGTTGTGAGCATTTCATCATGTGGCCCACTTTTTGTACAAAAGCATATGGACCACTCTCAGGCACAAGTTCCCATGCACACCACCCACACACACTACAATTTCCATGGAATAAACACTACCCATCCTAAACACTACCCACACCTAACCTACCCTAGCAAGCATTGTTTGTATCACCATAGGTCATGATTTCTTTCTCTAACCAAGGAGGGAGAGCAATGATGACTCTCCTACAACCTTCCCTTCCTCTCTCTCCTCCTTCATTCTCTCATTTTCCTCTTCCATGGTAGAATTTTCAGCCCTCCCTCTCCCAATTTCTAGCAACTTCCCCTTCCTTTCTTCCTCCATCTAGCCACCACAAACTCATCTTGACCATTGAACCTTTAAGCTTGGAGCTTGGAGTACCTAGTGTTGGTGGTAGCTTGAAGATTCAAGGTGGGTGATTATAATTGTTGATTTTATTTTCTACCCTTTGATCTTATTTTTCTTTCTAGATGGATCATATGGGACCCACCAATCCATGGTGGGGATCCCATTTGATCCCATGGATGTGGTCCTTTGGCCCATCCTACATGCATGTCATGATCCATGATGGGGCCATTCTCCATGGACCCCATCATGATGTATTTAATGATCCACTCCATCTTAAGGTTATCTAGACCCTAAGGATCATGTTGGGATGACATCCTAACCATCCATAGCAATTATATATCATGCATGTAGTGATTTTATGTTGCATGTACAATCAATGTAGTTGTATGGGTATGATTCACTCTTGGGAGGGCCCACTAGTGACGGGGCCCTACCCCCATGGCTGGATTACTCTCTTTCCTTCTTCTCTTTTCTTTGATGTATGGATGATAGTGTGTATGTGGCCCATTTATAGTGGGCCTTGGATGTCCCAAAATAAATAAAAATAAAAATCCAGCAAGGTGGGATGCTCTTATCACCTAACTCCATGATCATCGGACACCTTAATCAATGCTGCAAGTGTCCTAGTTCTAGTATGTGATCTGGACTTATGTGGGGCCCAATGAGAAAGGCCACACACCCTTTTTATGGCTGAGATTATTGAGATATAGGCTGATGTGTCCAGCCATGTATTGCTGTCCAAAAACCTGGATTGTTGCATGGATTGTCATGTTCAATCTTTGGCATGGATTTTTGGATCATGATTGTCATTATTTTCTTTATAAGTATGGGGTGTAATGAGAAGGTGTGGACCCCACCATGAGGTGTGATGGGTCATACCTCAGATGGTCCATGATATGGTACCCAAAAAGGAGGCCCATAGGGGTGGGCGGTCCACCTTGTTGGGCTGTCCAACCCACATGTATGGAGGGAAAACATACACTTCAGCTTGGTTTCTCTGAAGGATGGGCCACTTTTATGGACCCCACCTTACTTTATTTTATGTAGAAAATATTAAACCTCCATTTTCCCCCTCTTGGATGAAGGTTGGGCCCACCTTATTGGGTAAACAATGCATGGACAACAACATCTCTTCCTGGACAGATTGAAATTCCTAATTTAATTAAAATATTTATGAGTATCTAAAAATCATAAAATTTTACAGAGAGGTGGTTCACTTATGCTAAGACCCACCTACAAAATTTTGGGGCCAATGGACACCTGTACACACCATAGTGGTGGCTGGACTGGCCCATTACAATACGGTGCCCAGATCAGTCCGATTTTTAGGACAGATTGATTTCTTTAAATAAATTAAAATATTTATATATGTCTAAAAATTTTGAAATTTTGTGGAGATATGTTCCACCCATTATAGGACCCACTTACCAAATTTCAGAGCCAATGGACCTCTGTGTACACCGTGGCAAGGGCCGGACTGGCCCACCACGTTGGGACGTCCAGGTCAGTCCGATTTTCTGGACAGTCTATTTTATTTAAATAAATTAAAATATTTCTAAGTGTCCAAAAACCTTGAAATTTTGTGGGGGTGTAGGTCACCTATGGAAGTATCACTCTGTAAAAGTTCAGACCCAAAATACATTTGAGTTGCCCGTGGTATGGCTGGAAGTGGTCTGCTAGGCAGGGACGCCCAGGCTGGGGCATCTAGCCTGCTTCATGGGCCCACCTTGATGTGTTGAATGTCCCACCACCCATCCATGTAGGGTCCTTAGGGGATCGATCATAATTGCCCCATTTTTATTTAATTAGAACACATTAGGTGGATTTTTGGGCCAGATACCCCAGGCCCATAGGGCTGCCTACACATGGGACATCCCTGCTTTAGGCTACTGCTGGGCTTGCATTCTAACGGTCTGGCCCATTTCATATATGTATTGTATATCCTCTCTCATCTGGTGGGGCCCACAGTGATGTGTGTGAGCCATCCAGAATTAATTATACTAAGAAATAATTCTAATGTTGAACTCCAACCAACCCAGAAATTTGGGTGGGCTGGAATTTGGCATTAAGCCCAATAACTGTTGCCTATAGATGTTCTTTGGGGCAATATGGCCCACTAGATTTGAGGAGGATTTATGTCAGTATCTTATCATCTTAATTTTTATTTTTTTGGGCTTAATTAGTGTATGATTAAAGGCCCATCCCAATTAGGATTCTTCTTGGGCTAGTCTCTTAGTTAAGTATGGGCCTTATAGCCTTGGTTGGGCTGGAACTTTTGATAGGCCCATTGAACCCTTGGGTCCTATATTTACCATGTCATTGTGATGGGCCTTATGGGCAAAATACTCAAGTAGTTGGGCCCTTGTTTGCCCACTATAATAAATCCATACTTGGGCGGAGATGTGAGGCCCAACTTACATGTGTTAAAAATTTAAGAATTTCCCATATGTTGGGATAATGGGCTGCCCATTAGGCCCACCACAATGAATGAACCTATGACCCTTATGCTTGGGCCCTAACCTTACTTAAGGGCCCACCAGGTTGCCTTTGTTTTTGGGCTTAGTGTATGGCCCACTAGGCCATGGGTTGATTGTGCCTTGGACCTTTCTTTGCATATGTAGTAGGCTACCTTTTGGGACCCAGTTGAGGTTGGATGTCCTCCTTAGTGGCCCTAGGGTAGGCCCATAGAGGCCCTTATAGGTGGTTAAAGGCCCACCTTAGGCCTGGTTAGGACTGTTCCTCCTTAGGATTTTGACTCTCTTAGTTTGTGGGTCATCCCAAAGTACTGGGCTCCCACTAGAGGACTTCTCTTCTTCTTAGAATACCTGTCGATGTGCCTAGATCTTGACCCTCCTTGGGACAGACGATTTCATATTCCTCAGGTAGCACACTTACATCGTTGCGACCCATATGCATCATCTGTATGAATTGATTGCATTGTATAGTGGTCATTCAGGGATGGAGTTTCTCCCCTTTTGCACATTAAGTGCCTAAAACTTGTGCATGATCTGTGTGCGACTCATGCATTGGCATCGCATTTCATAAGGATACCGCCTTTGCTTCATCAGGGCCTTGCCTCCACAGGGACATTTGTGGATGGCCGCATGTGTGGACACCGGAAATATTACTTGAGCATACTGGGTGTGTAGGATGCCCATGGGTGAGATTCCTAAAACTTTCATGGTACCAAGGATCTGCTCCAACGCCGTGACCGAGTGGAATACATGAGCGCACTAGGGCCTTATACCGTTAGGCCGCGACTCCCACTATCGTGTAGTCGGTTGGATAGGGGTGTGGCCTTACCTGCCTGGTGTGAGGAGGCATTGCTAGGCTGAGTCTGACCAGCTCGTAAATGGGTCCGCTACCTTCAGGCCTTGTTGGTGATTGGTTATCCACAGGCGGGAAGTGAGGTCTCTTACGCTCGTTTGACTGCGCGGGGTCTGCAGAGCGGTAGTCATTCAGCAGTGTAATGGACCCCGGTGATTTCCTTATGATTGAAAATGTACTTGACTTATGGTTTGGATATGAGCACTGACATTACTTACATCGCATTAGCATTGGCTGTACAAGCCCCCCTTTCATCCATTGTCTTAGTATGGCACCCATTACTTATTGCATCGCATTCATGGTAAGCCTTGGTAAGACTAGTGATATGTTCATTGATTATGCTTCTCACCTTATACCTCCTATTATTCTTCTATGCACCATTGTCACACACTTACACCACCCTCTAAGCTTCTATAAGCTTATGCACGATTGATACGTGCAGGAGACTCTAGGTAGGCGCCGTAGCAGTAGAGCGTGGAGTAGAGTTGAGCAGTGAGGACTCCAGTGTTGCTGATTTCTCTCTCTTTTCCTTTTATTCTCATGTATGTCCTTTTGGACCTTTTGGATGATTGTAAAAGTTTAAATTTTTAGTGGATTTTGTGATGTGTGCCTTTGTTATTCTCAGATGTACTTGTTGTGATCTTGGGTATGCTCGCATTGGAAGTGATTATATTGTTATGAAAATCCTCCTTGTAGGATCCCAGGATCGGAACCTACCTCAGGAGCCGAGAATGGGGTACTACGGAGGCTGTTGCGGCTAGAACCGGCCATCGGGTTCCTTGTGAGTTCGGTTACCGAGTCTGGGGCGTGACAAGACCCCTTGATTTATTTGCATGGGCTGAAATATGGATAGCCTATGTTGCTATCCAGATTTCAAGTCCAGTTGGAGCATGTGTTTTGGGCTACTGTTTAGACCTATTTGGAGGCCTTTTTATCCCAAATTTATTTAGGATTTTGTATTGTTTGGACCCCACTTTGATGTGGTATAGGGCCCACACCCTACCTCCCATGTTTAAGGCCCATGGTTTGGGCCAAAGATGGCTAACTGTCCAGAAATTTCTAGACAGCTCAGCAATACAGTATGGAGGAAAACACTATATTCACCTGAATTTCTAGAATAAGTGGGACAACCCATTGGACCCCACTTATTGTACAGATGCAGGGCCACCTTTTCCCCCAATTTTCCAAGGGTTGGGTGAGTCCAGGCCCACTCCATGTGATGCCAAACATAGGGACAGTTATAATTCCAACAACATTTCACCCGGTACAGATTGTAATTCTAAATTTAATTAAAATATTTTGGGTATCCAAAAATCATTGAAATTTATAGAGGGGTGGCCCACCCATGTTATGACCCACCTACCAATTTTTGAGGCCAAAGGATCCCTGTGCACACCGTGCCAAGGGCTGGAACAGCCCACCAGGCTAGGACACCCAAAATTTCTGGACAGATTGTAATCCTAGATTAAAATAAATTATTTTTGAGTGTCTAAAAATCATGAAAGTTTGTGGAGGTATGAGCCACCCATGGAAGGACCACCATGCAAAATTTCAGGGCCATCGGGCCCCCATACCGTCCGTGGTGTGGCCTGGAATGGCCCACCAGGCTGGGACGCCTAGGCTGGGGTGTCCAGCCTTGGCTGGCCGACCAGGCCACTTCGTGGGCCCACCTTAATGTATTTTATATCCCACCATTCATCTACGTGGGTCCATAGGGGTAGTGATCATCCCCCCTCTATATTTTTTCATTTTTAGGGCCCATTGGATGAGTTTTTGGGCCAAATACCCAGGCCCATAAGGTTGCCTACACGTGGGGCGACTAGCCCATTGGGTTGTCCAGCAGCATGGCTCATTTGATTTATTTTTTCCATCTACTCCCTTCATCTGGTGGACCCCCCTGTGACATGTACGGGTCACTAGGAACTAAAATAAACATATAATTTAATTAATTTTTGAATTTTCAGCAATGCCATATTGTGGATGGGCTGGAATTTCAGCAATAGGCCCATGGTTGCTACCTATGAATGGATGTTTTGGGGCAGCATGGTCCACCAAATTTGGGAATATTATTACATATATCTTGCCCCATTTTAATTAGATTTTTTTTAGGCTTAATTAGTGTATATTTAAAGGCCCATTCCAATTGGATTCTTATTGGACTAGTCTTCTAGTTAATTGTTGGACCTTATAGCCTTGGTTGGGTTGGAACTTTTGATGGGCCCATTGGACCCTTGGGGCCCATATTTATCATTCCATTGTGATGGGTTTTATAGGCTAAATACTCAAGTAGTTGGGCCTTTGCTTGCCCACTAAAATAAATCCATACTTGGGCCGAGATGTGAGGCCCAACTTACTTGTGTTAACTATAAGGATTACCCATATGTTGGAATAATGGGCTGCCCATTAGGCCCACCACAATGAGTGGACCCATGATCTTTATGGTTGGCCCCAAACCTTGCTTGAGGATCCACCATGTTGCCTATGTATTGGGCTTAGTGTATGGCCTACTAGGCCATAGATTGCTTGGGCCTTGGACTTTACTTTATATGCGTAGTAGGCTACCTTTTGGGACCCAATTGAGGTTAGATGTCCTCCTTAGTGGCCCTAAGGTAGGCCCATAGGGTCCTCATAGGTGGTTGAAGGCCACCTTGGACCTCGTTAGGACCGTTTCCTCCTTGAGGCTTTATAACTCTCTTAGCTTGTAGGCCATCCCAAACTATTGGGCCCCCACTAGAGGAATTCACTTCTTATTAGAGCACCTGTCTATGTACCTAGACCTTGTCCCTCCTTGGGAAGGAGGAATATATTCCACAGGTAACGTACTTACATCATTGTGACTCATATACATCATCTGTGTGAATTGATTACATTGTGTGGTGGTCATAGAGGGATGGAGTTTCTCCCCTTGTGCACATTGAGTGCCTGAAGCTTGTGCATGATCTGTATGTGTAACTCACGCATTGACATCACATTTCATGATGATACCGCCCTTGCTTCACCAGGGCCTTACCTCCACAGGGACGTTCGTGGATGGCCGTATGTGTGGATATTAGAAATATTACTTGAGCATATTGGGTGCATAGGATGCCCATGCGTGAAATTCTCAAAACTTCTATGGTACCAAGGATCTGCACCAACGTCATGACTGAGTGGAAACTATGAGCACACGAGGGCCTTATACGGTTAGGCCGCGACTCCCACTGTCATGTAGTCAGTTGGGTGGGGGTGTGGCGTTACTCACCTGATGTAAGGAGGCATTATTAGGCTAAGTCTGACCAGCTCATAAATGGGTCCACTACCGTCAGGCCTTGCTAGTGATTGGTTGTCCATATGCGGGTAGTGAGGTCGCTTACGCTCATTTGATTGTGTGGGGTCTGTAGAGCGGCAGTCATCAACAATGTAATGGACCCCGGTGATTTTGTTATGATTGGAAATGTACTTGATATGTAGATTGGTTATGAGCACTAGCATTACGTTGCATTACATTCGCATCGGCTGTATAAGCCCCTTCATGTATTGCCTTGGTAAGGCGCCCAGTCCTCATTGCATCGTATTCATGACAAGCCTTGCTAAGGCTGGTGATATTGTCATTAAGCATGTTTCCCTTCTTGTACCTCCTATTATTCTTCTACACACTATTATCACACACTTTCACCACCATATAAGCTTCTATAAGCTTATGCACAATTGATGCGTGTAGGAGATCCTAGGCAGGTGTCGTAGCGGCAGAGCTTGGAGTAGATTTGAGCTTGAGGACCCCAGTGTTGCAGACTTTCTCTTCTTCTTTTATTATCTTATGTATGTCCTTCTGGACCTTATGAAAACTTATAAAAGTTTAAATTCATAATGGATTTTGCGATGTGTTCCTTTGTTATTTTCGAGATTTTACTTGCTATGATCTTGGGTATGCTCGTATTGGAAATGGTTATACGGTTATGGAAATCCTCCTTGTGGGATCCCAAGATCAAAACCTACCTCAGGAACCGAGAATGGGGTACTAAGGAGATTGTTATGGCCAGAACTGGCTATCAGGTTCCTTGTGAGTCCGGTTACCAAGTCTGGGGAGTGACAGGGTCCAAGGCTTAAGTGGACTACAAAGTGGGGATTGAACATCCACCACTAAAAATAACATTCATAGAAGTTTTGGATCAAGCTGAAGTTTGTGTTTTCCCTTCATTCATATCTTTTTGATATTATGAACATGTTGGATGACAAATAAACATTACTATGGGCCCAAGGAAGGTATCAACGGTGGAAATCATTATTCTGCACTGTTTTGTGTGGGTGCCTAGTCTTCCAGCAATTATTTCAGGGTTGTTTATCTGTGATTGAGGGTCACTAAATAGAATTGATATTCAAATATCGATGATATCGATACGGTTTCGATGGCATCAAACAGGGACAAAAACTGTCCAGCAAGCTTAAACGAAAATCCCTTGGATTTATCGATGGCTCGACACAGCTATCGATATCATCGACATTCAATTCCGATGATCTCGAAGGTCCCTTGATCATTCTTGTAAACCTGAAATACTTTAATGCAAGTCTCTCTCATTTTCAAATGTTGAGGAATCAAACCTCGCATCGATAGAATCAGAGTTCAAAATCCCATGACATCGATATGTGTTTTAATTCCCTCGACCAACTGGCAATTGGTTTCAATAGCGTATGACATTTGAGTTTGTCATCGAGCAGACCGTCGATGCTATCGGTAGTATACACTCGATGATATTGATCCCGCTCGATGATATTGAACTTTGTCATAAATGTGACCATTTTATATCCGTTGGAACCTGTTGCTTATATAAATAGAGCTTGTCTATTGTTGCTGGCAGAGAAAGAAGAGAGTGCTTTTGAGTGTTTTACCTTATATCATATACCCAAAGCCCTCTCTCAGGGAAGTTCATCCTCCAATCCACCCTCATCATTGATATTCAATAAAGTGGATTGGAGAATGAACTTTCGCATTTAAGGATCCTTTAGCTACTATCTTAATGGCAAATCATTAAGCTGGGATGCCTTGAATGCATAATCGGAATCACTCTATCTTCCTTTTAGGAAAACATTTTATAGAGTAGGATTCCATCTTAACCTTGACCTGACCCAAAGCCTTGTATTGATACATCATCTAAGTTGCAGGAAGTCGAAGATTCTTCATCAAGAAGGAGGAGAAATTCGTCAACGTGCTGAATGAGACTCATCCACTTATTTGTAAGCTATTAGAGTCCAGAGGACACTTGTGATCATTCCTTTTTAGGATTGGGTCTCAGGCATTTCTCACCCTTACAAGCCCTCATAGGAGGCCTCCGGCAGGAGTGTACATGGTGGGTGCGTTGTGTTGACCCTTGCTATGTGGAGAGCATAAACAATTAGGGTCTTATGGAAGATCCTTGGCCAGTGTGGCTTAAAGTGGGTGATATGTGTTGACTCTTGCTCGTGAGAGTATAAACAGAGGTTCCTTGTGTGGATCCTTGGCCAAGGTGCCTAAAACGTGAGTGTTATATGTTAACTCTTGCTCAGGGAGCATAAACAGTCAACCTCAGTGTAGTTGTAAAGATTGTAGGTGAACCTGATTTAAAACCTTAGGTTTGAGGTAAACCGCTGTGAAACTTCCTTAGTGAAATTCAATACACTCAAGGGTTGAGTGCGGTTACCGGGAGTGGAGTAGACATGTAGTCAAGCCACTATAAAAATGACTGTGTTTGAGATGTTATTCTTTTGATTGTGTGATTTACTTTAATACTTTCATATTCGAGATCACACCTCACACACATACACAGTCATATCCATCGTAAATTAGTTTGCATATTATTCATTTCTTAAATAGTTTGTGATTGGATCCTCTACCGGGTTTGGAAGCCAAAAGAGTTACTTTTGAGTAATCCTGATAAGTACAGTCTATTAGGATTAGTGTAATAGAATTTTTAATAAATCATAAAAATTTTAAAAAGTCTTATTCCCCCCCCCCCCCCCTCTAGGACATATTGGCATATTCCTACTTCAACTAAAGTGGTCTTCACCGCAATTTCAATTGGTATTAGAGTGGGTCTCTCTTTAAGGGCTTCACTGCCTAGGGAGTGATCTTGACTCAAGTTGGGATTATGGACAAAGGAGAAGGCTCATCGGTCACTAGACCTCCAGTATTTGATGGATCAAATTATGCATACTGGAAGGCTAAAATGCACTACTTTCTGAGATCTTTGGATCATGATGTTTGGGATATAGTTGAAAGTGGATATGTGTCACCATCTAAACAAGTTGTACTTGACAGTGGCACAACCATCACAAAACCCAAACCGAAAGAAAAGTGGACGATGTTCGATAAAGAAAAACAGACTGCTGAAGCTAAAGCTATGAATGCCATCTACTGTGCCATGTCCCAAGATATATACAATCAATAAGTATGTGTGGGACATCTAAAGAAGCATGAGATCTATTGGAAACAACCCATGAAGGCACAAGCACTGTGAAGAGATCTAAACTACAACTCCTAACTTCATAATTTGAAAGTCTCAGAATGGAAGAGCTTGAGACCCTTATGGAGTTTTTAGCTAAGTTGAAATCATTTGCATCTCCATGGTTGGTTTGGGAGAAAAAACTTCGGTTTCTAAAATCTGTAGGAAAATACTGAGATCATTGCCAGAACGGTTTAATCCCAAAGTAACAACCATTGGAGAGTGTAGGAATATTGATTAAATGAAAGTAAAAGAACTGGTAGGTTCCCTACTAACTTTTGAACTACACTTCAAACAAACTCAAAAATCCAAAACTATTGTCTTAAAAACTTCAAAGAAAACAACAAATAAGGACAGTGGAAGTGAAAAAGATGATGAAGATGAGGAAGTGGTTTTGCTGGCACAACGACTCAGGAAATTCTTTTAGAAGAATTGTGGTGATCCCTCCAAAGGTAGAAAGGTGGACAACAAACCCTTTACAGGCAAATTTGGTAGAAAGACCAAATAATAATAATGTTATGCCTGTCAGAAGTATGGACACCTATCTACTGAATGCCCAAGCCAAAAAACTAAGGGCAAGGCTATGGCTGTCACATGGGATGATACAGAAGAATCAAACTCAGAATCTAGTGACTCAAAGAGTGATGAAGATCAGAAATCCTTGAAATTTCTTATGGTATCCACTACTCCAATCATTCCCAGTGAATCTGAGAACGAAAAAGAAAAGCAAGCCACTGAATCATTTCTGTCAGATAATGAGGAAACTGAAAAGGAAGAAGAAGAACAACAAAACAAGCTACAAGATGCTTACAATCAACTCTATATTCATAGCATCAACATGCTTAAAAGACCTAGAATGACTGAAAACAAGAAGGAACTGCTGGAAAAAGATCTTGACAAAACATTGGAAATCAATTCACATCTAGTTAATGATCTACAACGGTATTATTCAGATAATGACAAGTTGGAAAGAATCAACCTATCCCTGAAAACTGACTCATCAAAGCTTATCAAACAAATTGAATTATTAGAAGATGAAAATAAGCATCTCCAAAATGAGAATCACACACTCCGGTTTGACTTAGAAAAATCCAAAGAAATTGCTGAAATAAACTATAAATTCTCTTAGAATGGTGAAAAACTCAAAAAATTGTTAGGGATGGGAAGACAAGGAAGAGACAAGAGTGACCTAGGGTATGATAAAACTAAAACAAGAACTAGAAATGCAGCCTCAAAAACTAAAAATTCGGCTGCTTCAGGTAGTAATATAAAAACTACTCCAGTTTGTCATTTATGTAGTGATTTAGGTCATTATAAGTTTAAATGCTTGACACCTAGAAGGACTTTACATAACTCTGGTCAAAATCATATTGGAAAAATCAAACCGACCAGAAAAATATAGAATGTTAAAAGTCTGCCTAGGAGAAGCACTCATCCATCACCTCCCAAAATGAAAGATAGGATGAAGGGATCAGTGGATCAAGTGGGCGAGATAACCATGAAAACTAAATCTACCACAGTTAAGAATTCTGGCTCAAAATGGATAGTAAAAGAAAAACTGAATTGTCTAAACTCTATACCCTGAAATATCAAATATGAAAAGACAAGTCCAGATCAAGCGTCTAGATCCGGATATTTGCTGAACTGATGCAAATTTTTTGCTGAGCATTTAAAGATATATATGAGGTTTCTCACCTCAATCTTTTGTATATAAACATTTTGAAATGTTTATAATTTTTTATTTATACAACGTCTGTACATAATTTTGTCGTGTATACTGTTGATTCATAAATACACTATAGGTATACATGAAAGGATGTCTGAATGCTATATATTGAAAATGCTCAACTTCGATATGACTGTTATGTGCATTTTCGATAAAATCGATAAACAATCGATATCTCTTTAAAATTTGAAAAGGCACATGAGTAAGGATGATATTGAAGACAGGCTCGATAAAATTGATCAAGAGTTTCTCGATATCATTGAAACAAGGATCAATGATATCGACAGGTGCCGCCTGATATAAGTCAGTTGAGCGCGAAAAAGATTTTTTTCAAGGGTTTCTGTTCTTCTTCCCTGCTCGATTCTCTCGACCGGACCACTCGGACCCTTGAAGGACTGCCCCAAATTTTTCAAGAAATCTGGTAATACCTTTTCTATACATCAAGAGTCCTTTTTTTTAGTATTTCTGTTTTTGTTGGATTTTTGTCCTCTTTCCCAAATCCTTCAAACCCTCTTTTTGTCCACATGGGAAAAGACAAAGGAAAAGCATCTAGACAAGGGGAATCTTCGAAATACTCCCGAAAAAAGTGCTTGGTTGTAAAGCAAAAGCAAGAGGTTCAGAACGTGCGACACTTACAATGCAGCGCACTAGATCGCATGGTGGGTCCCAGTCCGAGGCACCAGCACCTTCACCAGTAAAAGCAAATTCGGTCTTTGAAAAGTTCACTGGGAGAAAGGTTATTCAGGAGAGAAAAGTCAATAGGAGTTGTTTAATTCCATATAACCTAGAACCTCTGCTTGCTACAATAGATTGGTTGCTCGTTCTTAATTTTAGCGGGCCGTGCCATCTTGAAAGAACATATAATTTCTTTAGCACCTGTCACTCTCCAGTGTCCGACCCTCCGTCCATCAAAGTGACCATCGATGGTGATGATTTGCTGATCACTCCTGAGTCTATCACAGTCTATCACAAGAATTTTCAATCTTACTCTATCACCTATAAGACTCCTAGATATGGACATGAAAAATATTGAGGTTCGATCCAAGGTTACCAAATTCCTATGTCATGACTATGATGTCCAATGGCACCAAGGGAATGCCCTAAAAGCCATATTTATGGAACCATGCTATCGGGTATTGCATGGTATCCTTGCTTCAAATATCTACTCTAGGAGTTCCAACAGGGCAGATCTCATGGGCTTCATGACTTTGATAATTTACTCGATCGACTCTGGAATCAAGATCTGTCTGCCTACCCTCATCGTGCATCAATTGATTTATGCCTTTCATATGGCTAGGGATGTTTGCTTACCATATCCCTGGATCATACATACAATATGCAATACCATTGCCTTTCCAACTACAAATGATCCTATACTTCCTCTCCAAACCTTCAACAAAAGTAATATTCGAAGAATGGATTTGAAGTTTCATAAATATCCTGAGGATCCGTCTGAGGAAGGCATTCAAGCGGAAGGAGTAGGAGGTGAAGGCGACACTCCCACTGAAGGGACTGATATGGTCAGAGATGAACTCCCTGGACTCAATCCAGCACCGTCAGTGTCAACACCCGGGTATACAAAATAGTTCAAGCTAGACAGGATTGGGGTAATTCAGAGGGACGTCCACTCGGTGCATGAGAGGCTTATCATCTTGGAACGACTAGTCCAAGGAGTGCAGCAGACTATCCAACAATTGGTTGATCTGATGACTTGCCGTTGGGACGACACGGTGTCATCCTACTTTACTCCATAATGCTGGTCTTTGAATGCTGTCACACACCTCACTCCTATTTCAGCATATGAACATTAGTATCTTTTTGGATGTTCTATGCTCTCATAGGTGTATGTGATTGTAACACCCCGTACTTTTCAGTACTCGGGTGTTACCGCATAACCAAGCTTAGCATGAATACAAGCCAGGCCTAAGTAAACACTTACGTTCATCCTAGTTTAAATTTGACCATTGAAAAACAATCCGCATCTATATATTTAATTTACATAAAGTATTATGAAAATAATATTATATACACTCTGCATGATGGATAATAATTTTACGGAGTATAATTGAATTATAAATATCAACATAGTATTAAATATTTTATACAAAACTATGAGATATTTTAATAAGATGGTATATTATGTAACAATGAGATTTTAAAAGAGATATTGTACAATTTTCAATCCATACATGTGTAATAGGATATTATATATTGGGAATTACATATTAATAAATACGTGATTAATAATATGCAAATAGTAGCATGTTAATATTAGAAATTATATTTATAAGTATATATATGTATGAGTTTTTAATTATTTTAATTACAAGAAAATCCATATTAACATTGGTATTAGTTAACAATGCATGATGAAAGCCTTAAATGGACCCTTAAACTCTTTTAACTGTTGACGTTCAATTTTGGATGATCCGACCAGTAGATCAATGGAAATCCGCCATTAGCACTAGAAACTAGTTCGTATGGCCCACCTAAGCTTGCTTTAACCTCAACTCTGGTCAGATGGCCCAAATGGGCCCACAGAGGACCCTAGACGGAGTGGATCTCTCATAAACGTCGCGATGGACCCCACACTGAGGTGCATGTGCACCTCAGCCTATGTGCAGGGCGTGCACTGAACTACCAGGAGCAGTCAGAGCTCCTTTGACTGAAAGTTTCCTTAATAAGAGAGGTTCTCTCTCTCTCTCTCTCTCTCTCTCTCTCTCTCTCTCTCTTCGTTTGAGACAGTCGACAGACAACATCCATTTCTGTCCGACCATGGCCCACCATGATCATCACTATGGACGATCAGAACCATCCATCATGTTTAGGGCTTAGGCCTCACCAAAACCTAGCTTCTCTCATGTGTTGGAATGCACGGGTGTGAACAAAATCTTTGGCGCAAATCAGTCCCACAAACACGTTATTTCCAAAAGAGGAAACCTGTCTGGTGCGATAGGTTTGCGATCCGCGTGAAGGGCATCTTGCTTGATCTGGATCGTCCAAGCAGACAATATCTCGACGGTCCATTTGCTTAGGGTGTTCCAATTGAAACCAGGGTCAGTTTTCATTTCCTACCCATTGTTTTAGAGACGGTTTCAGACTGACAGAATCTCGACCGTTTGATGCCTATCCGACGGTTTAAGATGTTAGGGTGAATGGATAAAAGGGAGAGGATCAGATGTTAGTGCATTCTCCTCCATTTTCTAGCCGTACTCAAGCAACGGCTGTTCCTTTCAAAACTTAAACCCACCACTCAAATCTCTCCTGAGCTTCGAAAACCCTTACCTAGTGGTGGATTGAAGGAAGGAGCAGTGGTGACGAAGACGCCATTAATGGCCGTCTTCTTCTCCACCAAGAAGCAGTCCGAGCAACAGCGTTTCGGCCCTTGTTTGGCCTCATCCAGTCCCTGTTGAAAGTGACTAGAAAAGAGAAATGGTGGGAGAGAGAAAGAAGGGAGAAAGAAGAAGATGGAGAGGTGTGGTCGTTGCACCACACCACCTCGAACCAGCTTGAACCGAGCCCAGTTCGAGTTCAAGATCAGACCGAGTCTACTATGTCAGGTCTATTCAACCTGCTATTAGGTCAATGGTAGAAACAGGGAGGAAAGATCTAGGTAGATGGGGGGACGAAGAGTGAAAGGGAGAGGCAGCAAGTGTAACCCTTGCACTTGCTGCCTAGCCGAGCGAGGTCAGTTCGAGTTGGGTGCAAGTTCTATCCACTACAGACCCTGTGAAAGGCCAGGGAGAGAAGAAGAGCAAAGAGAAGGAGGGAGCAGGTAGAGGAAGAAGATAGTGAAGAGGGGGAAAGTTGGGGCTGCTGTGCATTCAAGTCACACTAAGTCTAGCTAACTCGGTTTGAGTCATACATTTGGGAGGATCCAAAACCTATCTGATTGTAAGAACAAGGTGAGGAAAGGAAGGAAACAAAGAAAAGAAAGGAAGAAGATAGAGGCAAAAGGTGTTGGGGTGCTACTGAGTTGACTCAACTCGACTCGCTTGAGTCACGGGCATGGGCCGATGTGCTGGGCCGAGCCTTAGTCAAGTCTAGTTGGCGCTGAACTTGCACGAGTAAAGTGGTGGCCATGATGGGGCTACTGGAAACAAAACGGGATTGGAGGCCTGACTTGCTTTCAAGTCAACCTATGTAAGTCATCTTTGCTCCCCAAAATATTTGATTTATTATGATTAGCCATTAACACATTATTTATACTGGTGTTAATTATTAGATATTAGTAATAGATCATGCTATTTATTACCATCATACTGACTATTATTATCATGATAGAGTTAATGTCAAATCCATTGTTAATGTTTGCATACATCAATTAACATTTTTACCATCTCTATCCTTATTAGAATTGTTATTCTTAAAAAAGAATAGCCATTAGTAAATGATCTATACTAATATTAGTTATGGTAGACAAGAATAAAATAAAATAATATAATATCATTACTAAATACTAGTGTTTTGTTTTGTCACTCTTAAATATTATTATAAATAGTGGATTATAATGTTAATTATCATCATAATGATTTTTAGTAGCATGTTAGCTAATATTAATACTGTCTTTAATATTAATAATTAGCTTATAGTTACTAGGTTAGCATGGTAAATAAATTTTACATTAATTAGCGTTCAAATCCTAAAAATATGAGCCTAGAACTAAACTCTAGGATGAAAATCCTAATTTTACATCAAAACTCTAAGTTAAGTAAATTCAAAAGCCTAGGCTATGATCTTAAACCTTGGTAGTATGTAGAACTTGGATCTAATTGTACAAGTTCATGATTTGTGATAGGATACGATTCTAAAGGTGCAATTACTAACACTAGAAGGTGATTCAAAGTATAAGGTGATGATTCTTCCCCTTGAGCTTTCCATCTTCTCATTAGCTTAAGTTATAGTTTTATTTTAATTTATGAATGATATCTCCATTCTATAAGCACATGTGTTAATTGTTGAAATTGAATCGCTATATTACATGCTTAATGTTCATCCTGTATATTTGTTCATACTTGTGGATTATTTGTGGATTGCTTATGGACTTTAAACTGGTACATTAGTGGGAAACCCCTACTTATAAATGTACACCCATACTTGGGATGTAACTCAATTAACGGTGATTGCAATGGACCTTCGACTTAGTGGTTATTAAGTGGTAGTCTAGATGGATCATTGATGTGGGCTTACCATCTAGGGTTATTGTGTCCAATGGTTTTTAAGGATGGTCTTTATCATATGATTTTGATATTCGCCCTATGTGGCATATTTTGATACTCGCCCTACGTGGTTTTGTTTTGATGTTTTCCCTATATGGGTCCGATGTTTTATACTGTACAACCATGTAATGGTAAGCCACATATACTATAATATGATTGACCACTAGTCGATGGGTTTCCATTAAACATCCTAAGATGGTAACCTCATGGGCCGGGGATGGTGATAATAGGACACTATGCCCGAGCTGTCGGCCTACGCTGGGCCATGCGTTCCCTGTAGTGACCGTGAGCTTACTTAAATCGGCTGGTTGCAAATGGACTAATAATGGGCTGAAAAATCATGCATACATGGCATATTTTGATGGCTTGGATCACTTTGCCCTGTGATTACGCTGAATGTTGCGCTTATGACTAGTCATTCGATTTATGATGATGACTTGGATCTTCATGCCCATGCGATTACGCCAAGTGTTGCGCTGATGACAGTCTCATTCTTGGGTGATGACCCCAATGCCCGTCTGGATGTTTTTCCCGGGGTACAGATCGTCTGGATGTTTTAATTATCCTAACTGCTTTATCTAATCTACTATGTAGTTTCTGGAAATGTTGTCTGCTTAAACTGTTTCAATCATTATACATCAATACTCTATGTATGTATGCTTATTGAATGAGTGGTTCTCCCAAATACTTCAAACCTCAGTCAATATCAACTGCTATATCTTTGTTAATGACTGACAAAAAGGGGGAGAACGATTCAAACACCCCAAACAACGGAAGATTGTATATCTGCTTGAATGGTGTTGCAGGTGTTAGGGGGAGCAGCTGCACCAAGTAAGGGGCAGTTTTGCAGTTAGGGAGAGCAGCTTTTGGATGTGTTGTGTATATGTCATTGTTAGCATTGTACAATTGTGTAAAGAACATGTACACATGATTTAGGATGTCAGTATAGAAGCTGGTCTAAGGTGTTTTGGTATTTTGTCATGTAATTGACAAAGGGGGAGATTGAAAGTGAGTGTTGAGTCAGTTAGATTGTAGAGCCTCATAGGAAGATCAAATCAAAGTGTCTGTCTCAACAGGATGTGTGCAAGCTCGCCACAGGTAAATCTAAGCCTCACATCCCATGTCCCAAAACACCAGGTATATAAAACCCTTAAAACAAACTAGAATATCATAGGGTTTTTAAGTTAAGAAAACTTTTTCAAAATAAAAAAATTCTCTAAGTTTTATTGCTTTGTCGATTTTATCGATACACTTCTCGATAGAATCAACTTGTGCTGTCAATGTCTTCGATGCTTAAATGATATCATCAAAATGAGGACAAAATACATCCAGCAAACACATATATCTCTGGACAAATTTATCGATGTATCGATATACCTATCGATATCATCGATATTCGAATCTCGAGTCCATCGAAGTTGACTTGATAATACCGACAAACAGATATCCAACGCCCTTATTTTTACTTAAGAAAATCACATGTGCATCGATATATCGAAGCCGTTCTCGATACCATCGAAGTTCAAATCTCGATGATATCGGAGGGCTCTCGATATTATCGGTCATGGGTGCCTAGTCTTCCAGCAATTATTTCATGGTTGTTTATCTGTGATCGAGGGTTAGTCGATAGAAACGATATTCAAATATCAATGATATCGGTACGGTTTTGATGGCATTGAACAGGAACAAAAACTGTCTAGCAAGCTTAAATGAAAATCCCTTGGATTTATCGATGGCTCGACACAACCATCGATATCTTCGACATTCAAATCCTAATGATCTCGAAGGTCCCTCAATCATTCTTGTAAACCTGAAATATTTCAAAGCAAGTCTCTCTCATTTTCAAATGTCAAGGAATCGAACCTCGCATCGATGGAATCAAAGTTCGAAATCCGATGACATCGATATGTGTTTCGATTCCCTCGACCAGCTGGCAATTGGTTTCAAAAGCGTATGACATCTGAGTTTGTGTCATCGAGTGAACTGTTAATGCTATCGATAGTATACGCTTGATGATATCGATCCCGCTCGATAATATCGAACTGTGTTATAAATGTGACCGTTTTATATTCGTTGGAACCTTTTGCCTATATAAAGAGAGCTTGTTTATTGTCGCTGGCAGAGAAAGAAGTGAGTGCTTTTGATTGTTTTACCTTAGATCATATACCTAAAGCCCTTTCTCTTAGGGAAGTTCATCCTCCAATCCACCCTCATCATTGATATTCAATAGAGTGGATTAGAGAATGAACTTCCTTATTCAAGGATCCTCCATCTACTACCTTAATGGCAAATCATTAAGCTGAGATGCCTTGAATGCATAATCGGAATCACTCTATCTTCCTTATAGGAAAACATTTTATAGAGTAGGATTCCATCTTAACCTTGACCTAACCCGAAGCCTCGTATTGGTACATCATCTGAGTTGCAGATCAAGGAAGTTGAAGATTCTTCATCAACAAGAGGAGAACTTCGTCAACGTGTTGAATGAGACTCATCCACTTATTTGTAAGTTATTAGAGTCCAAAGGACCCTTGCGATCATTCCTTTTTAGGATTGGGTCTAAGGTGTTTCTCAGCCTTACAAGCCCTCGTATGAGGCCTCCGGCCGGAGTGTACGTGGTGGGTGCGTTGTGTTGACCCTTGCTCTGTGGAGAGCATAACCAGTTAGGGTCTTATGGAAGATCCTTGGCTAGTATGCCTAAAAGTGGGTGCTATGTGTTGACCCTTTCTCGTGAGAGCATAAACAGAGGTTCCTTGTATAGATCTTTGGCCAGTGTGTCTAAAACTCGGGTGTTATGTGTTGACCCTTGCTCAGGGAGCATAAACAGTCAGCCTCAGTGTAGGTTGTAAAGGTTGAAGGTGAACCTGATTTAAAACCTTAGGTTTGAGGTGAACCGTTGTGAAACCTCCTTAGTGAAATCCGGTACACTCAAGGGTTGAGTGCGGTTATCGGGAGTGGAGTAGATAAGTAGTCAAACTACTATAAAAATGACTATATTTCAGATTGTTATTATTTTGATTGTGTGATTTACTTTAATACTTTCATATCTGAGATCACAACTCTCACACATACACAGTCATATCCATCATAAATTAGTTTGCATATTGTTCATTTATTAAATAGTTTGTGATTGGATCCTCTACTGGGCTTGGAAGTCAGTAGAGTTACTTTTGAGTAATCCTGATAAGTACAGTCTATTAGGATTAGTGTAATAGGATTTTTAATAAGTCATAAAAACTTTAAAAAGTCCTATTCACCCCCCCTATAGGACATATTGGCATATTCCTACTTCAACTAAAGCGGTCCTCACCGTAATTTCAACCTCAAATGCACAAGTATTGAAAGGTTGATACAAATGTTGTTTTGAGGACAACCTTACACCAAAAACCAATGGCTTATGGTAGGACAACCTAATTTCTAAAACGATCTGTGTATCAAAAACCCAAACCAATACAGAGGAATAAAGAATAAAATAGAAATAAATATCTACTGCTTATTACAACATTCACCACATGTGCAGAAAATGAATTACAATTAGTCACCACAAATTCACAATAATAAACATTCACCACAAATCCAACAATTATGGTGGTTCGCTTACGTGTACACTAACTGTTAGAAAATAGCCACATAATTACTCCACTCCCAATATCCTCACCCACTAGATATTGGATTTCACTATGAAATAGGTTTTCCAAGGTTCACCTAAAACCTTCACAATTGTGATTTGAAAGGACTACCACAATTAAAAACCTCACTCACTGAGATTATCTGGTTATCTTAGTCAAAACCAAAATTGAAAGATTTTCTAGCAATCTTACAAACCAAATACAGAAAATTAAAATGTACTTATCTGAGGATTCTTCTTCTGATGAAGCCTGGTAGAACCAATTCGATGTAGATGTTCAATGTCCAAACTCACATATGAAAGGGTTCTTAGATCTAAATGTTTTTTTTTATTAAATTAACCTGGGCTAACTTTATTTGATTTTGATCTCAAAAAGGGTAATAGCAATATTCCATTTTTAAAAGAAATAGAATTGAATAGAGATCACAAAATCAAATGTAAAAAAGCTATTAAAAGAATCCTAAATACTAACCAATTAGCTTCTCGAATGTGGGGACAAGTTTTCTCAGAGTTGTGACTTGAATATCTTGGAAAGAATTGAAAAACTCTAAAAATTATCCACAATTTATAAACAAAAATATTGTTCACTCAACTGGCTTAGTGATCAGCTCGACTGATTGAAGGACCAACAAAATTTCAAAATTTCTAGCGCAATAAGATAAGATTGCTACTCGATTGGTCGAGTGGGACCCAGAAATGTTGCTGGACTTTGAGTCGAGCCTGTACGACCGGTCAAGCACTGTTCACTTGACTGGTCAAGGGTCCAACAGAAATTCTGAAAATTCACAACAAACCTTGGAGTGGTCGAGAAATTTCTTAGACTGATTGGGTTAGTACTTAAACTAGTCGAACTAGGACTAGAACTAGTTGAAAAATAACCTATAAAATTATCAAATGACCTATGATATAAATGCAAATTGTATGACTTATCCTAAGGTCAATCTAGGGTCAAACAAACCTTATTTGTGAGATGGAATCATCACATATCATTCTCTTGATGCAGTTGAAGCTTGAAGACTTGATCTAGTACTTGAACTTCTTGATGTTGTTCTTGAGTCTCTTGATCTTGTACTTGAACTTCTTGAAGTTAAATTTAAACTTCTTGCACATGTATTTAAACTTCTTGATCTTGTACTTGAATGTAGGCAAGGATGACATGAAATTGATCTTACAGTAACAGCTACATAAGATACAGATTTCAAGAGGTTTTGACACTACAAAATTTGATAGACCTAGGAGCTAGATAAGATAGCATTTACAATCTCCACCTTTGTCAAATTTGTGACAAAACTAAGTAAATTATACATAATATGCACAGTAAAGAATCATGCATCATACATGCACAATAAAGAATCATACACCAGTTAAAAACTGGTCAGCAAAATTGTAACGTCCCAGAAAAATCTGTACAAAGACCCACCCGACTACAACCTCAAGCAAAACAACCTAACGACCGCGTCTAGTTATATAACTTAGATCGAATTTAGTTAAGTACTAAATAATCAGTGGATTAAGCTTAGACCACCATTTTCACAAATGGAAAGGCCTAAAACCATGAGTACCACTAACTTAATGTCATCTTAAGACCTATGAGAAATACCAAGGGCCTGTCACTCTCGGGAGTACATCGAATCTCGGTAACGGACCTAGACCGCACGTCGAGGGTCTAATGACCGCGAAAATAAAGGAAGATGTCTGTCCTGCTGGGCTTAACAACCATCGCGGGAATCAAGCCCAGATAGTGTCCAGAAATGCCCAACTTGAGCCATGAGTGAAGTACATGGGAAACGTGAATATCCTTAGAAAATGAACTGAAACTTAAGTGAATTGGGCTGTTCGCTCTTACGCGAAGTTGAGGATTTCTGATTGTTGGTTTGTGACCAAACTTCACACATGGGGAAAGAAAATTTCCCTGCACACATCCGTATGATTGTGACCCCGATTGGACACGTATGACCGTTGATCTGACACGGGCTCTCCACGGTCGATCGACTCATCCGATCGCACCAAAATCATGTCCTGGCATGGATCCATTGTTAGGGAGTGTACCCTACGACGTAGATGAGCAGTGGGCCTCCCTAAGAGCCCTATTCATCAGGAACGGCCGACCATAAGATATAAACATAGTATAAGAAGGCCCTGGGGTCATTTGCACCCCATCTGGAGCTATAAATAACTTCCCACACACCCCCTCTTTCACAAATACGAATTTCAAACCCTAGATAGAGAGAGAGAAGAGAAAAGAGAAAATAGAAAAGAGGAAGTGTAGGAGATCGCTTCAACTGTGGGAAATCTTCTCCCACACATCCACATGCCTAATCACCGCCTCTGTTACGCTACCAAACTTCTTTTAGATATGGTTTTGGGTAAGAAATACCAACCCTAATATCGAGGTAGAGCTCCAGGATAGTTTTTCATCAACCTAGCTAACCAATTTCATCATTTAGGTGCCCGACGTTTCATTTTTGAAAATGTAGAATTTGGACCGAGTGCGAGTTGAGCATACTAATGAAAGGTATAATGATTTATTTCTGTCTTAATTGCTGTCATATTGTCTTAAATACATAGATTTCTTTATGAGATACACCTATGAACTGTGATAAATAAATGATGCACCCTATGTGTTTGTTGAAATGTTTAAATGAGCAATCGAAAATGATTGGTGCTTGTCATGATTACTAATCTAGGATTCATCATTGTCATTTGCATGTAGATCTCTCTATATAAAGAATTGATAAAACGCATGTTGTAACTAACATAGTCTATGCGTTTGATAAATTGTCTAAATGAGAAATTGTTGATGAATTGTATTTACTACGATTATTAAGGTAGGATTCTTCATTGTTTTATGTGTATGTATATTTTCCTCTCTAAAATCAATTGATAAATGCATATTGAATTAACATGGTCTATGTGTTTGATGAAATGTCCACATGAGAAACCCACGTGGATTGTTTGTTGAATGCTGGGATAACTATTACACGTGATTGTTAGCTACATTTAAGTGGGATTGAGGCTACAAATGTAGCCTAGGCAATTGGTAAAAGTCCTTGTTCGGGTGGCCAAATTAGTCTCACCACCTTGGGTAAACTTGATGAATCTGAGTCGCACGACGATTTTTGACACTGGCTAGGCCACGAGGGGCACTTATGCGCTCCATGTCGATTAAGTCAATGTGTGCCTATACCAATCGAGCTTGCATAATAAATCGATTGACCTATTGTGTGTTTATCATGTATGGACGCAACTGCTTGAATCTAAGGTACCCCTCACCAATGTAAAGATCCACTTTAGCCATAGTTCCACGATCCACCAAGACTCATAAGCCGAGCATGGTGGTATGGGACACCGTGTCCGAGCTATCCACCTACACTGGGGTGACGAGCCTCCCCGTAGTGACCAGTGAGCAACTAAGACTCGTGAGCCAGGCATGGTAGTATGGGACACCGTGTTCGTGCTATCGGCCTACGCTGGGGTGACGAGCCTCCCCGTAGTGACCGCGAGCACAACTTCTTGCAACTTGCCTATCGTATGTGTTTCACTAGGAGTGACAAACTTACAACTTGCCCATCGTATGTGTTTAACTAGGAGTGACGAACCTAGATGGATCCAGAACATAGGAGTAGGACACTACGGTTGTCCAATGCCAAATGTTCGATTTTGGTCAATGATATAAAGGGAGGTACCCTAACTTCCCAAACTTGTTGTGTGAATGAGCATAGCTAATTACTTGGCTAACATGACCATGCATCACACTACATTAGTTAGGATGTGCCAAAATAGCATTGGAATTGCACCATTTAAGGAAGTGTTGTCATATGCAAAACAATCTATCAGAGTCGTGTGTGCGGGAGCATTGATGCGAGGGCATGCATCCTTACTTGCACCCCCATTCCTACATTAAAAAGAGTAATTAGGAAGTGATTGTTATGATTGCTTTATCATTACTGCTTTGATTGACTTGATAACATGTGTAACTTTTGCCTTATAGGACCATTGAGTTAATCACTCACTCCCACTATGGGACGGTGTTTTAAAACACCAACTAGACGCTGATTTAGATGCAGGTACAGATGTCATTTATGCTCTGGAGTAGGACTTCTTAGATGAGGAGGAATTCTCCCTTCCAACTCTAGGGCGGGTCGATGTAGACCACGAACCATTGCGCAGGGGACACTAGGCATCAGGGCTTAGTTGGACACATTTACACTACCACTTTTTGTACATTTTGAAACTATGTATGTATATATTGAACCCAGTTACCTACTCATACTCTGGAAGAAATTTTGTGAAACACCTGCATACTTATATAGACATGTTTTAGAATTCTGCACTGGCTTAATTTTATTAAATCTGGAGTATGATGTGTTGTTTAGTATAATCTCATGCATGCTTAATTGATGAAAATGAAAGAAACCTGAATATCAACATTCACAAGACATAAGTGATGTTCCAAATCTCGAGAGTAGAGCTTTGCTCGACCCTCGAAATTCAGGGCATTATAAAAAATCAGCAAACCAATACTCTTCCTTAAGACATTACTCCATAGAATCCAATATCATTATTAAATTCGTAACATACCAATACAAATTCTTCCCCTTTTTGTCACAATATGACAAAGGTCCCCATTAATTTTTAATGGTGGGTCTGCTTGAACTTCAGATCTGACTCATTCTTTTGCCCATTCCGTAAAATGATATTTCAAAATGGTTGGACAGTTTGGATGCAACACATGCATCATGGTGTGTCCCATAGAGGGATGACGTAGATGAAACAGGTTGGACCCACGACGCTTACTGTCGTCTATACAGTAGCCAGCGGTGGGGTCCACATAATTGGACGGTGTGGGTTACTGTAACGCCCCAAAAATTGGGGGTCGAACAAAGATCAACTCCTAAGTTCCGATGCATCAAGTATGCAACATAGATAATGATGTTTAAATGTTGTCCATATTAGTGCATTAAACATGAGTGAGATTGCACTAAATCAACATATCATACTCCAGAGTTAATGTAAATAAGCAAGTGGAAGACCGAACTAAATATATAAAGTATATACATGTTTCATAACTTTCAGAGTATGAACGTGCTACCGGGCTGAATATATACATAATTTGTCTCAAAATATACAAAATGACAACATGTGAATGTATGATTAATCCATATAATCCCTGTAATCCTAGCGACATAGCTCTAGGTCTACACAGACCTGCCTGAGAGCTACACGTAGGAGAACTCCTCGTCTAAGAAACTAGCTCCGTCGCGTAAGCCTCATCAAAACCTACATCTAAATCAAAGTCTAGTTGGTGTTTTAAAATATCATCCCATAGTGGGATTGAGTGATCAACTCAGTGGTACTATAAGGCAAAGGTTAACATGTTATCAATTTAATTAAGCAGTAAAGATAAACTAATACAACAATCACTTCCTAATTACTCTTGTTAATGCATGAATGATATGCAGTAATGATGCATGCCCTCACTTGCACTCCCTTAGCGACTTCATCTAACGATCGTGCATGAAAAACTCCCTAAATGTGCGCTTCCTCGCCAAAGCACATGCAATGCAGTGCATAATAGTGTTAGCTAAGTACTTAATTAGGCTTGTTCATATAGCAGATTCGGAAAGCTAAGGTACCTCCTTATCATTTACCCAAATAAGGATTCATCTAGGGTCATCAATCCTAGTTAATCACATACGATAGGTAAGTTGTAGGGCATCACCCTTGATGAAAGTAATGGATAGGCAAGTTTAAGAGTTTACACTCGAAGTCGCTATGTGGAGGCTCATCACCTCAGTGTAGGCCTAGTTTATACTCAAGGTCACTACAGGAGGCTCGTCACCTGAACGTAGGCCGACAGCTTGAATAATGTGTCTCATACACCACCACATTCGGCTCACGAGTTTGGGTTGCTCACTAGTCACTACGGGGTGGCTCGTCACCCTAGTGTAGGCCGACAGGTCGACCACGGTGTCCCATACACCATCATGCCCAGCTCATTAGTCTTAGTGAATCTTGGTACCATGGTTAAAATGGGCTTTACATTGGTAAGCAGTACCTTACATTCAAGTAGTAGTGTCCATACATGGTAAACATCCAAAAGGCTAATCAGGTTATTTGACAAGTTCGATTGGTACGAGTGCATGCTGAATTAATCGACATGCGCACTCCACATGGCCTAACCATTGTCGACAATCATCGTATGACTCGGACTCATCGAACGTATCGAATGTGGCGAGACTAGTTTGGCCACTCAATCGGGAACCGTTACCGATTACCTGGACTACATAGTAGTCCTAATCATACTCAAATGCAATAAGTAGTCACATGTGATAATCATAATAGTATTTAACAAACAATTTATACATAATTCTCATTTGAGCATTTTATCAAACACATTGAACATGTTGTTATACATATGCATTTCTTCCATAAATCACATAGTAGCAATTTAGATTACATGAAGGAAACTATAAACATGGATAAGGTAGTTGAGAATCCTATCTCAACACCCTTATTAAATACAATTCATTAAGAAATTTCTCATTCAGACATTTTATCAAACACTTAGACTACACATTACTACATACATGAACTAAATTAGTTATAGCATATATTATGCCAAATCCTTTCACAAAGGAGTTGTCATACATACAACAAACATGGATTCTATATTAATAGTCATGGAAAGCACAAATCATAATTGCAATTTCATTCAAACATTTCAACAAACACATGAAATGCATTATATATTCACATAGTTCACACACATGTATAATTTATCGAATACATCATAACTAAGATCATATGACAACAATCAAGTTAGACATAAATCATTGTTGACATTGAAAGCCTTGAAAACCATAACCTAAACTTTTATAGTCCGCACCCTCTGTTGAATTTCTCATTTCGAACTCAGTTCGAATCCTACGTTCCCGTATACAAAACAACGGTACCTAAACATTGAAATAGGTTAGCTATTTCATTGATTCCTCTATTTAGATTCTTGAAACAAGATTAGGGTTAGGATTTCTTACCTAAATCGAGGTTAAAATCAATGGTGTAGCAATGGTGGGGTGGTGATTCGGTACGTGGTGTAGTGTGAGTGAATCCCAGCAATGTTCTACTAATCTCTCTCTTTCTGTTCCTCACCCATTTCTCCTCTTTTCTCTCTTCTCTCTCCTAGGGTTAGAGAAATTCGTATGGAATGAGAGGGGTGGTTTAAGGTCTTTAAATAGCCCCAAAAGTGATGTCAATGGCCCCAGGGCCATGATATACTTAGGTTGTAGCCAAAGGGTGCCTGTTTTTTGACAAACAGGGCCCTTTGAAAGGTCCATTTCTTACCTAAGTCATAAAGTAAGTTCCCTCACAATGGATCTATGCTAGGACTGTATTTATGGTACGATCTGACAAACTGATCGGCCATGAAAGACTTATATCAGATCAACGGTCGTCGTTACTCGATCAGGGCCACAAGTATAACAATAAGTGCAGGAAAATTTTCCTGATCCATGGGTGTAGTTAGGTCAGAAACTGACGGTTTGAAGTCTTCAATTTCTCTCACAAGCACATGGTCCAAATCACTTAAGTTTCATGTCAATTTCTAAAGATATTCGCATTTCTCACACACTTCGCTCAAGGCTCAAGTTGTGCGTTTCTGGATATTATTTGAGCTCGATTCCCGTGATGGTTGTCAAGCCCATTAAAGTTGTCATAACCCTATAGTTTCATGGTCATTGAACTTTCAACGCACAATCTAAGTCTGATTCAGAGTTTCAATGTGCTCCCGAGAGCAACTGGGTTTTGGAATTTCTCTTAGGTTCTTAAGTAGTGTTGAGCTAGCGATTTCAATGGTTTTAGGTCTTGCAATTTGTATAGATGGTGGTTCAAGCTAATCCACAGATTAATTTAGTTTAGTACTAAATAAATTTTCGTCTAATTTCCACAGTATACGATCTTTAGAGATTTTTGCCTGAGGTGGTACTCGGGTTTTTGTACGAATTTTTTTGAGACATTACAATCTACCCCCTCCTTAAAGAAAAATTTTGTCCCTGAAATTAGTACCTTTTCGTACTCCTCGAGGATCTGAGGGTAGTCCTTACGGACTTCAGCTTCTATTTCCCAAGTAACCTATTCCTCAGTGTGGTGAGTCCACAATACTTTTACGAGCGGGATCACTTTGTTGCGTAACACCTGTTCCTTTCTATCCAGAATACGTGTTGGTCACAGTATATAGGTAACATCCTCACTTAGCTACACCTGCTCCCACTTGATAATGTGAGTAGGATTAAGAACGTATTTCTTCAACATGGACACGTGAAATACATTGTGCATGCCGGCGAGTGGTGTGGGCCAAGCAAGGTGGTATGCAACTACACCCACTCAATCTAAAAACTAGAATGGACCAGTAAATCACGATGTAAGCTTCCCCTTCTTACCAAATTGAAGGACTCCCTTCATTGGGGAAACCTTGAGGAATACATGGTCCCTAATTTCAAATTTCAACTGTCGTAACTCTTCTGTCTATTTTGCGATGCCTGATAATATTAATCTTTTCTGAGGTTACCTGAACCAAATCTGGGCCAATCAGGCTCTTCTCACCAACTTCCGCCTAAAAATGTGGTGCTCGAATGAGCGACCATACAATGCTTCGTAAGGAGCCATGCCAATGCTCATTTAGAAGTTATTGTTATAAGCAAACTCGGTATAGGGAAGACAGTCATCCCAACTATCCTTGAAATCAAGCACATATGCTCGCAACATATCTTCAAGTATCTGATTTACCCGTTCCATCTGCCCCTCAGTTTGTAGGTGGAACGCAGTACTGAACTTCAATTTCACCCCCATTGCTTCCTTGATTCGAGTCCAGAAAATGGGTGTGAACCGCGTGTCTCAATCCGACACAATTTCCATAGGGACTCCATGTAGTCGTACAATCTCCTTGATGTACAGCTTGGCTAAATTGTCTACTGAGTTTGAAACTTTAATCGAAAAGAAATGAGCTGATTTCGTCAATCGGTCCACAATCAACCAAATGGAGTCATGTCCCTTGTCTTCAGTAACCTGAAAATAAAATCCATAGATATGAAATCCCATTTCCATTCAATTATGGGCATGGACTGAAGTAAACTAGGAGGTCGGCGATGCTCGGCCTTGACCTATTGGCATGTGAGACAACGGGATACAAAATCTTCTATCAAGGCCTTCATGTTATCCCACTAGTATAAACGCTTCAAATCCTGATACATCTTTGTACTACCGGGATACATTGCCAACTTTGAATTATGTGCGGGTTCTAGGACTTCCCTTCTCAATTCATGGAGATTCGAAATTAAGAGACGACCACGATATCTCAAACCTCCATCTAAGCCAACCCTCCATTCGGAGTCTTCACAGTCACTTGCTCATTTTCTCATCTTCAACAACAGTTCATCTTCCTTCTGAGCCACAATGATTCGGTCATCAATAAGTGGCTGCACATGGATGTGTGCGACCCTCTCGAACGGCTCCTCTACTGTAAGCCTCTGTTCAAAGTCTCGCACAAACTCTAACATATTTCATTCTTCTATCATCAGTGGAGTTGCAAATTCTATTATCTTCTTACGGCTCAACGCATCAGCCACAAGGTTAGCCTTGCCAGGATGGTAGGAGACCTCAAACTTGAAGTCTTTCAAGGTTTCCATCCAACGTCGTTGCCTCATATTCAGGTCTTTCTACGTGAATATGTACTTGAGGCTCTTGTGGTCGCATAAGAGCTCAAACTCCTCTCCGTAGAGGTAATGTCTCCAAAGCTTTAATGTGAAGATAACTACTACCAATTCCAGGTCATGCGTAGGATTATTTTCTTCATGTTTCCTCAACTGTCGCAATGCATAGGTAACCATTCTGTCCTTCTACATAAGGACACAACCCAAACCAACATGAGGTGCGTCAATGTATATAGTATATATGACCCCTTGCTTTGGCAATACTAGCATGGGTGCAGACATCGGCTTGTCCTTTAATTCCTGAAAGGCTACTACTTTCTCATTCCAAGCAAACTTAAGATCCTTTCGAGTGAGTTGAGACAACTGTCTGGCTATCTTGGAAAAGTCTTTGATAAACCTACGATAGTAGCCTGTGAGGCAGAGGAAACTCCTCACTTCTGTAACCGAACTGGGTTATTCTCAGTCTTATACCACGGTCACCTTAGCAAGGTCCATGACAATGCCTTCCTTAGACACCACGTGCCCCAGAAAGTTAACTTCTTCCTTCCAAAAGTCGCATTTCCAGTATTAAGCAAACAATTGATTTTTCCTGAGAGTATCGAAGACTGCTCGCAAGTGTTCTTCGTGATCCTTTCGGCTCTTGGAGTATATCAAAATGTCATCTATAAATACGATGACGAACCGGTACAAATACGGCTGAAACACCCGGTTCACGAGGTCCATGAATATGGTTGGTGCGTTTGTAAGTCCAAAGGACATCACAAGGAACTCATAGTGCCTAAAACTAGTTTTAAATGCTACTTTTTGCATGTCTTCATCCCTGACACGTAACTGATGATATCCAGACTGCAAGTCTATCTTAGAGAAATATTGTGCCCCTTTCAACTGGTCGAACAGATCATTAATCCTGGGCAGAGGATACTTGTTCTTCACTGTCAGTTGGTTCAACCTGTGATAATCAATACACAAACGCAGCGATCCATCCTTCTTCTTTACAAACAAAATAGGTGCTCCCCAAGGGTATACGCTAGGCCGCATGAAACCTGAATCCAACAAATTATCAATTTATCTCCTCAATTCCTCTATTTCACATGGAGGCATGTGGTATGTTGGCAAGGAAATTGGCGTCGCACCAGGTACAAGGTCGATAGTGAAGTCGATCTCACGCCAAGGAGGTAGTCCAGGTATCGTCTTGAATACGCCTGTGAAATCTTGGACTACAGGCGTGTCCCCAAGTGTTGGACCATCAACATTCTCTAATAATGAAGCGTAACAACTTATATGATAGGGCCAACTGACCTGCACTGGGAAAGTAAAGGTCGTGCCCTCATATCCATGGGCTGTCATCAATCTGGTACACAGTCGATCTCTGCCTTCATTTCAGTGAGTCAATCCATGCCGAGGATGACGTCGTAATGATGCAGCAGAGTGACAATCAGGTTAATGCATGTTGTTCTGCTCCTTAAGTCTATCGGGTAATCTTTACAAAACTTAATAGCATCGGAGAAAGTCCCCATTGCAATAAGGACTCTCACCCCAACCATAGGAGTAGTGCTCAACCCTAAGCGCTTGACTTTAGAGCATGATACTATCAAGATAGTGGACCTGGTGTACACCAATAGAAATACAGGTGTACCTTGAACGTGTGTAGTGACTTCAAAGGCTAAGGGCACTGCACTTGCTTCCTCGGATGCTCCAACTGGTAGTGCATGTACACGTGCCTATCGAGGATGATTCAGTTGCACTGCTATAGGTCATTGAGGTGGCCTATTTCGAGGTACAGGTGGTCGGTAAAATGGCTATGCTGACGGTGCCGATCGTAGAGGTGGAGCTGATATAGCTTGTGGTGGCTGTCGGTTGATCTTTTGAGGTGGTGCGGAACCATTGTCCCTCATCTTAGTAAAGCAATAAGTGTCTATATGGCCCATCCTCTTACAATAGGTACACCACAAATCTGATCATCTCTGCTGGGTCGGTGGGGCCATAAGCTTGGGAGGCAAATCTACATGTGGCCTCTTGCTGAGGAACGGTCGGTTCGACAAATCAGGTCGAGGCCTCACGCCCACTAGTAAATGTGTATGAGATAGTTTCTCTCCATCCTACTCAGCTCGTGAGACATGTTCACTAGCTCAATATAGTTGGGAATGCTACCGCAACACATTTTCGTGTAGATATCGGGCTATAGACCATCTGAAAAATGCCGCATTTTCATCAGCTCATCTGCTAAGATCAAAGGAGCATATCTGGATAGCTCCGTAAATCCGTTCTTATATTTTAACACGGTCATTCCTCCCTCTCGGAGGTAAAGGAATTCACCCTCCTTTCATTACGGTAAGTGAGGGGGAAGTACTTTTCATGGAAGCGAGTCTCAAATGCATCCCATGTCCACACGTGTCCTGTATGAACTGTTCATAGGATGTTCGACCACCATAGACTAGCCTCCTTCTAAAACATATAGGTGACCAACTCAACTTGTTCTGCCTAAGTGCAGTGCAGCGGCTTCAGCATCTTAGAGATGCAATCTAGCCAGTATTCGACTTCCTCGGGCCTGTGAATGCCCACAAAGGTGGGAGGTTAGAAGTGCTGGAAGCGTTCAAATAGGCCGCTAGTTTTCATTTTTCCATCAGGCTACACAGGTGGTGCAGGCGGGACTGTACTCATGTTCTGGGCAATGGCCCCCACATTAGTGGCAAAAAACTGTTGCTGCTACTGCATCAAAAATATCATCTGTTCTAACCTATCAGGAGGAGGAGCTGACTGAGGTACGTGCGGCGTCGATGTAGACGCACTGTTCTGCTTCGGAACCGGTGGTGTAAAAGGTGTTGGCCCCACTACGCTAAAACAGTGAAAAAAGGACGGTTGAAAAGTGTCTCAAATGACCAAAAAGGACAGTTTTGAACCGTCGAATGGGCCGTCATATTTTAGGGCGTTATATTGCTTAAAGGATGGTCATGAACCATTATTCTTATTGACATTTAAAGGACGGTCATGAACCGTTATTCTTATTGACATTTAAAGGACGGTCATGGACCGTCCTTAAAAAGGACTATCATGAACCGTCTCTTATGACCCCTAAAAGGATGGTCATAGACCGTCCTTCAAAAAGACTGCTATGAACTGTCTCTTATGAGCCTTAAAAGGACGGTCATGGACCATCCTTTAAAAGGACTGCTATGAACCGTCTCTTATGAGCCTTAAAAGAATGATCATGGACCATCCATAAAAAGGACTGCTATGAACCGTCTCTTATGAACCTTAAAAGTCCTTTAAAAGGACAGTCATGGACTGTCCTAAAAAGGGCTGTTATGAACCGTCTCTTATGACCTTAAAAGGATGGTCTTCGACCGTCTCATATTTGAATATTTATAAAAATATGGACGACCTAGAGCCGTCAGAAATTTTCAAATATAAGACGATCGATATACACCTGTTACAATATATTTCATCGTATTCTTCCTGATATACACCTGTTATATAATATATTTTATCACATTCACATTCACATCGATCTAAACTCAAACTGCGTAATTCCATCCAAACATAAACTACATTCATCCAAATATAAACTACATTCATCCAAACATAAACTACATCCATCCAAACACAAACAATCTTATCCACATTACATTCATCCACGCATTAATACATATAAGTTTAACATCATAATTTTTTTTTTAAAGGAAAAAAATCAGCAACAATTTTCTTTTTGTGTCTTTCATCTAATAAAAAAATATTCAACCAACAAAACAATATAATTCAGAATCATGAAGAATTGCAGAAACTTCATTCGCTTTTTTTTTCCCAAAAAAGTGGGCACACTTTTTTAAAATAAAACTGATCACTAAAATAAAACTAATGGAAGCAAATAATGCAAAAAAGTGTTTGAATTCAAGTTAATAGAAACAACAACAAAAAATTAAAGCTTTGTAAAAAAAGGGGCATGTGTTAAAAGGGATACATTCTTATTTGTTGTCATGTGATTGGGCTACATTATTACAGCAATCGGGTTCGGGTTCGGCATCGGGTTTAGGTTTGGGTTTTCAAGTTTAGGTTTAGGTTTAGGCTAGGGATTTGAGATTAGGATTAGGTGTATGTCTAGGTTTAGGGATTTGAGAATACATTTAGGTTTTAGGTTTAGGTTTAGGTTTTAGGTTTTAGGTTTAGGTTAAGGTTAGGTTATAGGTTATAAGTTTAGGTTATAGGTTAAGGTTTAGGTTATAGGTTTTGGTTTGGGTTTAGGTTAAGGTTTAGGTTTAGATTATAGGTTTAGGATAAGGTTTAGGTTTAGGTTATAGGTTATAGTATATAGGTTATATCTTTAGGGAATTGAGAATAGGTTAAGGTTTAGGTTTAGGAAATCAGGTTCGGGTTCGAGATTAGGTTTAGGTTTGGGTTTTCAAGTTTAGGTTTAAGTTTAGGTTAGGGAGCTGATATTAGGATGAGGAGTAGGTTTTAGTTTAAGGATTTGAGAATACATTTAGGTATTAGGTTTAGGTTTAGGTTTTAGGCTTAGGTTTAGGTTATAGGTTTAGGTTTAGGTTATAAGTGTAGGTTATAAGTTTAGGTTTAGGTTAGGTTATAGGTTAAGGTCTAGGGAATTGAGAATATGTTAAGGTTTAGGCTTAGGAAATTGGGTTCGGGATCAGGTTTAGGTTTGGGTTTTCAAGTTTAGGTTTAGGCTTAGGTTAGGGAGTTGAGAATAGGATTAAGTGTAGTTTTAGGTTTAGGGATTTGAGAATACATTTAAGGTTTATGTTTAGGTTTAGGTTTTAGGTTATAGGTTAAGGTTTAGATTTTAGGTTTAGGTTAAGGTTAGGTTATAGGTTATAGGTTAAGGTTTTAGGTCATAGGTTTTGGTTTAGGTTAAGGTAATGAGTTTAGGTTTAGGTTTAGGTTTAGGTTTAGGTTATAAGCTATAGGTTTAGGGAATTGAGAATAGGTTAAGGTTTGGGTTTAGGAAATCGGGTTCGGGATTGGGTTTAGGTTTAGGTTTAGGTTAGGGAGTTGAGATTAGGATTATGTGTAGGTTTAGGTTTAGGGATTTGAGAATACATTTAGGTTTTAGGTTTAGGTTAAGGTTAAGGTTTATGTTTAGGTTTAGTTTTAGGTTATAAGCTATAGGTTTAGCTAATTGAGAATAGGTTAAGGTTTAGGTTTAAGAAATCGGGTTTTGGTTCGGGATCGGGTTTAGGTTTGGGTTTTGAAGTTTAGGTTTAGGTTTAGGTTCGAGAGTTGAGATTAGGATTAGGTGTAGGTTTAGGTTTAGGGATTTGAGAATACATTTAGGTTTTAGGTTTAGGTTTAGGTCTTAGGTTATAGGTTAAGGTTTAGGTTTTAGGTTTAGGTTAAGGTTATGTTATAGGTTATAGGTTATAGGTTAAGGTTTTAGGTCATAGGTTTTGGTTTAGGTTAAGGTTATAGGTTTAGGTTTTAGTTTAGGTTATAAGCTATAGGTTTAGGGAATTGAGAATAGGTTAAGGTCTAGGTTTAGGAAATTGGGTTCGGATTCAAGATCAGGTTTAGGTTTCAGTTGTCATGTTTAGGTTTAGGTTTAGGTTAGGGAGTTGAGATTAGGATTAGGTGTAGGTTTATATTTAGGGATTTAAGAATACAATCAGGTTTTAGGTTTAGGTTTAGGTTTCAGGTTATAGGTTAAGGTTTTGGTTTTAGGTTTAGGTTAAGGTTAGGTTATAGGTTAAGGTTTAGGTTAGGTTATAGGTTAAGGTTTAGGTTTAGGTTATAAGCTATAAGTTTAGGGAATTGGGAATAGGTTAAGGTTTAGGTTTAGGAAATTGGGTTCGGGTTCGGGATCGGGTTTAGGTTTGGGCTTTCAAGTTTAGGTTAGGGAGTTGAGATTAGGATTAGGTGTAGGTTTAGGTTTTGGGATTTGAGAATACATTTAGGTTTTAGGTTTATGTTATAGATTAAGGTTTAAGTTTTAGGTTTAGGTTAAGGTTATGTTATAGGTTATAAGTTTAGGTTATAGGTTATAGGTTAAGGTTTTAGGTCATAGGTTTTGGTTTAGGTTAAGGTTATAGGTTTAGGTTTTAGTTTAGGTTATAAGCTATAGGTTTAGGGAATTGAGAATAGGTTAAGGTCTAGGTTTAGGAAATCGGGTTCGGATTCAAGATCAGGTTTAGGTTTCAGTTGTCATGTTTAGGTTTAGGTTTAGGTTAGGGAGTTGAGATTAGGATTAGGTGTAGGTTTATATTTAGCGATTTAAGAATACATTCAGGTTTTAGGTTTAGGTTTAGGTTTCAGGTTATAGGTTAAGGTTTTGGTTTTAGGTTTAGGTTAAGGTTAGGTTATAGGTTAAGGTTTAGGTTAGGTTATAGGTTAAGGTTTAGGTTTAGGTTATAAGCTATAAGTTTAAGGAATTGGGAATAGGTTAAGGTTTAGGTTTAGGAAATCGTGTTTGGGTTCGGGATCGGGTTTACGTTTGGGTTTTCAAGTGGAGGTTTAGGTTTAGGTTAGGGTGTTGAGATTAGGATTAGGTGTAGGTTTAGGTTTAGGGATTTGAGAATACATTTAGGGTTTTCGGTTATAGGTTAAGGTTTAGGTTTTAGGTTTAGGTTAAGTAGGTTATAAGTTTAGGTTATAGGTTATAGGTTAAGGTTTTAGGTCATAGATTTTGGTTTAGGTTAAGGTTATAGGTTTAGGTTTAGGTTATAAGATATAGGTTTAGGGAATTGAGAATAGATTAAGGTTTAGGTTTAGGAAATCGGGTTCGGGTTCGAGATTGGGTTTAGGTTTGGGTTTTCAAGTTTAGGTTTAGGTTAGGGAGTTGAGATTAGGATTAGGTTTCGGTTTAGGTTTAGGGATTTGAGAATACATTTAGGTTTTAGGTTTAGGTTTAGGTTTAAGTTTTTGGTTTAGGTTATAGCTTTAGGGAATTTAGAATAGGTTAAGGTTTAGATTTAGAAAATCGGGATCGGGTTTAGGTTTGGGTTTTCAAGTTTAAGTTTAGGTTAAGGAGTTGAGATTAGGATTACGTATAGGTTTAGGTTTAAGGATTTGAGAATACATTTAGGTTTTAGGTTTAGGTTTAGGTTTAGGTTTATGTTTTAGGTTATAGGTTTAAGTTTAGGTTATAAGTGTAGGTTATAGGTTTAGGTTTAGGTTTAGGTTAGGTTAGGTTAAGGTTTAGGGAATTAAGTTTAGGTTGTAGGTTTAGGTTATAGGTTAAGGTTTAGGTTTTAGGTTATGGTTTAGGTTTAGGAAATCAGGATCGGATTAGGGTTCAGATTTAGGTTTGGGTTTTCAAGTTTAGGTTTAGGTTTAGGTTAGGGAGTTGAGATTAGGATTAGGTGTATGTTTATGTTTAGGGATTTGAGAGTACGTTAAGGTTAGGTTTAGGAAATCAGGTTTGGGTTCGAGATCGGGTTTACGTTTGGGTTTTAGGTTTAGGTTTAGGTTATAAGTTTAGGTTATAGGTTATAAGTGTAGGTTTAGGTTTAGGTTTAGGTTTCGGTTATAGGTTTAGGTTTAGGTTAAGGTTTAGGTTAAGGTTATAGGTTTTGGGATTTGAGAATTGGTTTAGGTTATAAGAATAGGTTTAGGTTTAATTTATATGTTTAGGTTAAGGTTATAGGTTTGGTTTTAGGTTTAGGTTTAGGTTAGGTTATAGGTTAAGGTTTAGGGAATTGAGTTTAGGTTATATGTTATAGGTTAAGGTTTAGGTTTAGGTTATAGGTTTTGGGATTTGAGAATAGGTTTAGGTAAAGGTTATAATTTTAGTTTTAGGAAATCGAGATCGGGTTCGGGTTTGGGTTTAGGTTTGGGTTTTCAAGTTTAGGTTTAGGTTTAGGTTAAGGAGTTGAGATTAAGATTAGGTATAGGTTTAGGTTTAGGGATTTGAGAATACGTTAAGGTTTATGTTTAGTAAATCGGGTTCGGGTTTGAGATCGGGTTTACGTTTGGGTTTTCGGTTTAGGTTTAGGTTATAGGTTATAAGTGTAGGTTTAGGTTTAGGTTTTAGGTTATAGGTTTTCGAATTTGAGAATAGGTTTAGGTTTGAAGTATAGGTTTAGGTTTAAGTTTTATGTTTAGGTTAAGGTTATAGGTTTAGGTTTAGGTTTAGGTTTTACGTTTAGGTTATACATTTAGGTTTAGGTTATAAGTGTAAGTTATAGGTTTAGGTTTAGGTTAGGTTATAGGTTAAGGTTTAGGGAATTGAGAATAGGTTAAGGTTTAGGTTTAGAAAATCAGGTTCGGGTTGGGGTTTTCAAGTTTAGGTTTAGGTTAAGGAGTTGTGATTAAGATTAGGTGTAGGTTTAAGTTTAGGGATTTGAGAATACATTTAGGTTTTAAGTTTAGGATTTAGGTTTAGGTTAAGGTTATAGGTTTAGGTTATAGGTTTAGGTTTAAATTATAGGTCATATAGCTTTTGGGAATTTAGAATACTTTAAGGTTTAGGTTTACGAAATCGGGTTCGGGTTCAGGATCGGGTTTAGGTTTGGGTTTAGGTTATAGGTTATAGGTTATAGGTTATGGTTAAGGTTTAAGTTTAGGTTAAGGTTATAGATTTAGGGAATTGAGAATAGGTTAAGGTTTAGGTTTAAGAAATCGGGTTCGGGTTCAGGATCAGGTTTAGGTTTGGGTTTTCAAGTTTAGGTTTTGTCTAAGGTTAGAAGTTTAGGTTTAGGTTATAAGTATAAGTTTAGGTTGTAGGTTAAGGTTATAAGTTTAGGTTAAGGTTATAGGTTAAGGTTTAAGTTAAGGTTATAGGTTTAGGTTTAGGTTAAGGTTTAGGTTTTAGGTTTTGGGATTTGAGAATAGGTTTAGGTTAATCTTGTAGGTTATAGATTTAGGTTATAAGTTTATGTTAATGTTATAGGTTATAGGTTTAGGTTATAGGTTTAGGTTTAGGTTTAGTGATTTGAGAATACATTTAGGTTTTAGGTTTAGGTTTAGGTTTTACGTTTAGGTTATAGGTTTAGGTTTAGGTTATAAGTGTAGGTTATAGGTTTAGGTTTAGGTTAGGTTATAGGTTAAGGTTTAGGGAATTGAGAATAGATTAAGGTTTAGGTTTAGGAAACCAGGTTTAGGTTTGGGTTTTCAAGTTTATGTTTAGGTTAAGGAGTTGTGATTAGGATTAGGTGTGGGTTTAGGTTTAGGGATTTGAGAATGCATTTAGGTTTTAGGTTTAGGTTTAGGTTATAGGTTTAGGTTTAAGTTATAGGTTATAGCTTTAGGGAATTAAGAATAGTTTAAGGTTTAGGTTTAGGAAATTGGGTTTGCGTTTGGGATCGGGTTTATGTTTGGGTTTAGGTTTTGGGTTTTAGGTTTAGGTTGTAGGTTAAGGTTAAGGTTTAGGTTTAAGTTAAGGTTTAGGTTTAGGTTTAGGTTATAGATTTAGGGAATTGAGAATAGGTTAAGATTTAGGTTTAGGAAATCGGGTTCGGGTTTGGGATCGGGTTGAGGTTTGGGTTTTCCAGTTTAAGTTTAAGTTAAGGAGTTGAGATTATGATTAGGTGTAGGTTTAGGTTTAAGGATTTGTGAAGACATTTAGATTTTAGGTTTAGGTTTAGGTTTTAGGTTCAAGTTAATGTTATAGGTTTAGGTTAGGTTTAGGTTATAGGTTTTGGGATTTGAGAATAGGTTTAGGTTATAAGTATAGGTTTAGGTAAGGGTGTAGGTTAAGGTTTAGGGAATTGAGTTTAGGTTATAGGTTATAGGTTTTTGGTTAAGGTTTAGGTTATAGTTATAGGTTTTGGGATTTGAGAATAGGTTTAGGTTATAGGTTAAGGGTGTTGTCCCTGCAAATACAGATATAAACACGGCCTGCTCCAATTGGCCAGGCCATTCCAATGCTGGCCATAGGAAATGGACAGCTTCATCATGGTCATAACAGCGGTTCTCACCTTTCAGGGACCCCCGCTCAACACCCGGATAGCTCCGACACACATCTAGGTCTGCTCCATCAATTTCGAGTAAATACATAAACACGGCCTGTCCAAATGGCTAGGCCACTCCAATGCTTTCTATAGGAAATGGACAGCTTCATCATGGTCATAACAGCGGTTCCCACCTTCCACGGACCCCCGCTCAACATCCGGATAGCTCCAACGCACATCCGGGTCTGCTCATTTAAATAAAATTAGGTCCAATCAACAATCTGACCTAGAAGATTCTGTTAGCATTGTTGACGGGACCTCGAACCTTGTTTAAATCTAGGTTGTAATCTATGGCTATTGATACTATTTGTCTTTCTGTGAAGTTGGCGACGATTTCTGCATTAAACCCGGTGAAAGCAGCCCTAATGATAAAGTTGAATTGTAAATGCTTGAGATTTTCAAGTCTCATTACATCTTCAAGCATTCAAAGAAAGGATAGTAAGTGTCGAGCAATGAAGTTCAAAGAGATATAGCTCCAACTCTTGATGCCCACTACCAATTACTTCTCCGTTTGTAGTTCCTGAAAATAGAGTCATATAGAAAAGAGGATACAAAGTGGACTAATAGATAATACATTTCTTGTAAGCTTTCGAACAAAACAGATAGATAACAAGGAGATGAGTGAAGATAAGGGAATGGATAGAGTAGATATAACACAAAGATCACTGTGAGTTTCATAGATAAAACACACATGGTAAATGAATGTTGGTGAAAAACAGGGTATTATTAACTATGAGATAAACATATGAAACTGAAGGCAACACATTTATGTCTTCTTATAAAGATCAGGTAACCGCCCTTCTATAAAGAAACTAATGATAGATTCAGTTTCAAAGCCGGTAGCTCATGTCCATAGTTAATGAATAAGTATCATATTCCTTATGCAACAATATCTACAAAACCATATGAGTGTCTACCACTTTTTCATACCCATACCATCTTTTTATTTTTGGAAAGTTAAACCCATACAATATTATCAAGAATGGCCACTACAAAATAAAAATTAAAAAAAAAATAAAGAAGAAGCTAAAAGTAAAAGAAACAAGAGATTTATAGAAAAATCAAAACCAACAAATTCAAGAATCTTTAAAAATAGAAAGTGGAGAAAAATATATTCAAAACAAGCATGAAACCAAGTAGCATAGAACCTTGTAGGTTCTTAAACTCGAGTTGTTTTATCAAATGATCTTTATCCCTCACCTTCTTTCCTTCATTAATCTCTTGTACATCCCCATTAGCAATGTGTTGAGCTAGCCCTTCTGGAATATCTATCTTCCTGACACCAGGCTCTCCAATAAGGCAAGGGTTGTTCTTTGTCTGCGAACCCAAAATTTACATCTCTTCCCATAAAGATCAAGTAATACATACAATAGATGATTTTGGAATCTCTGCCTCTTAACAAATAGATGATAGAGCTAAATTCATCTTTTAATTGGAGAAGGAATATTAGAGAAAACCTTTGACAAATCCACGTTCAAAGATATCCCATTGGCAAAAGGGAAACCAACTCCCCATCAAATGCTTCCAAGGAACCAATATATGATCCTCCTAACCAATTTGCCTGAACAAGTTTGATAAGAGAAACTGTAAAATATGAACGACGTGTTAAAGACTTTAGAATTGCTGCCTGTCTAGTGAAATCATAAAAAACTCATCTTGATCAACAACAAGCTCAAAGGTTAACCAACCATCAACAGAATAGATGCGGCCAAACAAGAGAATGGTAGAAAGTTCATGGAGACAGATGTTTTTGAAGTTTAAATACATGAAATTTCAATTTCATCTTTACTTGAATCAATAAGAACCTTCATACTCAAGGCACCACTAGACAATGGATCTGTTGGTGAGAGAAACTTTATAAAATCACTAACTGCAGAAAACAATGTGATTGAGGTAAACACTTAATGTATCATGTTTGTGAACCTTTGATTCCTCCAATTTTTAGCATGAAAACATCATGTTGGCTATCAAATGGATCAGGCAAGAGAACCTCATCCAGTTGCAAGAAAACAACAATCAGTCATATTTATAGAGAAATGTCAAAATCATTATGCAAAAATCAGCATGAATTATAACACTAAACCTTTCTTGAAGACTCAGCCAGAAGAGAAGCAGGTGGGGCAAAACAGAAACCATTGGTATTGTAGCCATTGTTTTTCAAAACGCTAGCCTAATAATAGAACAATTGTAGCTCCTTACATAGTTAATTATTGCTGGAATATTTGCACTTCTTTCAGTACATGACATAATTATTTCTTGGAAATTAAAATCTTAAACATAATCAACAAAGACTAATAGTGGGAGTAACATGGGATACAAAACAACAAGAAAGAACCAAGTTTCTGTTAGTTATCATTTCAAACATTTGGTATGCATGTTTCCTTTGGCATTTCATCAAACATTCAGTACAAATCACAATTCAAAAGCCTCGAATACCATTTTTTTAAAAAAAAGGATCCATTTAGTTAATGCAGTGGCTTTTATTTTTCCAACTGTGAATGGGATTTTATGATCCCCTGATGAGTTAACTCTTTTTCTCCTTTCACATAGATTTTATTTTAATTTAAACTTTTCCAATCTTACCTTGAGAGAGAGAAAAAAAAAAGCACATTCACAAAACAAATCATATTATGGGAATCAGTGATTACTAGTTCATGAATAAATGATTCATACAAAAATAAAATGAGAAGGAAAACAATAAATAAAAAACCCTAACCCTAATGATATCATGTGTTTAAAAACAAAAAATAAAGATAATCAGTTCGTGCATTTAGCACAAGATCTACGACAGAGGAATGCTATGAAATTTATGAAAATGCCATCAGAGATTTTTAGAGGAATGGAGCCAGTAGTCTATCTGAAAATCCCTACTTTCCACTTGAATGTTTTTAATCCATCTGATTAATTAAGTGAACCTCACATGCACAAGAAATTGATATTTTAGAGGAATGGAGCACGTAGTCTACATTCAAGATGGATGGGTTGCTCTAGAAAAAGAATTCTATAGATGAACTTGACTTCCATTTATATAACAGACCCATTCACAAATTGCAGAAGTATCAAGATTGGTGAAATAATTTCCTGGAATTTTGTTAATTCAACAACCATGTTTAGCCCAGTTCCTCTATACACTCAAACACATGCCAATCTGGCATACATGTGAGAGATCCAATAACCACCATATAGATTCCTTGGCACAAAAGTTAATACAGTAAAAACTCATGAGCAGGGCATACAGTATGAGACAAGTAGATGGAAACCATCCATTTGTTTCACACATTGTAGCTCACTTAATGAGTGGATGGCCTCATTTTTGGGCCAGGTTCCAGAAAAATCTACATGACGAAGTCCACATGATGCATAAGCCTAGATGTTTACCACATGGTGCCAACTTAACATGTGTGCTGGCAGGTAGAGGGGCTGCATTATAGGCACATCAAATTTCTATTTTTTCTTTTTTCCCTTTCCCTTTCAAGCAGTAGTTTTGGTTGAAAGATAAACTTAAAGTTGTAAATTCAATTTCACACATTTATAGATAAGAGTTATCATGCAAAATGTTGGTAGTGGAAAATTTCAAATTGCTCAAGTAAACAAAAGCAAAATAATTATTATTAAATGCTCAACTATACATAGGCGATTAAAATCTAATGAAAAGACATCGAGTAGATTTAACTAGATCATCGAAATTGTGGGTCTCATAACTCATTATGAGTGGAGCATCTCAAAAATCACACTAATCAAGCAATCCTTACTATTTGATTGATGGTTATTAAGTAGATGGTCAAAAGTAAATAGTGAGTAGTCCAAATTTAAAGGTGTTAGAAATGGGAAAAAAAAAAAAAAATGACATCATCATCACAGCTGAATATCGAGTTTGAATTCTAAAATGTTTAAAGATCTAAACAAAATTACAAGTGACTTTTCCTCTAGTTTCATCAATTCCAAAAAAGGAAGCTAATAATTAGAAAAGCTTGATTTTTTTTTACTCAAATTATCAAGATTCAAGAATCACATTTCATTGGTCATGGCTTTTAAAGGTATTGAATATAGTTTTTTTTTTCCCCTTTGTGGGCTTTCATACATTTTCTTTTCTCTTTTGTGGGCTTTCATACATTTTCTTTTCTCATGAAAGGGATGACTTTTTTTTCCTCGTTCAAGCAAATAACAATGCTTAGCCCAAAGATCATTCTTTCCTGAAATTTTCTCAAACCTCAGGATCCTTCAATGACAATTCACAAAATGCAATATAAATGTAATCCTACACCAGTTTTGCCATAATTTCTTCTTTCTATTAAAATTATTATATGACTAAAAACACAACTGATGGGGGTATTTATCGAATCTGTACTGGGTCCGTACACATACATACCTACATCTTCTTCTTCTTCTTCTTCTTCTTCTTCTTCTTCTTCTTCTTCTTCTACGACACCTTTAAGAAGCAATCCTAAAAAGGTAGAAAAAGATGGAAGTGAGGTCAGAAATGTCTTCAAAGGAATTTATAGGTGGTTTTGACACTTGAATTTTGAAGAATCTACATCTATAGTAATTGGATTCTTGAGAATTTTAGTCTGTCAAGTTGTGTTAACAAAAAGAAACTATTACAAGGAATGTAAGCTTAGACAAGGACTAAAAGCAATCCAAAAATAAGAAACCCATAAATCATCACAGCTGTACTGAGAAAAATAGAAACAACGCCATGGCATGTAGTGGCCCTCCACAACAACATCCATCTCATCTTATGACCAGCAGCCTCCACAACAACTACTACGGCCACACTAAACACATCCCATGTCTAGCAGCCTCCTCAGGCATTGCATGTTATCATACTCCTCAGCAACAAATGAGTTTATTGATCTATTATTCATGACAAAGAATTATGAAAGGAAATGACTTCTCATAAACATCATAATTTTTTTATAAGTTTACAGGCATGTATAAGGCGGTCCATCTAGACAATCACATGTCTGAGAATGATACACATAAACATGAAATCCAAGACACATTGTCAAACATGGAGATGTGCAGATGGGCTGCCATAGACATGAACGTGGGCTTAAGCTTAGATGGGCCTGAGTCGGCAAGGGCCAAATTAGACATGAATGTGGATTGTGTGCGTGTGGCATGTGTAAAAAATAAAAAATAAAAATAAAAATAAAAAGAATCCCATACAGGCTGATTAGGGATTTCGAATCCCAAATCTGGTAATTAGGGTTTACTGATTTGAATCCCCAAATCAGAAATTAGGGATTTCGAATCCCAAATCCAACAATTAGGGTTTTTTTTTTTTGAATCCTAAAATCAGAAATTAGGGATATCGAATCCCAAGTCCCATATTGGGGATTCCAGTCATATACCCCATAATCCAGTTGAAATTAGGGAATTTTTTTTTATTTTTTTTAGATTCGAATCAGTCAATTAGGGATTTTGAATTCGAACCCCAAATCCAGTTGCCAGATTGGGGATTTCAATATGGAATCAGATTGGGGATTCCATTATCATACCTGGAGTGAACTTCGGTTGATCTCGTGATGAATGTGGAACTCCTTGCCATCATCCATGGCTGTCACCTGTGGAAATCCTCCACTCAAGCTCCGACAGCCATGTCCGAGGTGAGAGAGAGAGAGAGAGAGAGAGAGGGCAGAGGAAGGGCAGCAAGAGAGGGCAGAGGGCAGGGGTGAGAGAGAGAGAGGGCAGAGGGAGGGCGCGCAACGAGTGAGAGAATGGGGGGAGATTGGGCATGACTCTGTTTTGAGCGCGTGCCCAATTTTGGGTGGTCCATGGAGGGTGCTCTGTGGGCCCTACCATGATGTATGTATTTCATCCATTCTATTCATCCATTTTTAAAGATCATTTTAGAGCTTTATGCCAAAAATTAGAGGGATATAAATCTCAGGTGGTCCACACCACATGAGAATAATAGTGATTGGATATCCACCATTAAAATCCTCCTAAGGCCCACTGTACTGTTTATTTGACATCTAATCTATTGATTTGGTCATACAGGACCAGATGAAGGGAAAAAACAAAAATCAGCTTGATCCAAAACTTTTATGGCTACCAAAATGTTTTTAATGGTCAACGCTCATTCAACATTGTTTCCTGTAATGTGGTCCACTTGATATTTGGATATATCTCATTTTTGGTCTCATATTGTAAAATTATCTATAAAAATATATGGACGACATGGATGAAACACATACATCATGGTGGGGGCCACAAAGCACCAACCACCAGCCATTGACTGGTGTCAGGGGAGTAGCCAATCCGTTCCCTAGCGTAGTGAGTAAATCCTATGGGGCCCACCATGATTTATTCATTTTATCCACTCCACTATCCATTTTAACATATAATTTTATTACATATGCTAAAAACTGAAGCCTATAAAAATCTGAAGTGGACCACATCATAGGAAATAGTATAAACTGAACGTCTACCATTGAAATTTTTTGGGAGGCCACTGAAGTTTTGGATCAAGTTGATATTTTATTTTTCCCTTCATCCATGTATTTTTGATCTATTGAACAGGTTGAATGACAAATAAAAATCACTGTAGGTCATAGGAAGATTTCAACGGTGGAAATCATTATTCCCACTGTTTCCTGTGGTATGGTCAACTTGAGCTTTCGATATGCTTTAATTTTGGGCTCAACCACTAAAATAATCTGGAAAAATGGATTGACAATGTGGATAAACTAAATACATTCACTATGTCATTGCTAACTGGATACAGCAGGGTAGGATGCAATGTGCGTTGAAACCCTTTCAGGGGTCACAAAAGTTTTGGATCAATATGAAATTTGTTTTTCCTATTCATCTAAGTATTTGGACCACACCACATGAAATGGTGTTGATTGAATATCCAACATTAAAAACTTCTTGTGATTAAGCCAAAGTATGAGGCAGATTCAAAGTTTGAGTGGACCCCATCACAAAAAACAATGGGAATTGAATGCCTACCATTAAAACCTTACTTTGGGCTGTAGAAGTTTTCAACCAAGCTAATATATATGTTTCCCCTTATTCCATGTTTGTATTAACTTATAAATAGGTTAGATCTCAAATACACATCGCGGCGGGCCCTAAAAAAGTTTCAATAATGGGTGTCACTATCCCACTCTTTTCTATGGTGGGTCCACTTGAACTTGGGATCTGCTCCGTCGGTCAGATGCATCATTCCATGGTGGGCCACGAGCTTAAAAATAAAGTCAATCCATGAATTGGGTGGGCCACACCACATATTATAGTTGAGAGGGTTACCCTCTCATTAAAACATTCATAATCATTTATTAGGCCCACCTAGATGTGGTTCATACACATCCAAAACTCATGTGCGCCCGACCAAATGCTTTTATATATTTTAGGGATGTCTTCACATAGTTTTAGATGTTATGACGCACCTGAGTTTCATATACGACTGATTTTTGGACTTAAAAGGCACACATCAAATGCACGGTGTTGATGTTCTACACACATCATGGTGGAGCACACACAGATTAACCTCATGGGAAGTTCCCATGAGGTGACCTTATAGTACCATTTCACAATTTAGGTAACTCCTTCATGGGTGTTACTCTAACCGTGTAGGGTGCACCTTGATATATTTTATGTATATTGACACCGTCCACATATTTTTCCATCATATTTTAGGATGTGATTTCAAATCATAAGAACTCAATAATCTCAGGTGGGCCATACCAATCAAAACAATGATTAATAACTATTAAAAACCTTTTGAAGGCCATAAAAGTTTTGGATCAATTTGATCTTTGTAGTTTACCTTCATCTAGATCTTCTTTACACTATCAACAAGTTGGATTGCAAATAAACATTACTAAAACCTTACACTGGGCTCCTTATAATTTTTAATGGCGAGGTACTATATTATCATTCTTTCCAGTGGTGTGGTCCACTTGAGATTTAAATCTACACAATTTTTTATACCCGGCCCAAAAATGGGTTGGAGAAACATAGGGGCGGTAAGGATATACAACACATCATCGAAATCTCCCTTTTGTTATCTAACTTTTCAATTTTTCTTGTCAAAATACAAAATCTAGTTTTTAAAAAAAAAAATTTTTTTTTTTTTTACAATTTGTCAATTTTTTTCACAATTTTGTTTAATTTCTTAAATTTTCTTTTTCAAAATATATTTTTTTAATCTCACTTTTGTTATATAACTTTTCAATTTTTCTTGTCAAAATACAAAATCTAGTTTTCTTTTTTAAAAATATATTTTTTTACAATTTGTCAATTTTTTCACAAATTTGTTTAATTTTTTAAATTTTCTTTTTCAAAATATCATTTTCTATCGAAATCTTGTTATATAACTTTTTAATTTTTCTTGTCAAAATACAAAATCTAGTTTTTTTAAAAAAAATATATATTTTTTTTACAAATTGTCAATTTTTTCACAATTTTGTTTAATTTCTTATATTTTCTTTTTTAAAAGATCATTTTTTTATCAAAATCTTTTTTTTTTCAAAATTATCAACATTATTCAAAGTTCTTAATTTTATTTTTTTTCAAAATCTAGATTTTTATAAAATCACAGTATTTTTTTCAAAATCTAAATTTTTCCTAAACATTGTTAATTATTTTTCTAAGCTTCTCAACTTTTTTTTTCGAAATTCATAATTTTTTTGTTCTTAATTTTTGACCTGAGCATTAGAGACGGTTTAGAACCCTCTCTAATGCAGACGGTTTTTGACAGTCTCAAAAGACCGTTATAAGATGGTCAAAGACCGTCTCTAATGATGACGGTCTTTGACAGTCTCAAATTACCAGTAAAAGACAGTCAATGATCGTCTCTAATGTAGACGGTCCTTGACAGTCTCAGATTACCAGTAAAAGACAGCCAATGACTGTCTCTAATGCGGACAGTCATTGACCGTCTCAGATGACTGCATTTTATTCTAGACGGTCGATAGTCGTCTTTTGTCTGCAGTTAACGACGGATTCTGACCATCTTAAATGATTTGTGGACGTTCAACATTTTACGACAATATTAACGACGGTCAAGAGCCGTCTAAAATTTTAGAGACGGTTTACGGCCATCTCTAAAGCGTCTTTAAACCAAGGAATTTTAAAGACGGTCCACAACCGTCTCAAAATCCATCCTTTTTTTCCATTTTTCACGTAGTGCCCATTAGTGGGGCCAGTGGCCGGTTGTGAATCCGGCATAGTCTCAAAATTCGGGCCCAGGCTAGGGTCCGTCTGGTTATCGTTCAGGGAAGGTGCCTCGTCAATCAATCCACCAAGTGGAAGACGTCATATTCCAAGTGGTTTTTAGAGGCATTCCCTATTTACAACATAGGGTGCAACATGTGTAAGATTTCAAATAACTGCATTCAATTTTTCCAAGCATTCTACACATTTCAAATCAAAAGAAGCTTCATGCATTTCATTTAACCAAAATTGTCACAATACATGAGATGTGGTATTACATGGATCATGACAGAAGATGCATGTGAGATAATCTAACAAAAGCTTTAAACACTAAGCACATCAATGACCAATTAAGCCTACCAAGGCTATTACAAAGGAAAATAAGAAACAAGGGAAACCCAAAGACGGCTACAACATATGACTAGTCGTCTAACTCTAGTGAAGGTAGAGGTGCACCGTTGTCCTGCATACAGCACAAGAGGGTCTTCAGAGTGCGAGACATCCTTTTAAATTTTTGTTTTAGGTAGGCTTGATTCTCCTTGATTTCCTGTTTCAGGGCAGCCTGATTCTCTCCAATCTTAGCCATTCAGGCTTCCACGGTGACCTGATCATAATGGTCTTCCTCTTTAGTAGGAGGTCCCCTATCTGAGTCTTCGGCCTCCCCTTCTTCTCCCTGCTCTTCCTCATCCTCAATGTCTTCTCCCTCTCCACTTCCTTCCTCCTCATTTTCACTTTCGTCTTCCTCTTCACTTTCATCTTCTATCTCATCTCCATATTCATCGAGTCTTGCTTGTTGCTGCCTAGGGCCTATGCCCATATTGTTGAGTGTGTTCTCACTAATAATGTCGATCGGGGTAACGTTCTCCATATGGAGCCTGAAACTGAAGTGGCGGGCAATTTTACAATAAGTCAGCCAAAGGTAAGTGAGGCATCTCCCCGTATGGACCGTACAGTACCCACAATCTGAGACAAAACAAATGTAGGCAAGCATAGTTCGTCTCCCTAACTAGCTCTGTATAAGAAATCCACAATGAGCTAAGTACATTCCGTACGGTTATTCCACCTAGGATATACATTATACGTAAATATGTGGTGGAGCAGGCGGAAGTCGTTTGTTAATTTGGTTGATGCAAGGCTATTTCCTCGCCTCCACCACTCAAGCTGGCTGCAAAGAAAATGGGTGCAGCGATTCCTTTCTCGCTCACTAGTGAGGTTTGTCTTGCTAGCATGTACAAGTCCAAGCTCCATACCCATGATACGAGCTATCATGTCTACATTGATTATGGCCTCCTCTCTTTCCAGAGGGATAGTAAACTGCAACGGCTCCAGTAGTGGGTCTCGTATATGAGCATAAAAGGGACGCACTACTCCACTCGCATGGGTATTTCCCTCAAATATGGGACCGCATCCATTTTCCAGGAGCATGTCCATCACTGGGTACAACCTAAAAAGCCTTTCATCCACATGAGCCTCAAATACAACTTTTCGGTTATGGAACCTACCTAATTTGATGCCCGCTGGTAGTGATCTTTCGATAGGGATCCACAAGTTAAGATCCCATTTTGACCTTCTCTCTTGCTCGGCGCTCGTGCTTGCTTCGACGCATGTTTTCTTCCTTGAACGGGTTGGGTGGCTAGGCCCAGCTTCATACATGGACACCCTCTTCTTTCCCATAAGGGAAAGGAGTATTGAGAGCGAGAAAATAGTAACAACTAGCGCAAAAAGAGCCATGGAGTTGAAGAAAGCTTGAAAGGTGAGATGGGTTGTGGATTTGGAGGGCTATGAGATACAAAGAGAGCTTTTGTGCTCAAATAGGTAGGAAATTGGAAGATGGAAGGTTGTAGGAGATGGGTTTGAGAGAATAGTGGAGGTGGGTAGAAGATATTGAAGAAGATGAAGCTTGATGTATATGCAAGGGAGATTTGAGAAAATGAGATTTTGGAGGGGTTTTAAGAGCTAGGAGGGGGTGAAATGGACAAAGGGTAGTAAAGGGGACCCAAATAGGGTGGTCCCACTGAAAATGGGCCCCACACGTCCGTGTGGAGGGCGGTGGGCCACCGGAACTGCAGGCCCGCTGTGGCCTACTGGAGGTGGGCGCAGCGTGCCGCCGACCGGGCGATGCCACTGCGGTCGTCTAGACTGGTGGCGGTGGCCTCCCCCTCCTAGGGCGCTGAAAAAGTACTAGGGACCCCATGGGTCCCACCGAAAAATGGGCTTTGTGCCCCTACGTCCATGTGACGTATTTTCTCAGTCCATTTCGCACATATTCACTCCTTTTGGTATGATTTAAGTTTGGGATTCACCAACTAATAGTTTAAACCCGTTGATTGGTGGTCTAAAAAGGAATTGAGATCATTTCACATGATCTCAAACATGGACGGGTCACATTTCAACGGTCAATCTCAGCCGTTGATGAAACTTGGGATCCTACAATCATTGCTATAATTTTCGCCCCCTCCTAAGTCAAAGTGTATTAAAGTGTGTCATGTTACCATAACCCAGGTCCATTTTAATCCAAATCATGCTTTGATACCAACTTGTAACACCATGAAAAGTGGGGGTCGAGCAAAGCTCAACTCCAGAGTTTGGATACATCACCTATGCAACATAGATAATGATGTTTAAATGTTGTCCATATTAGTGCATGAAACATGAGTGAGATTACACTAAATCAGCATATCATACTCCAGAATTAATGTAAGCAAGCAAGCGGAAGACTGAACTAAATATATAAAGTATATACGTGTTTCATAACCTCCGGAGTATGAACGTGCTACCGAGCTGAATATATATATAATTTGTCTCAAAATATACAAAATGACAAAATGTGAATGTACGACTAATCCATATAATCCATATAATCCATAAAATCCCGGCGATACAGCTCTAGGTCTATACAGAGCCGCACGAGAGCTGCACGTAGGAAGACTACTCGTCTAAGAAATTCAGCTCCATCGCGTAAGCTCATCAAAACCTGCATCTAAATCAGAGTCTGGTTGGTGTTTTAAAACACCGTCCTAGAGTGGGAGTGAGTGATCAACTCAAGTATTATAAAGCAACTTAGTGGTAGTATAAGGCAAAGGTTAACAAGTTATCAATTCAATTAAGTAGTAATGATAAAGCAATATAACAATCACTTCCTAATTACTCTTGTTAATGCAGGAATGATATGCAGTAATGATGATGCCCTTGCCTGCACTCCCTCGGTGACTTAATCTAACGATCGCGCATGGCAAACTCCCTGAATGTGCGCTTCCTCGCCAAAGCACATACAATGCGGTGAATGATCATGTTAGCCAAGTAATTAATTAGGCTTGTTCATATAGTTGATTTGGGAAGCTAAGGTACCTCCCTTTTTATCATTTACCCAAACAAGGATCCATCTAGGGTTGTCAATCTAGTTAATCACATACGAAAGGCAAGTTGTAAGGGCATCACCCCTAATGAAAGCAGTGGATAGGAAAGTTTAAGAGTTTATACTTAAGGTTGTTACGGGGAGGCTCGTCACCTCAGCGTAAGCCTAATTTATACTCGAGGTCACTATGTGAGGCTCGTCACCTAAACGTAGGCCAACAGGTCGAATACGGTGTCCCATACACCACCACATTCGGCTCACAAGTTTGGGTTGCTCACAGTCACTACAGGGAGGCTCGTCACCCCAGTGTAGGCAGACAGCTCGACCATGGTGTCCCATACAACACCATGCCCGGCTCGTGAATCTCAGTAGATCTTCGTACCATTGTTAAAACGGGTTTTACATTGGTAAGCAGTACCTTAGATTCAAGCAGTAGCGTCCATACATGGTAAACACCCAATAGGCCAATCGGGTTATTTGACAAGTTCGATTGGTACGAGCACATGCTGAATTAATCGACATGGAGCGTGTAAGCACTCCACGTGGCCTAACTACTGTAAAAAATCATCGTACGACTCAGATTCATCAAACGTATCCAATGTGGCGAGACTAGTTCGACCACTTAATCGGGAACCGTTACCAATTGCTTGGACTACGTAGTAGTCCCAATCATACTCAAATGCAATAGGTAGTCACATGTGATAATCATAACAATATTTAACAAACAATTCAAACATAATTCTCATTTGAGCATTTTATTAAACACATTGAACATGTTATTATACATATGCATTTCTTCCATAAATCACTTAGTAGTAATTTAGATTACATGAAGGAAACTATAAATTTGGATAGGGTAGTTGAGAATCCTATCTCAACACCCTTATTCAATACAATTCATCAAGTAATTTCTCATTCAAACATTTTATCAAACACTTAGACTACACATTGCTACATACATGAAATAAATTAGTTATAGCATATATTATGGCAAATCCTTTCACAAAGGAGTTATCATACGTACAACAAACATGGATTCTAGATTAATAGTCATGGCAAGCACAAATCATAATTACAATTTCATTCAAACATTTCAACAAACACATGAATGCAGTATATATTCACATAGTTCACACACATATATAATTTATCAAATACATCGTAACTAAGATCATATGGAAGCAATCAAGTCAGACATAAATCATTGCTGACATCGAAAGCCTTAAAAACCATAACGTAAATGTTTATAGTCCACACCTGCCGTTAGATTTCTTGTTTTGAACTCAGTTCGAATCCTACGTCCCCGTATATAGAACAATGGTACCCAAACATCAAAATAAGTTAGTTATTTCGCTAATTCCTCTATTTGGATTCCTGAAACAAGATTAGGGTTAGGATTTCTTACTCAAATCGAAGTTAGAATCGACGGTGTAGCGATGGTGGGGTGGTGATTCAATACGTGGTATAATGGGAGTGAATCCCAACAACGATCGACTGATCTCTCTCTCTGCTCCTCACTCTTTTCTCTCTTCTCTCCCCTAGGGTTAGAGAAATTCACTAGGTATCTTTCACTCAGTCTACCACTAGAGCTATGGATCTGGGTGTAGATAAATACATCAAGGAGGGCCCCACCCACACGTGTGGGGTGGGCCACGTCCTAGATGGACGGTTGGGATGACATACAAACATCATGGTGTGTCCCACATGGATGGGGTCTACCGGTAGATGGCGTGGATGTAAGCATCATGGTGGGTCACATGCCTCATCATCATCATTACCATGCAAAGAAGGAAAAGAGAGAGAGAGAGAGAGAGAGAGAGAGAGAGAGAGAGAGAGAGAGAAAAGGAGAGAACGGATGGTGATGGAGGGACTCTGCCACTATGGGTCCTCCATGGTTACAATACATACATAAAAAATGGGTCCTATCACAAGTAGGCCTTCTAATAGAAAATCAGCTATGGATCACCCACCTATTGGCCTCCTTCTTAGTCCGATGGAACGTCGAACTCCTTGGCTTGATTTCAACAAAAGATGATGAAGTTTTAATGGTTGAGACGGAGATGAGAGGGTAGGAAGTGGGCCACATTAGAGCTTCTCCATGAGATCTTGGGAAGCTCAAACATTGGAGCTTGGTTCGCTTGGGAGTGAAGAGAGAAATGAGAGGGATAGAGAAATGATGGGTGAAAAGGGATAGGATGGGTGGAGACAGAAAGAGTTGACTTTGGGAATGGGAAAGAGATGGGTTGCTTGTACTTGTGGTATGGTGTTGTGTACTTGGTTGAGGTGATTGATTGATTGATGTGACATGTTGTAAAGATTCTCTTAGAATTCGTACGCATGACATTTTTCTCGAACTGAACACAGGCCCACATCTCTTGACCAGGGTATCGAATTGGCGTACGAGTCACGGCATCGGAACCGTTGCAACGTTGCGGTCAATAAGCTACAAGTCTCAGGTCGAGCCAACTCTGAAATATGAGATACATCTCAGGGTCATGCGCAAATGTCGATAACAGATCACGGATCGCAAGAATTCGACCAGGAGAACCGTGGAAGCTTACAGAATGGTACGAGCTAGGATATGGGCCTTAAAGCTTCCCTTCCTAATAAAAATTTTGTCCTCGAAATTTATACCACAACATAACTAAAACAAAGCTCACCAATGGAGAGAAATCCTACCACTATAGATATAATGATCAAACACCTAAGAGATGGGGACAATGCCTATGAATATTAACCCCTTACTCCCAAGACGCCTTATCAGCTCTATGATGATCCCACTGAACCTCGGATCCTTGATCAGAGACGATCGAAACTTGAATACTTTGTAACCTCACAATCTCATTGGTATGGAGGTATATTAGAAAATCTTTAAGTTATTCAGACTCGAGGATCTAACCATTCTAAGTTCTCAACAATCATAGAGTGTAGGGCAGCTATTAGCAAATATGTGATGTTATCCTTAGGTATTCCCAAGTTATAGTTTGATACCAACTTCTATCACTCCCCAAACCCAGAGATCAGACTTACAGGAATTCCGATCATCGAATCCGGTGCCAACAGCCTCCGTAATACCCAATTCTTAGCTCCTAGTGCCATACGCCAAATTCTGAACTTAGGATCCTATAAGGAGGATTTTTCAACTTACATTTATCTTATAAGAAGCATAACCACAAGTTTACCCAAATCATAAAGGCAACATCATCATCACATATTCACTAATATAATCATTTGAATACAATGCTGAAAGGGAAATACATTTATCACAAATCAAAGCTCCAGATGTCCCCTACATGCTCCAAGCTCAACGCTGTTGCAACCTAACGCCACCTGCATTCATCTATCGTGCATAAGCTTATAGAAATCTTAGTGGGGGGTGAAAGTGTGTGCATAAGGTAAGTGACAAGTAAGCAATATCAGAGTAATCAGAGTAAGCGAAAAATATTGACAAGCCCATAAATCATACAATATCAGAGTAATGCGAAAACATGTTGATAAGCCCATAAATACCACTAGCCTTATCCAGACTATGCGATGGAAAAATATAATAAAAATAATATCATATACTGATGAAGTGATGTAGATTAGCTATGCAATGTGGAGACAGTAAGCCAAATATCAGATGTTGATGATGCAATGCAATACACAAATCCTGATGAGTCTACGAATGCTGTCAGCCGTATCTAGGCCCTTTAAATATAGAAACATGGCAACCCAAAATACTAAATGCCGCAGATGCAATGTAATATGTGGTTCGAATGAAATGACCAACTAGAGTGAAGTCGGGATGATAATACATAGTATCGCAGGCTATAGGGTCCATCACAAGGGACTTCTATCCAAACCAGTCTCTTACCTAAATTTGGATAGCTAGACTTAATGTAGTAGACTACTGATCTGAGGTTAGTCGTGTGCCCAACCGAAATCCTTGCCATTACGATGGTACACAACAATTAGTTGTGAACCACCAGCCCGAGTGGATAGTGAAGGAATGAATGAGTGAATATGCAACTCCTACTTAATAAGTCCACATATCAGTACGGTTCCTCTCTGAGAAATCACTGGGGTCTATTACACTACAAACAAGATTGCTGCTCCATCACACGAAACAAGGTGAGTGGAAAACCTCACTATCCGCCTACCAATATCGGGCCTGGCTCATCGATAGCAGACCCATTCCTCGAACTGGTCAGACTCAGACTAGCATTGCCCCCTCCTCTTGGGCAGGTAAGGTCGTACCCCCTTCCAATTAACCACGACATAGTGGGAGAAGCGACCTAACGGTATACGGCCCTCATGCGCTCGTGCATCCACTCAGTTTAGACATTGGAGCAACCTCTGGAACCAAGAGGGTTTAGGGACTTTCACACAGGGATATCTATAACACCCCATGTAGAACAGATTTCTGGTGTCCCATCTGGCCATCCACGATATGCAAGTGGCGGTTACAACCCTGATGTCGCTAGGGCATATGGTGGTCATATCACAAAATGCAAGATGCATGAGTCATACCATCCAATTATGCATCCAACCTACACGTACCATGCGCTCATGTGGGCAACTCCTCCTATCAGGGAGTCTCATAATAATCTGCTCAATGGCATGTGCTATGATCAATCATTCCTCATATCAGGCATACATATATTGTGCATGGGCATAGGTCGTGGAGCTATACTAAGCATGCTATATGATGATGGTGTACTTTCCTTATATCAAGGATAAGCCTAGACAGCCTACTCATAATAAGAATGGGCCTCACAATGGGCCCAAGGGAAGGTCACAATGTGGACATCTAACCATCATTGCCCATCAATGTGGTCATTTAACCAACATCGCTCCCAAGTAGTGGCCCACATAAATATCATTACATACATTATAGTGAAATCACACATTACATTGATCCGCACCTTCATCACACTGGGCCTCACTCATGGGCCACATATACACCACATCGGGTCTCGCCATACGGGCCACAAATACATCACAATGGGCCTTATCAAATGGGCCACAAATACATCACAACGGGCCACATACTCGAGCCTAATACACATCACAATGGGTTGCATGACATGGGTCTAATATACATCGCAATGGTTTGCTGACACGGGCCTAACATACATTAAGTTGAGACTCATCACATGGGCCTAATATGCATCGCAATGGGCCGCATGACATGGGCTTAATACACATCACTATGGGCCTCAGCACATGGGCCATAAATACATCACATCGAGCCTCACTCATGGGCCACACATACATCACAATAAGCCTCGCCACATGGGTCATAAATACATCACATCGGGCATCAAATATACATCATAGGTGGGCCTTGCACATAAAGCAAGTAGGCCTTGAAAACTGCTGGACAACAAGGATAAAACATATATCACGATGGTCCCTTGTCCCTGTACGGCATGGATGAAATCACACATTAAGGTGGATCACATGTTACACGGACGGAGTGGATAAAACATACTTTGTGTGGGGTCCAAGTCCCATAGACGATCGGGATATAAGGCACATACATCACCTGTGTCCCATGTGGACATCAGGGATGAAACACGTACATTATGGCAAGCCCACTGTCCCATGCTGGAAGGTGCGGCAGATACATCACGAAGGTGGGCCCAAGGTGTAAGTATGATGATGCTATGGTATCACATACTCATAATCAATATCGATAACCGGCCTATACAATCGGCCACGACAATCGGAATCGACCTCGACAATCGGAATCGGCCTCGACAATCAGAATCGGCCTCGACCATCAGAATCATCCTCAATATCAGAATCGACCTCAAAAATCAGCACTGATAATCTGCATCGATAATCGACACCGACAATCAGCATCGATAATCGACACCAACAATTAGCACATAATCAAGGCAGGGTCTATAGATGAACAGCCGATCAACCATAATATAAAGATCGGCCCTCGGCCATGGTTATATCAAATCCGATAGCACGGAGACATCTGTCCATGGTGAATGGGGCCCACTTATTTAGGTTAACCCATTAAGGAAATGATGAGAATGGGCCTAACAAGGCCTGAGGAAAGGTCACAATGTGGACATCCAACCATTATTGCCCATTAATGTGGACATCAAACCAACATTGCTCCCAAGGGATGGCCCTCGTAGGGCCAAACATATGGTGGGCCCATGGCCTCACACAAAGGCCTAATATACATCGTAATGGGCCTTGTACAGGGTTACATACACATCACTATGGGCCACATCACATGGTCCTAATACACGTCATGGTGGACCGCATCACATGAGCCTAATACATGTCACGGTGGGCCACATCACATGGGCCACACCAATAGGCCTCAAATACAATAAGTAGGCCACATTAATGGGCCTCATATAAAACATATCGGGCCTCACCATCTAGGCCATAAATACATTACCACCGGCCACACCCATGGGCTTCGAATACATCACAATGGGCCTCGTCTATGGGCCTTAAATACATCACAATTGGCCTCGCCCATGGGCCTCGACGCTGGGCCTCATATATAATGAGTGGGCTGTATCATATGTGCCTCATACATATCAAATAAGCCATATTATATGGGCCGCACCAGTGGGCCCCATATACATCAAGTGGACCACGTCCATGGGCCGCACCAATGGGCCTCATATACATCAAGTCAGGCCCACCCTTATGTATTTTTTTGAGATCCGACCTATTCATAAGTTAATATAGAGCTGAATGAAGTGAAAACAAAATATCAGCTTGATTGGAAACTACTGTGGCTCATAAGAAGTTTGAACGGAGGATGTCGCTGTCGCCATTAATTTTCAATGCTGGGGTCCACTTGAACTTTAGATCTGGCTCATTCTTTCGCCCGTGCCATAAAATGATATTTCAAAATGGTTGGATGGTTTGTATACAACACATGCATCATGGTGGGTCCCATAGATAGACAGCGTGGATGAAACAGGTGGAACCCACGAAGCTTGCTATTGTCTGTACAGCAGCCAACGGTGGGGTCCACATAGCAGGACGGCGTGGGTTACACCCACACATACCACAGCTGTAGACCTGTAGACGTCAATAGGGCAGCTATATAGCTGTCGAACATGTAGCTATTACTGCTTTAAAGAGGCAGAGGTGGGTCCCAAGTAGGCCCCACCCTCATAGATATATATAATACATATATATATAATATTATATATCATATTATATATTACTATAATACAATATAATATATTAATATTATATTTAATATATTACAATTTCTAGGCCCTGGACGGCCTAGACATACACATACATCATGGGTAGCCCCACACATGGGGTGGGGATGCTCCACACGCATCACGGTGTGGCCCATCTAAATGGGTGGGTCCCATGGACCCCACTGTCTGTTCACACCTCATTGTCAGCACACACTCCACCGTCAGTCACACCTCACTGTTAGCCACTCCCACTGTCAGTGTTGAAACGAGGTATCTTTCACTCAATCTACCACTAGAGCTATGGATCTGGGTGTGGATAAATACAACAAGGAGGGCCCCACCCACACGTGTGGGGTGGGCCACGTCCTAAATGGACGGTTGAGATGACATACAAACATCATGGTGTGTCCCACATGGATGGGGTCCACCGGTAGATGACATGGATGTAAACATCATGGTGGGCCACACGCCTCATCATCATCATTACCATGCAAAGAAGGAAAAGAGAGAGAGAGAAAGAGAAAAGGAGAGATCGGATGGTGATGGAGGGACCCCGCCACTATGGGCCCTCCATGGTTACAATACATACATAAAAAATGGGTCCCATCACAAGTGGGCCTTCTAATAGAAAATCAACACTGGATCACCCACCTATTGGCCTCCTTCTTAGTCCGATGAAATACCGAACTCCTTGGCTTTGATTTCAACGGAAGATGATGAAGTTTTGATGGTTGAGATGGAGATGAGAGGGTAGGAAGTGGGCCGCATTAGAGATTCTCCATGAGAGCTTGGGAAGATTATACATTGGAGCTTAGTTTACTTGGGAGTGAAGAGAGAAATGAGAAGGAGAGAGAAGTGATGGGTGAAAAGGGATGGGATGGGTGATAGGTATAAGGAAGGGATAGGTGGAGAGAGAGAGAGTTGACTTTGGGAATGGGAAAGGGATGGGTTGCTTGTACTTGTGGTATGGTCATGTGTACTTGGTTGAGGTGATTAATTGATCGATGTGACATGTTGTAGAGATTCTCTCATAATTCGCATGCGCGGTGTTATCCTCGAACTGAACGTGGGCCCACATCTCATGGCCAGGGTATCGGATCGGCGCACGAGTCGCGGCATTGGAACTGCGGTGACGGTGCGGTCAATAGGGTATAAGTGTAGGATCGAGCCGACTCTGAAATATAGGATAGGTCTCAGGGTCGTAGACAAATGCTGATAATAGATCGCAGATTGCCAAAATTTGATTGGGGAGGACCGTGAAAGCCTATGGAACGGTACAGGCTAGGATATGAGCCTTATAGGAGGTCTACAATTTGGACATTTAACCACCATTTTCTCCTAGAGTGCGGCCCGCTATAGGAACTATCTCACAATGGTGCCCATGGCCCTTGCAATAGCTAGAAAATAAATGGGCAGCATTCATATTATCTCATACATCATGGTAGGGTTCAAGGGATGACCCATGGTCTACGTACATCAAGGTGCGATACATGGGGCAACCCATAGCCCAGGAAAATGGATGGACAGGATATATATATATATATAGTACATCCATCATGGTGGCCCTTTTGGGCAGCCCATATGCTCTAGGAAACAGTTAGGCAAGGTATATAACACATACATCATAGTGGGCTTTACAGGTCAGCCCATGATTCAACAAAACGGAGGGGCAGCGTGTTTATATAAGACATGCAACAAAGTGGTGTCCTAGTGGCTAGATGTCCAGCCCATTTGGGCCAGATGGACGTCCAAAAATCTCGACAGTCAAGATAGCACATACATAAGGTGGACCTGACAAGGTAATGGGGCCCATGGCCTTAAAAATGGCCTAGCAGTTGTGTATGGAACATATACATCAAGGTGGGCCTCTGCTCAACATAAATGGGCAGCAAGGATATAAAATATACAGCAGGTGTGCCTGCATATACATAGCAGGTGGGCCCTACACATACAAAGTAGGTGGGCCTTGCTGGTCACCCCACTGACGGATGGTCCGAATAAAATACTTCTTAGTGGTCCATACACATCACAAAATGGGCCCTCCCCACCAGATGGACAGCATGGATAATATACATACAACATGGTAGGCCTGCTGCTGGACATCCAAGTAACTAGATATTATATTTATATATATATATATATATATATATATATAAGGTGGATCCCACCATCCATCTGCTGGGTGGTGCAAATATAACACATACGTCATGGTAGACCCCATCATCCTAGCTAGACGGTGAGGCTAAAACATGTATATCAGGGTGGATCCCACCGTCCCTTGCTGGACAGTGGTGATGCAACACATACATCAGGTCAGGGCCCACCATCCCATCTTGATGGTGTGATGAAACACATACAACATGGTAGGGTCCACGTCCAGGGACTGGATGGTGCGGACAAAACACTTACATCAGGTGGGGTCCACATCCAAGGACTGGACGACATGGGTAAAACACATTCATAAGGTGGGTCCACTCCCATGGACTGGATGACATGGATAAAATACATTCATCAAGTGGGTCCATGTAACGTTTTGGAAAAATCAGTACTAGGACCCGAGTACCACCTCAGGTAGAACCACCTAAAGATTGTGTCCTGTCGTAACTTAGACAGAAATTAATTAAGTACTAAACTAAATAATTAGTGGATTTAGCTCGGGCCACCATTTCCACAAATGAGAAGGCTTAAAACCATTAATACCACTAACTCAGCGTCACCCAAAGACCTAGGAGAAATCCCAAGAGCCTGTCGCTCTTCGGAGTACATTGAAAGCCCATATCGGACCTAGACCGCACATCGAGAGTCTGATGACCGTGAATCTATATGATTATGTCTGTCTTACCGGGCTTGACAACCATTGTGAGAATCGAGCCCAGATGGTGTCCAAAAACACATAACTTGAATCCTAAGTGAAGTGTGTGAGAAATGAGGATATCTTTAGAAAATGAAATGAAACTTAAGTGAATTGGGTCATTCACTCTCACACGAAATTAAGAATTTTGGACCATCAGTTTTTGACCAAACTTCATCCATGGGAAAAGAAAATTTTCCTACACATATCTGTATAACTGTGGCCCTAATCGAGTATGACCGTTGATCTGACACGGGTCCTCCACGATCAATTAGCTTATCCGATCACACCGAAATCATATCCTGGCATGGATCCATTGTCAGAGAACTTGCCCTATGATGTATGTGAGTAGTGGGCCTCCCCATGAGCCCTGTTTGTCAAAAACAACTGCCTAAAGTGTATAAACCATGTATATAGTGGCCCTAGGGCCATTTGCATCATGTCTGGGCTTATAAATAACCCTTATATCACCCCACCTCTCTCATATACGAATTTCTCTAAACTCTAAGGGAGAGAGAGAGAGAGAGAGAGAGAGAGAGAGAGAGAAGAAGAGAAAAGAGGAAAAAGAAAGGAAGGCTTTTGGGAGATCATTGCAGGAATCCTCTCCCACGACTCCATGCACCGAATCACCACCTCGTTATGCTATACAATCTATTTCGGCTATGATTTTGGGTAAGAAAACCTAACCCTAATATCGTTGTAGAGATCTAGATTGATTAATCAGTAAACTAGCTAACATATTTCATTATTTAGGTGCCCGACGTTCCATTTTTAGGAACGTAGAATTCGAACCGAGTTCGAATCGAGTATTCCGATGAAAGGTGTAGACTATAAACACTTAGGTTATGGTTATTAATACGTTTAATATCAGCTAATGATTTATGTCTGGCTTGATTGTTACCATATTATCTTAGATACACCATTTTCGATATATTATACATGTATGAACTATGTTAAACAAAGATGCATCCCATGTCCTTGTTGAAATGTTTGAATGAACATGTAAACATGACTTGTTCTTGCCATGACTATTGATCTAGGATTCATCATTGTCATATGCATGCTGATTTCCCTGTGCAAGGAATTGCTAAAATATATGGTGTAACTAGCCTAGTCTATGTAATTGGTGAAGTGTAGCCTAAGTGTTTGATAAATTGTCTGAATGAGAAATTATTGATGATTTGTATTTACTAGGAGTATTAAGATAGGATTCTTAATTACCTTATTCATATGTATAGTTTCTTTCATGTAATCTTATTTGCTTCTACACAATTTACGGATAAAATGCAAGTGTTAAGTAATATGTTCAATGTGTTTGATGAAATGCTAAAAGGAGGAATTTACTTGGATTGTTTGTTAAATGCTGAAATAATTATCACATGTGTTTACCTATTGCATCTGAGTAAAATTTGGTCTACAGGGTAGACTAGGCCCCATTCGAGTGGCCGAATTAGTCTCGCCACATTGGATATATTCGATGAATTCAGGTCGCATGACGATTGTTGACAATGGTTAAGCCACGAGGGGTGCATATGCGCTCCATGTAGATTAAGTCAGTATGTGCTCATACCAATCGAACTTATCTAATAAACTGATTGGCCTATTATGTGTTTACCATGTATGGACACCACTGTTCCCCGTAGTGACCAGTAAGCAACTCATACTCATGAGCCGGGCATGGTGGTATGGGACACCATGCTTGTACTATTGGCTTACGCTGAGGTGACGAGCCTCTTGTAATGACCGCGAGTATAAACTTTTAAATTTTCCTATCGACTGCTTTTCATTGGAAGTGATGACCCTACAACTTGCATATCGTATGTACGTGACTAGGAGTGATGAACCTAAATGCATCCTTCGGTTCGGGTCAATGATATAAAGGGAGGTACCCTAGCTTCCCAAATCTATTATATGAATGAGATTAATTAATTACTTGGCTAACATGGCCATGCATCATACTGCATTAGTTAAGATGTGCTTTAAAGGTGATGAAATTGAACCACAGGCAGTGCTGTCATATGCGAAATAGGTTGTCGGAGTCACTTTTTGAGGGAGCTTTGATGCGAGGGCATACATCATTACTTGAACTCCATTCCTACATTAACAAGAGTAGTCAGGAAGTGATTGATATGTTGCTTTATCATTACTGTTTGATTGACTTGATAACATATTAACCTTTGCCTTATAGTACCACTGAGTTGATCACTCACTCCCACCCTGGGATGGTGTTTTAAAACACCAACCAGACTCTGGTTTAGATGCAGGCGTTGATGAAGTCTATGCAATGGAGCAGGACTTCATGGATGAAGAGGAGTTCTCCTACTTTTAGCTCTCGGGCAAGTCTATGTAGACCTCATGCTGATACATAGGGAACACTGGGATATTTGGCTTAGATGGACATCTTACATTTCCACATTTTGTATCTTTTAAAATAATCCATGTACATATTTAGCCCGGTTCCATACTCATACTCTGGAGGTTGTGAAACACTTATACACTTAAATATATATGCTTCATGCTTCCGCCTGCTTAGTTTAATTATATCCAGAGTTTGATATGTTGTTTTAGTATAATCCCACTCATGTTTAGCTCATTATTATGGATGAAATTTGAACATCATTATCCATATTGCATAAGTGATGTGTTGGATCTCGGGAGTAGAGCTTTGCTCGACCCTTAAAATTCAGGGCGTTACAGTCCACGTGGTGGCCTACCAGCATTTGGATCAAGCTGATATTTGTGTTTTCTCTTCTGTCTATGTTTGTCCAAATGGACAAGCATGTGGGCCTGCCACTGGACATCAGCAAGGTGGGCCTTATAAGTGGACGACATGGATATAACACATAAATCATAGTGGTGTCCATGTGGTGGGCCACACGTCCCCGCACCAAGCTAATATTTGTGGTTTCACCCCATCTAAACGGTCAGCAAGTGGGCTTGAAATTTGGACAACAACATGGTACTGCATGTTATAGCCCATAAGACTGCTAGATGGTGTGGTTACCCATCACATTCATCAAGGTATGGCCCTCCTGGATGGGCCACACATCAGACCAAGCTAATATCGGTACTTATCCTTACATGCATAACAAGGTAGCAAGGTGGGCCAGCCTGCGTCTGGATTTCTAGACAGAAGGGCCGTCCCACCCTGTTGGACGGTCTAGATATGTTGTGCACATCAGGTGGGCAACAAATCAGGGAAAAGATGGAGAGAGGGAGAGAGAGACACGGCTAGAGGAGGGGCTCCATCACTATGAGCCCCTCAAAGTGATCCAAAGCATACATGCAAGCTAAGGTGGGCTATTGGCCACACTTAGATGTCAAGATAGGATCCTCACCATTGATTGGTGAGCTCTACTTGCCTCATGCTAGAAAATAAGAAGATCTATGCAAGAAAATGAGAAATCTAGTCCTAGAATACACCCACCTCTATTACTTCTTCTTCTTCTTCTTCCCTTGGACTCTCAAGCCTTCTAGGATCCTTTTCAATGGTGGAGATGGGTTTCTAAGGGCTGGATTGGGTGAGTTATATGGTGAAAGAGGGCTGGAATGAAGGGGCTCTCATGGACGTTGAAAGCTCTTGTTGCTAGGAATGAGGAAGATGAGAGGGAGAGAAGGTGTATATGGGATAAATGATTGCATTATAAGGTCATAATTACATGTGCAAGAGGCATGGCATGTCTAACAATTATTGATAGGAAGCATGGGATGGGGTAGGGTGATGTTACCTTAGGCTAGGTAGCCTAGGATGACATCATCCTCATGATGACTTTCTAGGGAATGCACTTTATCAGGAAATCTATGGTCCCGCAACACGTGGTCCATGGCCGAGATAATGGGCAGGCCACATCTCCTAATCTAGGCATCACATTGGCACATGAGATACGACGTTGGAACTGCGATGATGGCATGGTCGCAATGACATAGGTCTCGGGTTGAACCGACTCAGGCTAACTGGATGTGACTTGAGGTCGCTCGCAAACACTATCTATAGGTTGTGAGTTGCCAAAATTTGACGGAGAGAATTGTAGGGTCCTAAGGAACAGTATGATACTAGGACACATGCCTTACAATAGAGAATTATAGTAGTTCGGTGTGTCAACAAATGTTCTAAAATAGCCACACCTACTCTACTCCCAAAATTACTCTCCACATAATTTTGGCTTTCACTATGAAAAAGGTTTTCCTAGTGTCACTTTAAAACCTAATACAATTCTTGTGATTTTACCGGGCTATCACAATCATATCCCTCACTGAGTTTTTTAAGCTATCTCAGACAAAACCTACACTGAGATTTTTTGGCCATCTCAGAAAAACCAAATAAAGAATAAGAAGGTATACTTATCTTCGCCATAAAAGACGTATCAGAAGCTGTAGTCGAAGAACTGCTTTCTTGAATGTCGATTGCTTAATGTTCAGTCAGATAGAAAAGGTTCAAGGATTTTATTGATTTTAATTAAGTTCAAAGCAATGGCTACTTGAATTAATTCTCTTAAATCTCAAAAGAAGAGTATAGTTTACTCTCTTTAGAATTAGAATAGAAAGATATGAGATTAAGGGAATTTTAAAAAAAAGAAGCTACAAATAAAATTTATAAATACCGTTCAAATAGCTTGCTAATAACTTGAGCTTCCCTCTCTCTTATAGAGGGATTTTGATAATAATAATAGATATTTCAGATTGAGAGAGGAACACAATTTATAGGAAAAGAAGTTGAATCTTCGACCAGCTTGAGGCAGTCTTCGACTAGTCAAAGAAGACTGGATTCGGTTCAATGGATTTCAAATTACTTGGGATAAGATCTATCCAAATTTTGACTAGCCCGAGGACTAATTCAACTAGTCAAAGAGCTCTGAATCCGAAAAATTGTTTGTTGTTGGACTTCGAATCAAATTATCTCGGGTTGGTAGAAGGTCAAGCTTCAGCTAGTTGAACTAAAAATTTGACTAGTCGAATTTGCAACTAAAAAATGGTTTTGGTTCAACTTGAACTTGGACTGGCTGAGAACACTCAGACTAGTCAAACCAAACCTTAGTCTGGTTGAATTCCAAGCAAACACAAGTATAAAAAACCTAATTTTAAACGATTTTGAAAGCACCTAATCCTAAGGTCTTTCTAAGGTTTTATACTACCTGAGATATATAAAATATCTGAACTTCTTTGTCTTGAACTTGATTACGGACTTCAACTTGACTTTTGAACTTTATCTATTCTTAAACATCAGTTGATCTTTAGCTCGAACTTTTCTTAAGAATGTACTAGTCTTGAGCTTAATCTTCTCTTGATCTTGAGCTTGATCTTTTCTTGATTATGGATCGGTCTTGAAGATCTGTTTTCAAGTTATTTTTAGTATACTAAATTTAACAACTAAAGTGTACTTTAATCATTTTAGCACTTACAGAACTCAACGCGCTCAGTGGGGACCCTAAGCATATTATTATTGGTGAGTGTTGATGTAGAAATTTGATCCTCTCTTCTAGACTATCATGTACCTGCAAAACCAAACTCTAATGGGGACCCTGATGCTATAGGGGACCCTCCGATGCCAAAGTTAGAATAGGCACTCTGGGTCTAGTGGAGCTAGGGTTGTTATGCATACATTCTATTGTATATAGGGTTATCTTTTATAGCCCCTTTGGTGTAGTTATGTATATGGTAATGAATCTACTATACCATCACATATCATGTAAGGAATCGTTCTCGGGATCCCAAGCATTATCCTCGATGTGATTCTCGATGAAGATCTCAGGAAATTAACCCTCATCGTATAGGAAATAAATCTCCTGGTGATCGGGTCCCGAGGAGTTTGGTGGATGGTCAAGGCTATATGTTCACAAACCCAAATGTAGGGTCGCGATGTAGTAATAATCTCGGTAAGACCAAGGTCGAATCCATAGGGACTGAACCCTGTACATATTCTGAAAGTAACTAGAACTAGAACTAGAAGAAGATGTAATCTAAATTAGGAGAATGTAGGAGAATAATGGTGAATTATTAAATTAAAACTTGTAAAATTCAAAGGTGGGAAACTAGGGTTTCCAAGGATCCACTTATAAAGATCGGGGAGATCTATACTTGATTCATAAACACAACTAGAATTAGAGTCCCATCTAGAAAATATGTCATTAAAACTCAACTCTAAACTTCCTTTGATCTAGTTCTCAATAGATGAGAGTATGAAAACTAGAGTTGATTCCATCACAAAACCATGCCCATGAAAACTAGAGTTGATCTAGTTCTTATTGAACCACAGTTCATATGTAGTTTTAACATTTGATTTTCTTGTATAAACACTGTTTATTATATAGCATGCAGTGTTCACAGTTTCAGCCCATAGATTTTTAGGTAATTTCATGATATCTAACATAACATGGGCCATTTCTTGAAGCACACGGTTTTTCCTTTCAACAACCCCATTTTGTTGAGGTGTCATAGGTAACAAATTCATGCGATCTCCCATGATCGCTATAAAACTTCTCAAAATTGCTATTATCAAATTCCGATCCATGGTCACTTTGGATTTTTGAAACATTTGATTCCTTCTCAGTTTGGATACGCTTGAGTATCCTTTTCACTTCATCAAGAGTTTCAAACTTCTCTCTCATGAAAGCTACCCATGTATATCTGGTAAAGTCATCCACAATTACTAGAAAATAATTCTTTCCACTTCGATTCTCTGTTTTAGTATGTCCAACGAGATCCATGTGGAGAAGTTCAAGGGGTTTAGACGTGGCCCTGGAGTTCACTTTCTTATGACTACTCCTAATTTGTTTACCAATTTGACATTCACCACAAATTTTTTCCATTTTCTTTAGTTTGGGTAGACCTCTTATTAACTCAGCTTTGCTTACTCTATATAGATTTCGGTAGTGTACATGTCCAAGGCTTTTATGCCATAATTCAGTCTCATTGGTTTGGACCATGTAGCACGATAATTTTGACAAGCTAAAGTCACTAACTATATAGTAATTCTCAAATGTTCTGCGACCAATTAATATCACAGAACCTTTCTCATAGAAATCTCACATCCTTGATTAGTTAATTTAACACTATGTTTATTATCACAGATTTGAGAAATGCTTACGAGATTATGTTTAAGACCTTCTACAAATAAAGCATTTGAAATTTCCAAACATTCACAAGATTTCTCCTCTACAGTGGCTTGCACATTTCTCCAGAGTCCTCAGGTAATTCTAAGTCCATAAATCAACTGCTTTCTTTATTTGTACCTTTTTCTCACCCACTTTCATTTCTCCTACAGATTTCGCGACTGCCATACTCCAAAACTAATGGAACTTTACGACAACATCAAAGAAAGACTAGAGTACAACTTATATGGGGAGTTCACAGCTTTCTTACCATATTGGCTAAGTATCGTAGTGCTTCCTAGTTCAAAATGGATAGATGCCATTCGCCCCATGGTCTTTATAGTTGCTGGCGCCTTGGCGGAAGGCCACAAGCATTCACTTGCACCTCTAATGTTATGCTCAATTTATAGAACCCTTAGGGAAATAACCACTCATGTCAAGAACCCTACCATTACAGCTTCCTTGGTGTACACTCCATGGCATTATATCACTGGCTGGATGGGGGTCTATTTTCCTTAGACTTTTGAAGCACCGGAGAAAGCATATGTTCATCCTTCGCACCTTCCACTCTGGTTTTTTCAGCAAAGGGCCATGGCAAAAAGATCGTATAACTGGGTAGCCAATAAGATTCGGGACACTGATCAGGTTGATTTCTTTCAATTCTGTCTCTACTGCTACATCAAAATACTGACATTGTAGATACCTCGGCACTCACTATAGGAGAAAGGGCATTCTTTCTATCCATATGCTCTTGCAGCCTGCCACTGCGGGAAAGAATGAAGTTTTGGAGAGAACCGTATTATCCCAGTCATTTTGCTCGTCAGTTCGGTTTTGATTAGGCTGTTCCAGAAGATTGTGATTAGTTAATAGAAGAATGTGTTGCTATGGCACTGGTCCTTATAATTGCGCCATGGTATGGAAACAACTACTAGGCAGTTGTGTTGATTCCACTTTCATAATCCCCAGCTGCAATCATATAGTTCGTGCTTCTTATAGCTGGATGCGATGGTGGGATCACTAATCATAGTTGGTTAACAATCATTTGCTAGTAGATGAACTCATCTGGCTTTCCCCGCCTAGGCCAAGAGGTAGGAAGCTTGAAGACGGAATTGGCTATATATCGGAGAAGAGGTGCGCACCTTTTCACAGTTAAATTTGAAGAAAAATATCTTTAGAAGATCCGATTTGTGAAAAGAGGCCATCAATACTTTAGAAGGCTGGATTGCTCATGAAGTCATGGTAGAATTTGAACAAGTCCCTCATGACTTCGTTGGCCGAGTTACAGATGATGCTGAAGGAACATCTTCTCCCATTCCGGCAGGCAGTGCTGTAGCTCAAGATGAACCGGCTCCTCCTTCATAGCCTACTCCTCCTAGCTCATCATCTCCCATGACTTAGGTCTCGAATGCGCTTGCAAGCGTCGCCCTTTATTCCTCAAGAAGGAAGTAGATGGGCCTCTCCATCCCCTTCAATTCTAGTTAACAGAGAATCTCAACCAAAAGGCAGTCGAGCTCCTCTTTCTAAAGGGAAACAAGTCATGATTGAAGAAGTCGACGAAGAAGATTTAGGAGATGAAAGTTCAGCCTCTTCATCGGTAAGTACTGCTTCTGTCAAATATGAAGATGATGAAGACGATGAAAATGATGAAATGATGATAATGATTTTGAAGAAGGAGAAGTTGACATAGATGGTGAGGAAGATGTCATGGCAGAAGGTACTGATAAAGAATATCCCCCACCGAATTTTGATACTCTTCCTGGCATCAATATCCCTACAAAATCTCCTGTAGTAATAAAAGAGGAAAAAGATGAGCCTCTAGATTATGGAGAGTATGGGTATTCACCAGGTAAGGAAAATTTTTAATTCCATATATATTTATATGTGCATTTTGGGATAGTTATCTCATTATTATTATCACATCTTTATTTCAGGTGCTCATGTTGTTAATGCTAAGACGGGTGATACTCCTCCCATGAATCCTTCTCCGACTGCACCAGTGATTTCACCGAGGGCTCCTCTGGTTCTTTTGGTAGCACCAAAAGTGGTAGCTCATGAAATTATTTTCCAAGTAGAGACCACTGATCTGCCAACTCCAACAACCAGAGATTCAAGCACGGAGGCCAAAGCGCCTTCTTTGATTGATATCTTAGGAGCTGGTCCTTCTACGGTCTAGGAAGTTCCACCTCCTCTCAGTCGTACTTCGGCAACAAGTATGTATATATATATATATATCGATTGTTTTATCGAGATTTCCACATCTTCTAGCCTTGTTATCACTATTCAGAGTTCTTTTCTTCTTTATATTATAGGAACTCCTTGTAGTGGAGCAGCAAGATCTAAATCTATAGCCACTGCATCTGAACTATTGTCCTTTGCGAAGATTCCCACACAAGATGCTTTTGATGAATAATTCCATGTCGGCAATAGTTCATATTTTCAAGGACCCTGAGTAATGGTCGGATTTGGACATCGCCATCGAAATCCTAGAAAGTACTACAAGGATGGCGAAGATTAATATTTCCGCCCTTCATGATTCTCTTTTCAGATTCCTTGATTCAATAATTTCCCTAGCATCAGCAAAAAATGTCACCATTGCACCTGAGATATTGGAATACGGAAAGCAACTAGAACTTTCCAAGGACATGGCTTCCCACATCAATTATGTTATTTTTGAATTTAATCAAGAACAATTAACCCTTCAAGAATAATTGAAGGCTTGCGTTGATGATAGGACAGTAATTCGGGATCACATTGCTGCTCTAAAAGAGGAAATTTTGCAGCTGGAGTTGAAAGATCATTCGAAGGAGTCAACCATGAAGGAGATCAAAGAAAAGATATGGATCAATATCCAATCTGCTGATGCTGAGAGATCTGAATTACTCAGAAGTGAAGAGATGATCGCATCCCTAGAAAACAAGCTAGTTGAAATTCTTAATTAGGCAAAGATCATCCTTGAAAAAAGGTCAAAACATGTCGTAGCCCAAGTTCAGTTAAAGGAAGATTTGCAAAAGTACATGGGAATTTTAGGGATTACAAATGAGCTTTAAACATGTAATTTCTTTTGTATGTGTGTGTGTATGTGTGTGTATTAAACATGTAATGTCCTTTAACTTTCAGCACATATCAATGAAGACATGATGATATTTTTGAGATATTTTGTTCTTTCATAAATTTCTACATCATGGATCATCTCAAGCATATTCATTTATGCAATAATCTTGACATAATATTTAATGAAGAACTGATATAAAAACATCAACATATTATGATTATTAGTATGGAATTCCCTATATGATTTTTTTTATAGGCAGTACTAGATTTTAATTTAGTTAGATGATCACACATAGTTTAAGCTCTTGAGTAGTGGGGCAACGCAGTTTTTTAGACTATTGAGTAGTGGAGTCGGGTCTCATGTGATAGTCTCTATAAATCTTATAAATTCACTGAACTTCTCACAGCCTGGTGAGTTTACAAACAGCAATCCATCAGAGGGGCCTAGTGAAGCTATCGGGGCCATGAACTCGGTTGGATTTACACACAGGGTTGGCCGCAATAACTCTTTAGAGTTCACAAGGTATAAAAGGTGACCTTTGGGTTACCAAATCTAGGGCCCCTAGTCCATCAATGAGTAGGATTAAGCCCTTCCTCATGAGTTACTACTGAAATCAAGCTAAGAATCTGGGGGGGTCTTATGCATGGTTGGGCTATTTATGGACAATGGCCAAAGAGCGCACACAGCAACCCGCGTTTTCTTCGTCTGCAAGGTCAGGCTCATTCACAGGAGGGCAATTTCATCTGTTCCCTGTGACGCTGCCAAAAAACTATACATGTGTTATGCATGATTGGTCATTAAGGACTTTTTGGCCCTTTAGGGCTTTCATTCACTGTCTTCATCTGCTGCCCACATGGGTATGCGTACGATGGCCTTCTTAGGCTTTTTAGGGCCATTGGCTTCTCACCATTGCCCGAATGATGATGGAGATAGGCTTTATACATAGTTGGCCGTATAAGCTTGGCTAGGCTGTCTTAAATGATGATAAGCTACCATCGTTGTTGTAATAATAATAGGTGTCTTAATCAATATATCACCACTGTTGATAATGTCGACGATATTCACATTATGCTCATAATAATAATATATTGGCCTGATGATGATACCAATTTTGATAAATTTCAATGAACGATGATTACTTTCTTTTTAATAAACTGCTGATATGTAATCTTTGATGATATATTTGAAATTCCTCCTTTATTCAATCATCTGACAAAGAATATATGAACATGACTTCACTTGTATTTGCCCCCTTTTGATGTAGAAGCATTGTGGTGATAATCTTCTAGATCAAAATTAGAACCATCTTCAGGGATGATACCTTTTTATGAAGTGTGCATTGACTGGTAAACTAATACCCTTTCCATCTTTTTTCAACCACCCTATATGCTCCATTTGAGAACACTTCTTTTATGACATACGACCTATCCCATTTAAGCTCAAACTTTCCCCCGGTTCGGCGGGTCACCACTAATGGTCTTTTCAACATTAGTACCATATCCCATTTCTTGAAAGAGAGATATTTCACTCATTTATCAAAGGCAATCGATATTCTTACCTGATACAATTGTAATCACTGCTGGGCTGCCAGGCGCTTCTCGTCGAGTAGGTCCAGTTCTTTCAGCCTTATTTTCACATTTTCATCATTTGTAAGTGACTGATGTACTGATATTCTGAACGACGCAACTTACATTTCAATCGAAGCGACTGCCTCTACACCATAAACCGATGAATATGATGTTGTACTTGTTGTCATTTGGTGAGTAGTCCTATTTGCCCATAATGCCTCTTGCAATCTGTCATCCCAGTTGTGCTTATTCCCAGTCATCATCTTCTTCAGTATTTTCAAAATCGTTTTGTTAAATGCCTCTGCTAATCTATTTGTCGATGGATAGTAAGGTGTTGAAAACGAATATTGGATACCGAACTTTTAACACAATTTCTCCATGCCTATATTCTTAAAGGGGGTACCATTATTGGTAACAATCTTCATTGGGATGCCATGATAATATATTATCGCATGTTGAATGAAATTGACCAAATCTTTCTCTTTGACATTGCGCAATGCGATCACTTCTCTTCATTTGGAGAAGTAGTCTATTGTTGCTAGAATAATTATTTTCCCTTAGACGAAGGTGGATTTATGGGCCCAATAACATCGAGTCCCCATGCGGTGAAGGCCAAGAAGTGACTGTTTGATGGAGATCTTCAGGAGGAACATGTACGACATCTCCGTGGGTCTAACAATCATGGCATCTTTTTACATAATCTATCGCATCTTTGAACATTGTGGGCTAGTAATACCCCATTAGATGTATTGATGAAATAAATTTCGTCTAGCCGGTGTGCTCCGTATCCTCAGAGTGAGCTTCTTGTAGCATCAAACCTGCTTCTTGTTCACCCAAATAACGTAATAGCATCCCGTTGTAAGATTTTTTGTAGAGCACTTCACTACAAATGATGAACCTGCCCGATCTCTGCCTGATTTGCTGTCTTTGTGTTGGATCTTCTAACAAGATATCATATTTGAGATAATTTATGAATGGCTATCTCCAATCATCCACTGTCTCCTCTAAATACAAAATAGGGAATGCTTTGATGACTTCACTGATAACATCAGAAGAGGGCAAGAATCTCCTCTCTTCTATAGTACCTAGAGTGGATTTCGGTTTGAAAAGGACAGGGCTGCCACCAAACTAGCTAGAGCGTCTGCCTTTGCATTTTTGAATCGGGGTACATGTGTGATTTCAACACGACAGAATTGTTCCAATAACTGCTGGGCTTTTCGACAATATGGCAAGAGTTCTTGCATTCTTATTTCAAACTCAGTCGTTAATTGATTTATAATCAGCTTGGAATCTCCAAAAATATGTAACATCTTTATTTTCATCTCATGGGCAATTTCTATTCCAATGATGAGAGCTTGATATTCGACTTCATTATTTGTGTAAGCGATGCCCAATGTGAAAGAATAGGGTAATAAATCACCCTGAGATGTGATGAAAATAACCTCTACCCCCGCTCCTGACGCTCGAGAAGCACCATCGAAATACATCTTCCATTGACCTTGTGACTCAATCATCATTACTTGCTCATCGAAAAAATTATCGCTAATCATTTCACTTTCCGTTACGGGATGCGCTCCTAAGAAATCTGCCACTACTTGTCCTTTCACTGCTTTCACCAGCTCATAGGAAATTGTATATTCCGAGTGTAGCAGCATCCATTTGGATAATCTTCCTGATAACATCGACCTTCTCATTAGAAATTTTATTGGATCTACCTATGAAATCAGAGTTATATCATGAGATAGGAAATAATGTCTTAATTTCTGTACTACAAATATCATTGCCAAACATTCTTTTTCGATCAAAGAGTAGTTACATTCCACGCCTATCAGAGTTTGACTCAGATAATAAAGAGCAGTTTCTTTCCCATCTTCATTCACTTGTGCTAACAAGGCTCCCAGCGAATTTTCAGCTGCAGATATATACAAGATAAGTGGTTTACCTTTTATAGGAGCTGTTAATACCGGAGGCTGTCTCAGCAATTCTTTTATTGAATCGAATGCATTCTAACAGGCCTTATCCCACATGAATTCTGTTCCTTTCTTCATCAAATGGGAAAACGATTGACATCTCCCTGCCGAATTTGAAATAAAGCGATGAATATATGCCAGTTTCCCTTGTAGGCTCTTCAATTCCTTCAAAGTTTTCGAAGGCAGCATATCTTGAATGGCCTTGATTTCCCTGTGTCAATCTCGATACCCCTATACTGATGACGAAGCCAAGAAACTTTCCTAACAGCACTCCAAAAGCACATTTAGTTGGGTTCATCTTTAGCTGCTTCTTTTTGAGCCAATGAAAGACCGATGTTAAATGCTCGTTATGTTCCTGATGATTCCCCGACCTAACCACCAAGTTGTCAATATAACATTCAACATGCTTATGCATCATATCTTGAAAGATTCTTTGCATCTCCCTTTGGTATGTTGCCCCAGTATTCTTAAGACCGAATGGCATTACCTTGTAGCAGTAAATTCCCAATGAAGTTGTAAATGTTGTTGCTTCTTCATCTTCAGGTGCCATCCTGATTTGATTATAACCAGCATAGCCATCCATGAAGGACATTACATCATATTGGGTCGTACTATTGATCAACAGTTTCGTTGTTGGGAGGGGAAAGTCATCCTTCGGGTAAGCCTAATTCAGATCCCTAAAATCTATGCATCCCCTGTTTGTACTCTTTTCTTTTTTACTAGGACAATATTCGATATCCACTTGGGATAATTAACCTCTCTGATAAATCTTACTTTGATCATCTTGTTCACTTCTTCCTCTATCAGAGGAACCAAATCAGGATGAAATCACCTTTGCACTTACTTAAACGGTCATTTGTCCTTAGAAATATTTAATCGATGTACTGCCACTGATGGTTCCAAACCCGGCATTTCCGCATATGTCCAGCGAAGACATCTTTATTTTCTTTCAATAATTGAATATACTCTTCAGCTTCCTCTTCAGGAATACCGGCACTTACGAATGTATTTCTTGGCTCGTCCTTTGTGCCCAAATTTACTTCTCGCAAACTGTCAATTGTCGACGGCCCCCCATCTTCTATCTGCTTCAGAGCTGTCTCAAGATGTTTGACTATTTTAGGATCTACCTCTGATAGCTGATCGACTGTGACCATATTTACTGAAGACTCTGCCCCCAATCCTTGAAACCTTTCTCGCTTCTTCTGACCGATTTCAGTAGGGACCTGAATTCCTTTTCCATGATTTAAACCAGTCGGTTCTTCATTATCAAAACCCATCCTTTTCATCATTCTGCTTCTTGTCGAGTTGTATTTCTTGAGATCACGAGATGTCAACTCTTCGTGATACACATTATTCTTAGCCCTCATTTCTGTCTTTTCTTCTGAAGAGGCATAAAATTCAATCGGCTCTAGGTATTTTGCATTGGCTTCCACATGAAACTTTCCTAGAATAGCCGAGAATGGCTTATTTCTTTCGGCATATGGCAATGGTAATGTATAGTTTGACTGTAGGGTTTTCAACTGTTCAGGTGACAGTAATGTTAACGGCGGTTGTCCTAGCTGCCTCAGATGTCTCGACACAAAATAGAACTTCTTCTTTGCTTCTGAAGTTTCCGATGATCTTGCCTTTTCAGGTTCTCTTTTTATTGCTTTCATACGAGCACCTTTCAGGTTTTTATTTTCATCATTCTCTTTCTCTTCTCCTCTGGTGAATCCGTCGTAATAACTGGTATCTGCAAAGAAGGCTTCGTCTTCTGTGTATGGTCTTGCGTTGACCATTACTTTATACTGTATTCCATCCCTACAATATTTGAAGCATTGATGAAGAGTAGAAGGTATAATACTGTACTGATGTATCCACGGTCTTCCTAAGAGAAGATTATATGTCATGACTGCACTGATCACATGACAAACAACGTCAGTAGTTAAGTCTCCTATTTCTAATGTCATCAAAATTTTGCCGACTACACGCTGCCTATCTTGATTAAAGCCCTGTATCATCAATCTAGTAGGGTGCAGATCGGAATGACAGTAACTTAATGGCCCATTATGCCCTATATCACAAGCTAGATCATCATCAGAGAAAAAAACTACTGGCATAAAGTCTTCCCACTCTTTGCGTTCTTCATTTTCCATTTCCACCAGCAATGTTTCTCTGACATTGTGGTTAGATAGCGCTTGAATTAGACTTTGCCTAAAATATTCTGATAACTTTAATGCGTCGTAGATGCTTAACCGAGCCGATATACCCTTCAAATGATTCACAATGTTGTAAGTCACCTTTGCTATTTCATTCTTCCCTTCTCTCTTGTCACTCTCACGCTAGTCTTTGATGACCTCAGTCCTTACCATTCTAACTTTCTATCTTGGGGGACTTGCCATTCTTTTCCCTGACCGTAGCATAATTACCACGATTTTCCTTCTCATCTCACGACTTTCTTTCTCTGCTCTTTCATGAACACTTTCCCGAACCGCAACATGTTCACTGTCGTCTTTGTGTCCCTTTCTTTTTCTTTTTTGATCACTATTTTTCCCCTGTTTATCATTTTTTGTATTATGCATTTTAATGTGTAGCAATTTTCTGTCGGATGCCCTACTAGATGATGGTAGTGACAAAAATCTCTCTCTTGATCATCCTATATCTTCAGGGCGCTTGGATGCAGGTAATTCTATCGTGCTAGCTTTCAGCAACTGATTCATCATAGGAACAACGTCTTCTCTATAGAATGCAAACCCTTCATGAGAATTAAACGGCCTGGGTCTTTTTCCAGTGAACCTGCTTCTAGGATGGTTTGATTCTTCCTTCCACTCTGTCCTTTTTTCTCCTAAATCCCTTGTTTCTTGACACCTTTATTTGTGGTCCATAATATTTGCAATTAATCTAATAGGTCCTCTTCTGAGTGTTTCATAATGAAACGCTGGCATTTTACGAGTCATCAGCTCTAAGGCGTGGGCTTTGGTGGCCATGTCATGAAAAGTTTTAATATCATCGCTAGTGAGCCCGAATGCAATTCCTGTCTCCATGGAGTTTAGGCACATCTTGACTTGTTCTTTTTCTTCCAGTAGTTGTGTGCACGAGGCTTCCAACGTCTTCCATCTATCTATAAACTTCTCCACTGGTTCCCCTTCTTTCTGTCGTACTAAAACCAACTCAGTGATGCTAACATCGCATTCTGAGGAGAAGAAGTTTGACATAAAAGCATCCTGCATCTACTCCCACATGCGTATCGATCATGGAGTCAAACTAGAATACCATTAGAACGCTTTACTTGTTAGGGATAATTTGAACAAACATAGGCAGTACTGTGGTATCGTGGAGAAATTCCCCATGCTGGTAATAAAGTGCATCAAATGCTCCTCCGGCGATCCCTCTCCATTAAACTTTTGAAAATCTGGGTGCTTGAAGTTAACTGGGAATGGGACATCCTCTACTTCCCATGGATATGGTGTCCGATATCTGAATCGACCAACATTCTCGCGTTCCCTTTCCACTCTCATGGTTTCCTCAACAACTTGTCGTACTTCCTCTTGAGTTATGGTCCTCACTGCCGGAGCAGATTTGAGTGATCCTTCCCCCTATGGCTGGAAACCTTTAGGTTGATGTTCTTGTCCGTTCATTGTGCCCATCATTGGAGGGGCTGATATCTGGGCTACATTATGCGTGAGAGTTACCAGAGCCTTTCTGAGATTTCTACAATCCATTAACACCCTCCGTGCTTGTGCCATTTCATTCATACGGTCCTCTATAGTTAGCATAATCCCCTAATCTGTTCCGGCCATGTGTACTATTGCTTCCCCACTTTCTGATGAAGGTGTAGTTAAAGTGGGATAAGAGTATGTCGATGTGATGGGACTTACAAGGAGGGGAGTCCCATTCAATTTTTCCATACTTCCACTATAACTGATTGATCGTGATGACACAGAAGTAGGCGATCTCACGAGTAATGCCTTCCCCTTTTGTTCTTTTGTCCATCAGATACTTGGAGCAATCAGGGCCGGGAAGTCATGTGATGCTAACTATGGAACCGTGTGCCTGGGATATATGTCAAGAGAGGCCAATTCAGGATTCTTTCTAGCAGCGTTCCTTGTTATTGGTCCCTTAGTTCATGGTGAAGGTAGATTAGTTCTAAAGCTCCTTGCATTTTGAGCCCTGGTTCTCCGAGATGTCATGATAGTCCAATTCTCGTCATCTTCTGGTACTCGAGGTGAAGAAGAAACAACTCCAACCATAGTTCGGGAAGGTTGATCCAGCGCATATTCCACCATGAATCCTGTTGCAGTGAAGTAAAAGTTTACCTTCATTGCTAAGTTTGCCATTTGATCGTAATTCACAATTTTATCTTTTCACCTTCAAAATACAACAGAAAATTGTAATTATTATTTGAATAACAATATAATTTATCTGAGAGATGAAGGGGAAGATGTTTGAACTAAGAGTTGCCATTTTGGCGTCAGAAAGATACCAAACTACAATGAAAGTTCTATAACTATCTCAATGTTAACATTAAATAAGATAAAAGTTCCCCAACGGAGTCGCCATTTTGTTTCGAACAAGAAACAAATGCATTTCGATTTGGGAGATTATCTTATTCAAATATAACAGAGAAAGAGTTCATTAAGAACGATCATCATATTATTAATACTGAGTTCATTTACATCCTCCAGTGTCCCTTGATTCTAAATAAATTATCTAGAATATAGAAATTTACAAAGTTCAAATATCAAAGCCGGATGTCAAATTCGGTAACACTTCGACTCGTTATTTGATCATCTCTTTAAGAGGAATATCATGCGGATCCGATCAGCTAATTTCTCTTCTCGAAGCTTGAACAGAAGAGGAACTAAAGCCTAATCATTCCGGTGGCATTTCGGCCTCTCATCATTATAAACTGCATGGTAGTCTGGTTGCGTGGACCCACGTAACCAACATGGTTTACAAGTGTCCGTGCAAGCCATGGGCTTCTCCGCATTCCTACTTTCTGTCTTCTCTGTTGCTCTGCTCTTCTTCCAAATTCTCCAATCCCTCAAATGGGGGGGGGGGGGGGGGGAGAGGGTATTTATAGGCCTTTGCACGTGCGAAACCTCAATCTTGGTGCCAAGGGACCCACCTTTCATTGATTCTAATCATTTATGGACAACAAGTCTAGAAACCAGTTACACGACCTTGCGCAACTGAGTTATTGGTTGCACGAACCCACGCAACAGATATGGTTTGCAGGGACCCATGCAAACCCCTTGCAAGACATTTGTTCTTCTTCATCTTCTGTTTCCTACCACTTTTCACATTTAATTTTCTGTCTCTGATTCTTTCTTATCTTTTTATGCCTCAACAAAACCGTACCTTAGCCAATTATTTTGTAGTTGCTACCATCACCAAATGTGATTGAACCATCAGTCATATCTTAGAAGTTGGTGAAAAAATATTTGTCACCTATTATGTGTCTAGAGCAACCACTGTCTAGGTACCTGTAAGGCCCGTATCCTAGACCGTACCATTCCTTATACTTCCGCGATCCTCCCCGTCGATTTTCAGCAACCTGCGACCTATAATCAGCATTTGCGCATGACCCTGAGTTGCACCCTTTTAACCCAAGTCGACTCGATCCAAGACCCATACCCTTGCAACCGCACCATCACTGATGTTCCAATGCCGCGTCTTGTGCACCGATGCGATACTCTCGCCAGGAGTTGTGGGCCCGCTCATATTTCGAGGAAAACGTCACACGTTGCGAAATCAAAGAGAATCTCTACCAAACATCACATCAATCAATCAATCACTAGTTAAGTACAACCAATCACTCACCCATACCTCTCCCTCCAACTAGTCAAAGCAACCCATGCTTAGCCCATTCATCTCATCCCAAAAGTCAATGAGACCCATGCTTCCCAGCTTCCCATGTCATACACACCACTCCTCTCTCTCTCTCTCTCTCATTTCTCACTCTATTCCAAGATACCAAAGAGAGAGAAAACGTCCAAGAAATTCCTAAGGAGATGAGAAGCTAGGTGTGGACCACTCCCTACTCCTATCCTAGCTATCCGACATTCACCAACTTCGATCAAAAGGAGAGCTTAGGAGCTTAGCATTCCAAGGAGCTAAGGAGGAGCAAAATCGGTGGGTGTTCATAGCCTTAGATCTTGATTTTGATGTAAGGCCCATTTGTGATGGGACCCATTTTGATGTATGTGTTGTGAACAAAGAGGGGCCCGTAGTGGCGGGGCCCCTCCCGTATCCGTTGCCCGTCTCTCTCTCTCTCTCTCTCTCTCTCTCTCTCTCTCTCTCTCTCTCTCTCTCCTTCCATCTTCTTGTGGCCCACTTGATGTATGCATTTCATCCATGCCATTCAACCATCTAGATGCTTTGGACAATGGGGCCTTAACCTGTGTTTTATCCATGCCTTCCATCTTGGACGCTGGATGAAGGGAAATACAAATATCAACTTGATTTCGTTGATTATGGGGTGGCCCACTAACATGGACCCCACCTTGATGTATGTACAATATATCCTCACCGTCCATTTGGAGAGATCATGGGCCAGATGGGCCAGGTGCACTGTCCTGGATGCAAGGAAAACAAAAATATTAGCTTGGTCCATGTGGACCCCACCACGATTCATGTATTTCATCCATGCCTGTGGGGTGGCCACGTGTGGACCCTACCTTGATGGTCCTGCCTCCACCATCCAGACCTTGGATGGTGGAGCCCATGTGATGTATGTGTTTTATGGTCCAGACGGTGGGGCCCCTACCTGATGCAAGTGTTGTATCCTCACCGTCCACGTGGACGGAGGGAGCAACCATGATGTACATGTAGTGAATCCACACCTTCCAGCTACAAGGACGGTGGTACCCACCTTGAGGTTATGTATTGTATCCATAAGTTCCAACCCTTAGACAGTGGGAGTTGATCAGCTGGTGTACCTCACAACAGCTATATAGCTGTTGTATTGACGTTGATGTCAGCAAGCTATGTGGCCTGCCTTGATGGCATGTGTGGACCCCACCATGATGTCTGTGTTGTATCTCCACCGTCTAGCCACCATGATGTAGTGTTTTATCCACTCTGTCAGTCCGTGGACCCCACCACGTGGTATGTGTGAAATCCACACCGTCCAGCAAAGGACGGTGGGTCCCACCGATGTAAGTGTTTTATCTACTCTGTCCATCTATGGGGCCTGCCCTGGTGGCACATGGCTCCACATGTGGGACCCACATAATGTATGTGTTTCATTCACACCATCCAGTCCTTGGATGTGGACGGTGGTCCCACTAATGTATGGATTGTATTCCACACCGTCCGTTTGTGTGAGACCTATCGTGATGGATGGGTCTTATCCACACCGTCCATAGGCTGGGACGGGTGGGGCCCACCTTCATGTATATATTCTATATCCGCAATGTCCATTTGCTGGGGACTATGGGCCTCTTGATGCATGAATTCTATAACCAACCATCCATCTGTTGCTGGACGTGAACCCTACCTTGAAGTATATCTACACGTCTATGGGACGTGGGGTCCACCATGATGTGTATTGTATTCATACCCATCTTGTAAGCCCACCTTGAGATATGTGGTTTATAGCCACGCCACCCATCTGATTTCTGGACAAGCGGGGCCCATCTTGTGATGTGTTGTATATTCACATCGTCCATTCATGTGGCCCCCATGTGAGTTACGTGTTTGATCCAACTACCCAATGTGATGTATATGAAGCTCATGTAATGCGGTCCATTATGATGTGTATTAAGCCCATGAGATATGGCCTAATGCGATGTGTAAGGCCCATGTGATGCGGCCCAATGTGATGTATATGAGGCCCATGTAATGCGGCCCATTGTGATGTGTATTAAGGCCCTTGTGATGTGACCCATTGTGATGTATATGAGGCCCATGCGATGTGGCCCACTTGATGTATATGAGGCCGATGTGATGCAGCCCATTGTGATACGTGAGGCCCATTATGTTGTATGTGAAGCCCTTATATGAGGTCATGGGCCCCACTATTTGTTTGACCCGATAAGGGCCACTCCTTGGGAGCAATATTAGTTGAATGTCCACATTAATGGGCAATGATGGTTAAATATCTACATTGTGACCTTCCCTTAGGCCTTGTTAGGCCCATTCTTGATATGAGTAGGCCGTCTAGGCCCATCCTTGACATAAGGAGAGTACATCATCATCATATAACATGCTTAGTATAGCTCCACAATCCATGCCCATACGCATTATATCTATGCTTGTTATGAGGAGTGATTGATCATAGCACATGCCATTGGGCGGATTATTATGGGAGTCCCTGAGAGATGGATTTGCCCCACATGAGCGTGTGGTACGCGCAGGTTTGATGCATGACTGGATGGTATGACTCGTGCATCTTGCATTTTGTAATATGACTACCGTATGGCCTAGTAACATCAGGGCCGTAGCCCCCACAGGCATATCGTGGATGGCCAGAAGGGACATTGAAAATATTTGGTTCTAGCATTAAGGTGTTATAGATGTCCCTGGGTGAAAATCCCTAAACCCCCGAGGCTAGGGGCCGCTCTAACGTCTAAACCGAGTGGATATACATGAGCACATAAGGGCAGTATACCAGTATGCCGCGTCTCCCACTGTGTCGTGGTTAGTTGGAAAGGGGTGTGACCGTACCCGCCTAAGTGAGGGAGTAATATCTAGGTTGAGTTTGACCAGCTTAAGGAATGGGTCCGCTATCAATGAGTCGAGCCCGATATTGAAAGGCAGATAGTGAGGTCCCTTCTACTTACCCAGTTGTGTGCTTGGATAGGGGCGGCAAGCACAATGCCAAAATCGCTAATTTATGACGGATTTTACGACAGACGACGTCCGTCACTAAAATCGCTTGGTTAAACGGCGGACTTAATCCGTCACTAACGAAAAAGGTCTATCGCCAATCCCATCTTCCTCGAAAATTCGGTCTAAAAGTTGTGAAATTTTGCAACGGATTAAATCAGTCACTAAAATCAAATCTATGACGGATTTATGATGGATTTAGTCCATCGTACATAGGCGACAGACTGAATCCATCGCAGATTTTGATTTTGGTGACAGAAGTTCATCAGTTGTTTTTCCCGCCTAAAATATGGTTTTTAGTTGCTTTTGCGACGGATGATGTCTGTCGTAAAAGGACTTTGGCCTTAAACATTTATTTCTTTCATTTTTTTAAGAATATTGTGGAAAATTGGGTTTTTTTTAAAAAAAAAAAAATTAGTCTAAGAATTGTTTTTAATAGAATTTCGGTGGTTTAATAGTACATATTTGTATCTAAGATTATGTTTTAACAATTGATTGAATGTAAAATAATAATAATAATAATAATTATTATTATTATTATTTTGTTTTTGTATCAAATGAGTGGAAAATATTTTTTAAAAAATTTAAAACTAATATTTAAATGATTTTTAATATCACATGAAAAAGAATATTGAGAAGTTTAAAAAATTTAACAATGTTTGAGAAAAATGAGATTTTGATAAAAATGCTTTTTAAAAAAATGGAGTTGGAAAGGATTGAAAATTTTAAAATAAAACGATATTAAAAAATCGATACTCTTAGAAGAAAAAAAACATTTTGAAACAAAAAATAAGGAAGTTGAAAAATTTTGTGATTTTGAAAAATAATTGAAAATGTTCAAAAATTTGAAATTAAAAGAAAATTTTATTTATAAAAACACTAAGATTTTGAAAAAAAAAATTTATCATTTTAAAAAAAGAAAATTGAAAGTTGAAAACAAAATGATGCTTTTGAAGAAAAAAAAAATCGGCATTTTGGAATTTTTGAAAAAAAATAAATTTTGAGAAATTTTTTGAGATTTTGAAAATAAAATTTTAGAATTTGTATTTTAATTTTTTTTGAAATATTTTATAATAGAAATGATATTTTGTTAAAAGTTTGCAAAGAAAATTAAGAGTAAAAAAATATACATTTTGAAAAAAAATGTTATTTTTAAATGGAAATTGAAATTTATCTGTGAAAAAATAATAATAAATTATTAGGCACATCCACTAATTGAACCTTTAACTATTTTTGAACAATCTAATTAGTCTAGATTGAAGAGTAAATAATTTCAGATGTTTAAATCAAATTTCACTCAAATTGTTGATCAATCTTGTATGCCCAATATCTTTCTCATATGTAGCCTGATCGAGGTGAGTAACTAGTCAAATTGAGGGTATTAATCAATAAAATAGAGTGAATGGACCAATCATGTATATAAAATGGGCCAAATATTCTTGTCAAAATTGTGACCCAACTTATTGACCTCTCGAGAACATAAGAATTGATGTTAGTAAGTTTTGTAGGCCCCATCATGATGTGTGTCAAACATCAACACCGTACATTTGATGTGTCCCCTTTAGGTTATGAGATATCTCAAAAATAATCCGTATATGAAACTCAGGTGGGCTATACCATCTAAAACCATGTGAAGACATCGTAAAAAATATAAAAGCACTTGGTGGGGCCCACATGAGTTTTGGATGCAGCTGAAACTTGGTTTGACCCCTCATCCAAGTGGGACACACATAATGAGTGGGTTGAATATGTGAATCACATTTAGGCATGCCCAATATATGATTATGAATGTTTTAAGGAAACCCCTCTCTACTACATTTAGGTGAGTTACTCTCATTACCCTTACCAGCGTAAATTCTATGGGGTCCACCATTATTTATTTATTTTATCCACTCCGTTCATCCATGTTAACAGATAATTTGAGGTCTAAAGAAGAAAAAGGAAGCATATCCAAAAAATGAATCATATCCAAAGATTAAATGGACCACACCATAAATAAGGAGAATGGATTGGCTACTCCTCCCAATGGCTGGTGGTTGGTGCTATGTGGGCCCCACCATGATGTATGTGTTTCATCCATGCCATCCATCTATTTTTAAAGATCATCTCACGGCATGAGACCAAAAATGAGGTATATCCCAATCTGAAATGGACCACATTATAGGAAACAATGTTGAATGAGCATCAACCATTAAAAACATTTTGGGGGCCATAAAAGTTTTGGATCGAGATGATTTTTGTTTTTCCCCTTCATCTAGGCATGACCTAATAAACAAATTGGATGTCAAATAAATAGTACAGTGGGCCTCAGGAGGATTTTAATGATGGATATCCAATCACTATTGTTTTCATGTGGTGTGGTCCACCTGAGATTTATATACTTCTCATTTTTGGGCACCACCATGATGTATGTTTTGTATCCACACCTTCCATCCATTTGGAGAGATCATTTTAGGGCAATATCCAAAGAATGAGTTAAATCCAAAGCTCCAGTGGACCCCAGCACACAAAACAGTGGGACAGTGACGCCCACCATTAAAAACTTCTAAAGGCCACAAAAGTTTTAGATCAAGCTGATATTTGTGTTTTTCGTTATTTCATGTTTTTTTAACTTTTGAACAGGTTGGATTTCAAATAAAGATTATGATGGGCCTTAAGATAGTTTCAATGGTGGGAATTACTCTCCCCGCTGTTTTCTGTGGTGGGGTCCACTACAGATTTTTATCTGCCTCATTCTTTGGCTCATGACTTAAAAAGATATCTCAAAATGGATGGACAGTGTGGATATAACAAATACATCATAGTGGGGCCCACAGAACTTAGTGACGTCAGAGGGATTAGGGTGTCCAAGAGATGCCCTAATCTTTCATGGTACTCTCTCTCTCTGTCTCTCTTGCACCCTCTCTCTCTCTCTCTCTCTCTCTCTCTCTCTCTCTCTCTCTCTCTCTCTCTCTCTCTCTCTCTCTCTCTCTCTCTCTCTCTCTCTCTCTGATCTCTCCACCCTGTTGTTGCCAAACGCCCTACCCACGGATGCCTCTCTCTCTCTCTCTCTCTCTCTCTCTCTCTCAATCTCAATACCGATTTATGGATTTGGGGATTTTAGGGATTTGGGTGCGGTCTAAGATGATGATTTGGTTATTTCATTAGGGTGGGCCCACCGTGGACGTGCCATCCGTCAAAATCCAACCTTTGATGAACCTAGATCTGAATCATCTTATCATGTCTTCAACAACTTTCTCAAGCTGACCTAACCATGGGAGACGATACCTCAAAGAGTCTGTACAATAGGAATATGGTAGACCCAGATAACCACAGTACAAGTGATAGAGTAATCAATTAATCAGATCCGTCCATCTGGTTTCACCTGCATTGGATGGATAGTCTCTCCAAATATAGGCATATCACATTAACCTATCCATCTGAAAGGTGTCCTTCAAAATGACGGTGTGAGATGAAGATAACTAATGGTCAAATATTAATTGAAAAAAATTGGAGAAATACAGTCGACGGGATTGTCTATTTACTGTGATTTTTAAAACCATAAGCCATCCATGATAGACAGACTAGATGGACAACCCTGATCTGTACGTCTTCCTTCCACACGTGGCGAGATGGCTCTATCGTGTTCCGGTTCTTCCAGCTACACCGTATCTTCTCCGATGAACCTTCAATAATAGTTCAAGTAAACCCATGGTTAGGGTGTGCCGCAACCGTCTATACCACCAAGCTGTGGATCCCACCATGTTAATATATGTAAATCCATCATGTAGGATTCCTTATTTTTACCGTACATATAAAAGATCAGCCAGATAAAAATAAAAAATAAAACACTCAGATTTGGGTATTTCATTGTGCATATGCACTTCTAGATGTGAATCTGCATTCTCTCGATAAAAAAACATTCATGGATATAACATGGAAAGTGTTGTCTAAAGTAACAAGAATTATCTGTCCTCAAGTGCCTGTTGCCTAAATCATTCTGATTGAACTGCACAGCAACAAAAATAGGCCAGCAAACCTGGAGATGAATTTTTTTATTCATGTAGTGTGTGTTATTTTCCTCCAAAGTTTGAATCGACACCACATACATTTATTCAACAACACGGTTGTCTTAAGCGGCTCATATGAATGGATTTTCAGTAATTTTTGTGTGTTTATTATGTTATTGTCTCTAATATTAGATGTATGGATGGATTTTGATATATATATATATATATACACACACACACACACGGAAACGCTCACCTGCGAATCAGTTCGTACGTACTACGTAGGAACTTTTTTGAGAACCCATCATACGTGAGGTGGATCCAAAATCTGAATTGTTCATGTGGAGCAGCACCTCGTGAAACCCCCCGGGACCAAGTTTTACTTCGATCTAAAACTTTGAAGGGCCATGAAAAATAAAAATAGTTTCCTCTCTTGATTTGCATTTCTCTTTGCTATGGCCCATCAGAATTTTAGATCAGGTTGAAAATTTGTCACAGGAGGTTACATGGGATTCTGCATCACATGGACCGTTCAGATTAGACACCTATGACATGTGTGCAAAGGTGCGCACGTGCGTAGGTGCGCAGGGGAGCATGACTCTCTCTCTCTCTCTCTCTCTCTCTCTCACTATATATATATATATTAGTTTCATAGAGATTGATATGTTGATCTTTGCTTGCCATCATGGCATATTTTTTCTCTAACTCATGCTTACTCTCTCCTGTCCAATATATGACGTAAGTGCCCTTGGTCCACTTACTTTCTCTTGTCCAATATATTCGACTCATGCTTCTACATGGTTAATTGCTTTGATTCTACATTTAAAAATGAGTTGTATTTTGAATTATGTTCATTTATGTTACAAATTTTGATGTAATTGTATATAGATTAGGACAATCAGTTACCCATTTGAGGGTTTTTATGTGGCCAGGCATAGGTACAGTGTGCTCCTTGGTGCATAAAAATTCTTAAATTGTCTCTGTTTAGACAGTTCGAGACCGAATAGAATGTAATGCTTTCATTTTAGCAATTCAAATGCACTTGCCTTTTTTATGCATCATCTCTCTTTTTCTCTCTAGATATGTTTCTTACATTTATTTCCATTGTCAAATATCCTCACTTTGTGTAGATAACTGATGTGGGAATCAAATACAAGATCAATATATCTGGAGAGACATGGGGAGATGCTATCAGAATTTTGGTGTAGGCATTTAAATTTGAAAATGAAAGCGTTACAATCTATTCGATCTTGGATGGGTGACTGATAGACATACTCATTCGTAATCTTAACTTAAACACATCATGTACGTGTTACTAGAGATGGCTTCCATGACACCATGCAAGAATTGGATGAGGGCAGGAAGGTTAACTGTTGAATACATGGAAGGTGTTGCAACATTTTTAGAGTACGTGAAAGAAAATCCAAATGGGGATGACTGGCATAGTTGTCCTTGTGCCAAGTGTTGTAATATACATGGGAAGATGATATTAGAAACTATTTCTGAACACTTGGTTTGTAATGGCATGGATTAAACATACACAACATGTTTTCTCCATGGGGAACAACGTCTCGAAACAGGTGCGAGTACATCTGTCGATAATTGTAACGAAGATGTGTTGCCCAGAATATCGATTTGGTGAACGACGCTTTCGGTCGTTTTCAACCCAATGAGTTAGATGCATGTATGGATGAGTTTAATAATGAAGATGATATTGAACCTTATGATGACTTAAGCGATGAGGCTCGGTATAGGAAGTTAATGGAGGATGCAAAACAACCCCTATATCAATCATGTAAACCCGAGCATACAAAGTTATCTGTGATAGTGGAGTTGCTGAGTATGAAGGCTAGGTTTCGTTGGCCAGACAATAGCTTTACATAGTTGTTAAACTTGCTCAAGAAAATTTTGTCAAACGAGAACTCCTTGCCAGATTTATAATGCAAAGAGGTTGATCAGTTCATTGGGTATGAACTATGAGACAATACATGCATGCCCTAACGATTGTATTTTGTACTGGAAGGACCATGTTGATAAGCAGTGTTGTCCAAAATGTGGAACAAGCAGATGAAAATTTGATAGTGTTGTAAGGTCAACCGTCCCACGTATACCTTATAAGGTGTTAAGGTACTTCCTATTAATGCCAAGGTTAAAAAGACTCTATACTATACCAGAGATTGCATAGAATATGATATGGTATTCAAAGTCAGTTCAAGATGATATTTGCATGTGTCATCCTATGGATTCGTCTATGTGGAAAATTGTAGATGAAAAGTATACTGATTTTGCTGCGTAGCCACATAACGTTCATTTGGGACTTGCAATGGATGGATTCAATCCTTTTGGGAATATGAGCAACTCATATAATTGCTGGCCTGTTATGATTGTTACGTATAATCTCCTGCCTCATTTATGCATGTGAAAGGAGTTTACCATGTTAACACTTTTGATCCTCGGAAAAAAAGGTCCAGGACATGACATTGATGTTTACTTACAACCATTGATTGCAGAGTTGCTTGAATTGTGGGAAGGATCTGTGATATATGACTTGCACAGTAAGAATATGTTCACAATGAGGGCAATTTTATTATGGGCAATACATGATTTTCTAACATATGGACATCTTTCTGGTTTTAGGACAGAGGAAAGTACACATGCCCTATTTGTAGTGAGGAGACGGAATCGGCTTGGCTTGAACATGGAAAGAAGTTTGCATATATGGGACATAGAAGATTCCTCCCATCAGGTCATGACTTTAGGATCGACAGAACCAGATTCAATGGGAAAGAGGAACAAAGGAAGGCTCCGAAACATATAAAAGGTTCAGATGTACTATATAAAATGAATAATATTGAAACCGTTTTCGGAAAGCAAGTGGAAAAGAATAAGAAAAAGTCTAAGAATGAACCGAACAACATTACTGCCTGGACGAAGAGATCAATCCTTTTCGACTTGCCATATTGGGAGCATTTGCCCATTTGTCACAATCTGGATGTGATGCATGTTGAGAAAAATGTCATTGAGAACCTCATTGCAACAATCATGGATATAAAAGATAAGACTAAGGATGGTTTACAAGTTCGTTAGAATCTTCTAGCTATGAAGATAAGAAAGTCTATGTGGCCTGAAGAAAGGAACGTCAGGTTATTCTTACCCAAAGCTCCTTTCACGTTGTCCACATTTGAAAAAAACTTATTTTGTTTGACACTGAGCAATTTGAAAGTCCCAAGAGGATGTTGTGAAACTGGACACATCGTGTCAATTTAGAGGATTGTCAACTCAAGGCCCTCAAGTTGCATGATTATCACATTGTGATGTAACAATTGATACAAGTTTTGTTGATGCACTCATTTTTAGGAAAGAAGAAGACATTGTGCATCACCTTTTATGAAATGTCAGGATTCTTCAACGTCATATGTTCAAAAGTTATTAATCGTGAAGTGCTTCAAAATATAAAAAATAAAATAGTGGAAACGTTCTGTGTATTCAAAAAATATTTTTCCCCATCTTTTTTTGTTCCAATGACACACCTAGTGGTGCACTCAGCAGAGGAAGTACAACTTTGTGGACCTGTCAGATATCGGTGGATGTATCCTTTTGAGAGGTAACATTAATTATCAGAATTTATCAACTTTCTTTTTCTGATTTTTTTCTATTTGTATTGATATCTGATTTAAATGTATATAGGGTAATGAGAACATACAAGAAGTATATAATGAATCAAACTTATCCAAAGGGTTGTATTGTTGAACGCTACATACTAGAAGAGTCCATGATGTACTGCAGGGACTACATGCCTAATAAGATGTTAGGAAGCCATAAGAGAGTAAAAAACATATTCTATGATGAGGGTGATGATAATGCCGATAATTTCCAAATCGATAAGAAAGGGAAAAGTTATCTTCTTACTAATGTGTAATATCAACAAGCACATAGATGGGTAGTACAACATCACGCTTAAAATGCTCAATGGGAAGGGTATGTTGACAAAAGTCTATGTTTCTATCCTTAATGTTTTTATATTGTACTATGTAAAGTAAAATTTTAATTTTCATATTATATTATATGTGACTTGTAGGAAGTACAATGCTTGCATTCATGGCCAAATACATAGGGGACAAAACCGGAGGGGTAATCCGTCAGTACAAAAAGAAGTAGACTACAATGCTTGGTTAAGGGAACAATTAGAGAATGAAAAAATGTCACAATTTAAGAGAATCGCTACTGCTCCTAGCTATAATGCCACATCATACAGTACATACTTAGTAAATGGATATGTTTTTTGCACATCAAACTCTGTAAAAACTTGACAACACAAAACAGAGGGGTCTCTATGAAAGCCTTAACTATGTTCAGGGCGAGTGCCAAGGATAAGAACTTGGTAAAACAGGAAGCCACCTACTATGGTATCATTAGACAATTTATTAAATTAAACTACTTCACCTTCAAGATAACATTGTTCTACTGTAATTGGGTGCATATCGAAGATACTTCAAATGGATGTTATGTAGATCCTGAAACAAATCTGATATTTGTTAACCTAGGAAGGTTTAGAAGGAATATCAAGGAAGAGGTTGAGTCATTTATCAATGCATCTCAGGTGGCTCAGGTCTTCTATTGCAAGGATCTGACAAGAGATGACTGGCGTGTTGTATTACATGTTCCGAAGCGACTGACAAAAGATGCATATGCATTTGAGGATTTGCTAGCGTTTAAGGCCAGGTTGACTGCAGGTTTCTCGAGGCCTTCCTTAATAGACAATTTGTATGACCTAACTAGTGAAGATATACAAGAAGGGTCATATGTAAAAATTGAATCAAGTAACCCACGTATTTGGAAGCGGATAAGAAACTGATCAAGTTTCATATTAGGTTGAAGTAAATTTAATTACATTTATTATATGAGATTTTTTTTTCTTTTTTAAATTTCTTTTTCGAATTCAGCAAAAACATATGCATGTATATAGAATTATCTCTTTATAATGTATAACAACATATTCAATGACTATTAATCTTAATTTTTTTAAGGAATAATGTCGTATGCAGGGCCTTCTAGTTCCGTCCCACGAAGCACCACAAAGATAAAACTTTCAATCAATGAAAAGGGAGAGATTATTGGAGAAAATAAAATTCAATTCTCCTCGTTTTTGGGAAATGCGATCAGGACACACTGTCCAATTTCATACAAAGATTGACAGCTTGTACCAAATACCATGAAGGATCATGTTTGATTAACTATTTTGGTAAGCATTGAAATACATGAGTTTTACTTTCAAATGTTTATAATATAATTGTTGTTGACAATTCCCTATGTAATGAAATTTGTAGGCCAAATATAATGCTGTCGATATTCAGAGTTGTAAAACATGTATAACTAAGAATGCTAATGATTTATGGAAGGACTGGAAGAACAGATTGCGAGTAAGTATATTAGATCAGTATGATCATGATGCAGACAAAAAAAATTTGTCATAATGGTGTGAAGTTAGAAGATTGGGTCAAATTCATTGATTACGAATCTACAGAAGTGACGAAGTCTTGTCGTGGAAAGGGAAAGGTATCCAGAAGAGAGATGAAGTTCCCTCACGTGACTGGTCAACGGGGATCTACTAGGATGGCAGAGTTGATGGTAAGTTTTTAACATAACTTTAATTTCTTTTAATCCAATTTAAGAATATAGAATACTTAACATGATTTCTAATTATAAATTACAGCAACAAAAAAATCTAGATACTCAAATCACGAGAACAGATTTGTTTTTGGCAACTCATACTAGATCCGATGGGTCTCTCCCTTCACAGGAGCTGAGCATCACAATAGAAAAATAAAAGAAATAGTTGCCAATAACCTGGCTAGTATACATAAAGATTTAAATCATGACTCGGTTGCACAGGTTTTTCATTCGTTCTCTTCACTTTGACATACTTGGCTTTATAAATCTTTTCTGTTACTAATATACTTGCATTACTAATAATGGCGGATTATCATTTAGGTTTGTGGTTGTGATAAAAAAGGATGTGTTAGGGGGTTGGGTCATATTTCAAAAACTATCATTATTGCTTCAACCCCTTACATTAATGAAATTAGAGAAGGAAAGGAAAAAATTGATGATGTTAAAGCATTGTTGAATGAATTCAAATAGCAAATGGAAAACAGGTTGAACGAGTGCCATGGCATGATATCGAGCATTCAAGAAAGTATGGATGAATTTCAGAATCAAATAAATAGTCTAATTCAACCAATGCAATGCTCTCCTGGCACTGCTAGTTCTTAGGTATTTTAACAATTAAAGAATAATGTATATTTACTATTTTATCCATGAAAATAATAAAAATTATTTGTTGTAGGTGTTTTTTTGATCTGTCGAGACCTCAAGTCGTCGTGATGAGTTAGCTCCACCTCTACGGGGGGAACTAATCTGTCATTAGACAGATATTCGTAGTCGAGTTGTTGCACATGGGCATCTTCTTAGAGATAATGCAGGCATCTCTCCAGATTGCATCAAAGTTATATTAGATGTTGTTGAAGTTCCTGGTGCAGATGTGTTTGGTGACGTTAGGGACAAGACGTTGGCTGATTGCGACATGGGTGATGTTCTCGTTTGGCCTAGAGTGCCGATGAAAATATAAATATAGATATTAAAGGAGTATACTTAAAAATTTTCTTAAGTCAAGAATATACTTTTTAAATTTGGTCAGGACATGTGGATTGTGTTTGAGGTTATTTTGGATATTATTTGACTAAATCTTTATCTTGAATTATTTAGTAGTTTTACTTGACTAATCTAGTGATTTGTTTTAGTTTTTCATCTTCTTATGCGTAACAGAAAGTATACGTATTTCTATTATGATTTGTTTTGATTTTTTCTCTGTTTATGCGTAAAATGTTCTGATTTAAATATTAAGAACTACGTAGTGACTTGATCCCAATCTTCCGAACATTAAGCACATAGGCAGCCGTTCGTACTAGACCGTATTGGTGCAGCCACAAATTCTTTTTTTTTTCCCCTTCTTGTAGTGTAGTTGCATTTTCATCAAGACTACTTGGTAGTAAGAGTGAAGTGGATGTAAGTTCTCGAAACCTTAAATTAATCTTGAATCATCATTTATATCTTTATTGCTTCATTTATATGTTGTCGTCAGGGTCAACTTGTAACTCCTCAGAACCCGCTCTACCGTAAGACATTACGGTGCATGACAGTTCCCAGTAGGTTAAGTTACAAATTATTATTAAGAGCTGGTTGGATATCTTATATTTTTTTGTAAATGTTGTTAATAGTTGGATAGATGATGAATGTATTTGCGAATGTAAATGAAAATAAAAAAACTTATAATATATATATATATATCTGTGTGTGTGTGTTATAAATGGAGGATACCTTGTTTAAGGGGACATGAAATTTTGTAGCTTATGGTATGGTGCCCCAATATTGGTTGTATGTTACTATTATGTAATAGATAATACTAGGTTCAATAGTATCCATTTTGTTTTGAGTGGATGACCAAGTAAAATAGATTGGAAGAGGTACTTTTTATGCCTTTCAGCTTCAAACTGGATACCTTTCCCAGAAAATATCAAGGGTACAATCCCATCCACCGCGTCGGGCCAAACACGCCCTTAGGGAATAGGATAAGAAACTAAGAAAATCTAAGGCCCAAGTGGGTTACACTAAAAAAAACAGTGGGAATTAGGTGCTTACCATTGAAATCTTCTTGGGGACACTGTGAATTAGGCTCAAAACAGCGGGAATTAGGTGCTTGGGGACACAAGCATCGACAGATCATATGTTAGGATTGTTTGATCTTATGAATGAGACTTGGTAACAGTGGCTGCACAATTATTCAATTTTATTTGAGTTATATATTCCACATGTGCAATTTCTGAGTGCCATAAATGCAATTTCATCTTCTTTAGCACATGTCATAAATGCAATTTCATGGATTTCCAAGGCCAGTACATGAGCTTCCTTCTATGGGTGGCATGCACACGAGCTTCCTTCTATGGTCCGTTGTAAGATTTTCTTAGATAAGATCAAAGGAGCTCTGCACATGTGCGCAATAATTAAAGTCCTATACACGCCACGCATGTGCCAATTTGATAACATATGTTCCAGATCCAATCCATCCATCAGGTTGTTGCGACTGCTACATGTTTTACTAAATATAAATCAAGTCCATTCAACATGTGGGCCTTTGTTTATCAGAGTCGTACCTTTATTTTGGATACTATGGCCCACCTGACTAGTGGGTCAACCTGATTCTTTGGCTATGCCATCAATATAATGGTTCTAATGAATGGATTGGATTTTGAAACTATCATGCCATGTCGGCACATGTATGGCGTATACCGCAAGCTCTATTGCACACGTGCGGGTCAGGAAAGCTCAGACAAAAGAACAAGTTCTTATTCACTACACCAAAATCGTCAGTTAGGAACAGTTTAAAACCATTCCTAAATGATTCAGGAATGGTTTCAAACCATTCTTAAATGAGGCGTCGCAGAAAAATACGAACAGTTCAGAACCATTTTGGGTATCGTTTCAATTTTTAGAAATGGAATCTTAGGATCAGTTTTAAACCATTCTGGTGCCAATGGTCACATTTTAGGCACAATTTTAGAAACGGTTTTGAATGCTTATCAATGTTGTCAACGGTCAGATTTTAGGATAGAATTTTAAGAAAAAATTTAAACGCCTTTGTTCATTGTATGAGAGAGAGAGAGAGAGTGGGGTATGTAATTGTAACGTCTCAGAAAAAATCCGTACGAAGACCCGAGTATCACTTCTGGTAAAAATTGCTAAGGATCAAATTATGTAGATATTAGACGAAAATTAACTAAATACTAAACTAAATTAATTAGCAGATTAGCTTGAACCACTTTTTATGTGAATTACAGGACCCAAATTTTGTAAAATCACTAACTCTACATTGCCTAAAAACCTAGGAGAAATCTTAAAACCCAGTTGCTCTCGAGAGCACACTGAAACTCCGTATCAGACTTGGACCACGCGTCGAAAGTCCAATTACTGTGAAACTATACGATTATGACCGCCTTACTAAGCTTGACATCCATCGCAGAAATCAAGTCCAAATAGTATCCAGAAACGCACAACTTGAGCCTAGAGTGAAGTGTGTGAGAAATGCGAATATCTTTAGAAAATGAGCTCAAACTTAAGTGATTTGGGCTATTCACTTGCAGGCCAAATTTAACATTTCAGACCATCAAATTCTAACCCAACTATACCCTTGCATCAGGGAACTTTTCCACCGCATGTCAGTGTACTTGTGGCACTGATCGAGTGACGGTGGTCGTTGAACTGAAACTGGTCCTCCATGGTCGATCTATAAATCCGATCAGATCGAAACTTTAACCTGGCAAAGATCCATTATTAGAGAACTTTCTCCGGACCGTATGTAGGAAATGGACATCCAAATAAGCTCCATTGGCCTAAAACAACTACCCTTTGGCTATAACCTAAGTATACCATGGCCTTGGGACCATTTGCACCAGTTCTAGGCCTACATAAGGGCCTTAACACACCCCTCTCTCATTTCATACGAATTTCTTAAACCCTAGGAGAGAGAAGACAGAAAAGAGGAGGAAAGAGTGAGGAGAAGATAGAGAGAGTAAGAGATTGTAATGACCCGTAAAATTTTGTGCCAAGACCCGAGTACTACCTCTATTTTCCTTAGAAGCTTTTTGGGGTAATTAGTGCTTAACTCGATTGCTTGTGAAATTTGCATCAATCACTTTAAATTGGATCTGCATGACTCAAAACATATAGAATAGTTAGCGCTATGTTACTCTGAAATCTAGGATTCATCGCTAAATCCAGTTGCTCTTGAGAATTTTTAGAAGTTCTGGATCGGACTTGGACCGCGCGTCGAAAGTCAGATAGCGATGATCTTAGCCTGTTGCGGTCACCATGTTGGACTTGACCATCACCTCAAAAATCAAGTCCATGTGATGTTCTGGGTCAATTTGATTTAGTCCGGAGTGAAGACTGTGAGAACGGTTGGAAATTAATTAAGATTTTGTGAGATTTGAGTCATGTCGCTTGCGCGATGATTTTAAGTAATCTGACTGTTGGATTCTGACCCAATTTCACCCTCTGATCAGGAAAGGTAGCCCAGGCATGTCCTAGTGCTTGTGGACCTGATCGAGATTCGGTGACCGTTGATTTGAGTGTGGTCCTCCACGGCTGATCTAAAGATCCGGTCGGTACAAAAACTCAGCTTGACCTAGATCCATGGTCAGTGAGCTTAAGTCCGACCTTTCATGGTATTAGGCCCACCGGAAGTGCTTCGTTGGATCGAGAGAGGCTTCTTTGGGCTATACCCTAAGTATACCTTGGCCCTGGGGTTATTTTCATCAATGTTAGGCCTATTTATAGACCTTAAAACCCTAGCTCTCTTTTCCATACGAATTTCCTAACCCTAGCTAAGAAAGAGAGAGGAAAAGAGAGAGAAAGTTGGTGAATCATCTTAGATTCTTTCCTGTTCTTCTTCATCCTTAAACCTTCACTTTAGAATCGTTATTCCGGCAATTCTGAGTTCATCTCTGGGTAAGTTAACTTAACCCTAATTTGTGTTAGAGCTTAGAATAGTCTTTATGATGTCATATCTCATTTCTATTCTTGCCTTAGGTTATCCTGTTGCCGTTGACGAAGACATATCGTCTGAAATCAGTTCGGTGTTCTTTTCTGGATTAAGGTGCGGACTTTAATCATATAGGTTATGGTTTTTAAGGCTTTCAATGTTAGTTAATGGTTTATTCTTGCTATGGATGAGATTTCACATGCCAAATGTTATGTTTATTTTGCGTTCTTGATATGCATGTGTTACATTGAGATTTGTGTATTCAATGTGTATGTATAAAGTACCGTATGCGTATAAAATATGAACCTGTGATTGCCATGATTATTTGTCGTGTACTTATGCTTATTGTATGTGCGGCAACTCCTTGGTAAAAGGAATTGTCCAAATGCGTGTATTTCAACATACGTCATGTATGTTGAACTATGTATTCTAAGTATTTGTAAAAATGCCTAAATGATCTAAAGTGTAATATATTATACTATTTGCGGGCGTTGAGAAGCGATTCTCAACTCTCCCACTAGTGTGTATGATTTTCTTCATACAAGTTACATTCCTTGTTGTTTAAATTCAAGTATTACTTATACTTAAATCCATGTCAAGTTGATATTCTTTAAATGTTTACATGCCGTATGATTTCGGTTGTTGTTCCATTGCTATTCTAAATTGTAGATATGAATATCTATTGTAGTGGAATGTGTGTGGGACTATGCAATAGTCCAGCAAATTGGTAATCGGCCTTAAGTTCGTGGCTGAGGTTGCTTTCACCACGTAGGACGTGATTAGATGAACCCGAGTCGTATTAGAGTTGTCGACAGTGGTTTAGCCACGTGGAGTGTTTGCGCACTCTATGTCGTTCAACCCAACGTGCGCTCGTGCTAGTCGAGTTCGTCAAGTAACCTGATTGTCCGATGTATGGTCACCATGTATGGACGCTACTGTTTGAATCTAGGGTACCAAACTTACCAATGAAATCCTATTAACCATGGTACCTTGATCCGCTAAGACTCATGAGCCGGACATGGTGGTATGGGACACCGTGGTCGAGCTGTCAGCCTACGCTGGGGTGACGAGCCTCCCCGTAGTGACCAGTGAGCAACTAAACTCGTGAGCCAATTATGGTGGTATGGGACACTATATTCGTGTTGTCGGCCTACATTGATTGGTGACGAGCCCTCTGTAGTGACCTCGAGCATATCTGGATACCGCATTGAGGTGACGAGCCTTAGTGTAGTAACGAAGGTATGATAGGCGTGCATTGATTGGTGACAAGCCCTTTGCAACGACCTGAAAACATATGATCGTATGAGATGTCTAGGACTGACGACCCTAGAATGGATCACTGTTTGGATGGTGATATGAGGAAGGTATCTTAGCTTCCCAATCCTGCTGTATGAAAAGGACTAATAACAACCTGGTAATCATGTTCATGCACCACATTTGCATGTGCTTTGTAAACGTGGAGCACTTTGAGGTGATGTCATGTGTAACGTAAGATGAAGACGCTGAGGGTGTACGCATGAGGGCATGCATCATTCTGCATGTATCATTGCATTAACAAGAGTACTTAGGACATGTTTAATTGTTCTGCTTTATCATTACTGCTTGATTGAACTGATAACATGTTAACCTTTGCTTTATTGTTCCACCGAGTTGATCACTCACTCCCACGTTCTGGGGCGGTGTTAAACACCCACCAGACTCTGTCTTAGTTGCTGATGTTGCAGATGTTGAGGCGACTTTTGAGGCAGAGCGGGAGATTGATGATGATGAGGCTGCTTTCTCTTTTATGCAGTTTTCAGACGAGTTCTAGTGAGCCTTGTTCTGATGCGCGGGATGCTGTGATTTCTTTTGGAAATTAAATGATGTAATTTGATACTTATAATTTTCATAACAACACTTGAAATACGACCTAGTATGTATATATACTTCAGGGATTTGCACTTGTATACATATATTTCTATAAGTCTTCCGCTTGTTTTCTTCACTTATCCCTGAATTATATTTGCTATTTGGCTTAATCTATTCCATGTTTATGCACTAATACAGACAACATACATTCATCATTAAATATGTTGCATAAGTGATGTTTTGGAACTCGGGAGCTAAGTTATGCTCGACCCCCAAATTTCAGGGCGTTACAAAGATAGTTGCTAGGATTCATTCCCACCACTCCATATGTCGAATCATTTCCCGTGTCACTACACTGTCGAATCTGAATCCATTTTTGGGTAAGAAATCCTAATCCTAATCTGTTTTAGGAATCTGAAATAGAAAAATGGTGAAATAGCTAACCTATTTCATGATTTAGGTAGCCGTTGTGCAGCAGATAAAGGCGTAGTGTACGAACCGAGTTCGTAATCGGCGTATCAACGAAAGGTGCGGACTATAAACATTTAGGTTATGGTTTTTAAGGCTTTCAATGTCAGTTAATGATTTATGACTGACTTGATTGCTATCACATGTACTTAGATAAGATGTTCTACGTGTATTACACATATATATGAGCTATGTTGAATATAATGCATTCCATGTGTTTGTGAAATGTCTAAATGAAAATGGAATTATGATTTGTGCTTAACATGATTGTTGATTAAGAATACATGATTGTTGTATATGTGGTAACTCCCTTGTGAAAGGATTTGCCATAATATATGTTATAACAAATTTATTACATGTACGTTGATATGTGTAGTCTAAGTGTTTGATAAAATCCCTGAATGAGAAAATGCTTGTTAAAATGTATTTAATGAGGGTGTTAAGATAGGATTCTCAATTACCTTATCTATAGTTACAGTTTCCTTTATGTGACCTATCTTGCTACTACGTGAGTTATGGATGAAATGCCTATGTATGGCAACATGTGTACTATGTGTTTGTTAAAATGCTAAAATGAGATTTATATTTGAATTGGTTGTCACATGTTGTTTGACTATCACATATGAATGCCTATTTTGTTTAAGTATGATTGGGACTAATACGTAGTCCAAGCAATTGGTAACGGTTTACGATCAGTGGCCGAACTAGTTCGCCACGACGGATACGTTCGTTGAATCCGAGTCATACAGTGATTATCAACAGTGGTTAAGCCACGAGGAGTGCGTATACACTCCATGTTGATTAATTTAGCGTGCGCTCGTACCAGTTGAGCTTGTCAAGTAAACCGATTGGCCTAATATATGTTCACCATGTATGGACGCTATTGCTTGAATCTAAGGTATCACTTACCATCGAAAAACCCGTTTAAACTTTGTACCATGATCTGCTAAGACTCATGAGTCGGGCATGATGGTATGAGACACCGTGGTCGAGCTGTCGGCCTACGCTAGGGTGACGAGCCTCCCCGTAGTGTCCATTAAGCAACCCAAACTCGTGAGCCGAATACAGTGGTATGGGACACTGTATTCGAGCTGTCAACCTACGTTAAGGTGACAAGCCTTTCTGTAGTGACCTTGAATATTAACTAGGCCTACGTTGAGATGATGAGCCTCTTCGTAGCGACCTGAACTTTCCTATCCACTGCTTTTCAATCAGGGGTGATGTTACCCTATAACTTGCCTATCGTATGCGATTAAATAGGATTGACGACCGTAGATGGATAATTATTTAGGTAAATGATATAAAGGGAGGTACCTTAGGTTCCCAAATCTACTGTGTGAATAAGCATCGACTAACACGATCATGCAGTGCATTACATGTGCTTTAGCGAGGAAGCACACTTGTCCGGAGTGGTGTATGCGCGATCGTGAGATGATGTCACTGAGGGAGTGCAGGCAAGGGCATGCATTATTATCGCATACCATTCTTGCATTAATAAGAGTACTTAAATATGATTGTTATATTGCTTTATCATTACTACTTGACTAAATTGATAACATGTTACCCTTTGCCTTATAGATCCATTGAGTTGATCACTCACTCACACTCTGGGACAATGTTTTAAAACACCAACCAGACTCTGTTGTAGGTACAGGTGATGGCGATGCTTATGAGGTGGAGCCTAACTTTTATAATGACGAGGAGTTCTCTTACATGCAACTCTCTGGTGGGTCTATGTAGACTTGGAGTTGCGTCAATGGAGTTACAAGGAAACAGATTAGATGCCATTACATTATGTCATTTTGTAAATTTTAGAACTATACATGTAATTATTTAACCTGGTGACATGTTCATACTCTGGGGACTTACAACCACTTATATGCTCTATATATTTATCACAGTCTTTCACTTGCATAATCTAACTATCTCTAGAGTATGATATGCTGATTTAGTGCAATCTCATTCATGTTTAATGCACTAATACGGAAAATATTTAATCATCATTATCTATGTTGCATAAGTGATGCGTTGGAACTCGGGAGTAGAGCTTCTGCTCAACCCTCGATTTTGAAGCCATTACAAGTTAGCATCAGAGCATGATTTAGATTAAACTAGACCTGGGTTATGGACACATGAAGCATTCTGATGTACTTTGACTTAGGAGGGGCAATAAAACATAGAAACGAACGTAGGATTCCAAGTTTCGCCGATGGGCGAAAATGACAATCGAAATGGGACCCGTATGCATCTGTGATCATGTGAGATGATCCCAGTTCTTTTCTAAACTGTCAATCGACGAGTTTAAATAATAGCTCATCCTATTCCACACTCAAATGACCAGAACGCGTTAATATGCACGAGATGGATGCCGAAAACTTCTCAAACGGACTCAAGGGCCTAAACGGTGCAAATCGGGGGGAACCAAAGTGGCCCCCACACATTTTTGGCACCCAGGGGGGGGGGATGTCATCACCCCTAGGGTGATGTCATCGCCCTAGGTTGAGTGGACCGCGATGGCATCACACTTACCGCGAGGCCTCGCGATCCAGGTTCAGTGGGTCGGTCGGGCCGCGTTAGACTGATGATATACATGCGTGTGGGGCCTTACATGTTCATGTGGGACCACTCTATATGTTTCCTTTTATAAGTTTCCAAACCCCTCTAAGCTCTTAAAAATCTAATTTTTCTCTCTTAAATCCCCATACCATTCCCAAATCTTCTTCTTCTTCATCACTACACACCATTCCTTTCAAACCCATCTCTTATCTCCCTCATTTCCTCCCATTTGAGCACACAAACCCTCCTTTGTGTCTCAAAAATCTCGAAGTCCACCAATCCGTCCTCTCCCGCCATCTTGTTTCACTCTCATGGCTCTTTTCGAGCTCGTGGCTGCTATCTTCTATCTCTCCACACTTCTTTCCCTCATGGGAAAGAAGAGGGCTTCCACAGATGAAGCTGGGCCTAGCCGCCCTTCCCGTCCAAGAAAGGAGAAATCGGGCACCGAAGTAAGTACAAGCACTACACGAGAGCTAAGGACGAAGCAGGATCTCGATCCTCAAATTCTGCTCGAAAGGGCCCTATAGCCAGACATAACACATGGTAGGTTCCAAGGTCACAGATTTCTCTGAAGCACATGTGGACAAAAAGCTATTTGGGTTATATCCGGCGCTAGACCTCCTTTTGGATGCTGGATGGGGGCCTATATTTGAAGGCAAGTCACGTGCATGTAAGAGCACTGTCCGAGCCTTCTACTCCCACATACGAGACCTATCGCTGGATCCTCTATAGTTCACTATTCCCATGTGAAGGTGGGAAGCCACAGTTGATGTTGGTGTGATAGCCCGGATTATGGGGATGGAGTGTGGTGAGGTTCATGTTAGCGAGAAGAATCTCAGGAGTGTATGTGAAAGAGATCTCCATACACGATTTCTTTGCGGCTGCCTAATCTACTGAAATTGAGGCAACTGCCTCCCAGTGACCAAGATGATTCATGACTTCCACCTACTCCACCACATATTTGCACACAATGTGTATCCTAGGTGGAGCAATCACCCCGAATGCACGCGTCTGATGGACTTCCTGTATAGAGTTGGGTAGGGAGACAAGTTATGCCTGCCTACATTTGTCCTACTACAGATAGTTCAGACTGCAAACTCCCCTAAGACTGACATTTCCCTCCAGTTTGGCTGACTTATATGCAAGCTGGCTCGTGAATTCGGCTACCGACTTGACACGGAGCTTGTGCTAATCCACTACATTAATGATGTTATGCTAAACAACATGAGATTTGGCCCTCGACAACGTCAAGTCCGACTCGATGGGAGTAGGGATGAGACGGGAAGTGAAGAGGAAGAAAGTGATGAAGAGGAGGATGGAAATGAAATAGATGAAGGAAGTGAGGAAGAGGGAGAGCAGGAAGAGGAAGAAGAAGAGGCCCAAGACTCTGATGGGGTCTCTCCTCCTGCTACACATGAGCGCCACCATGATTGGGCTACTTTAGAAGGCTGCTTGGCTTAGATTGAGAAGGGTCAAGTCACCCTAAGACAGGAGGTCAGAGAGACCTGAGCCAAGCTTGAAGAGAGTCAGGTCTACATGAAGTAGAGATTTAAGAAGGTGTCTCGTACCTTGAAGGCTCTCCTATGCTATATGCAGGACAAGGGCGCTCCCCCACCATCACCAGATTTGGACGATTAGTCTTATGTTGTAGTCGTCATTGGGTCTTTTCTTTCCTTATTTTTCTTGCTTTCTATGTTATAGCCTTGATAGGCTTAGTAGTATGGTACAGTGGTTGGTATGTTTTAGTGTTTAAAAAACTCTATTTAGATTAGCTCACATGCATCTTCTATCGTGATCCATGTAAATCTACATCTCGTGTATTATGAAAATTTTGGTTAAATGAAATACATGCAGCTCCTTTTATTATGAAATGTGTAAAATGCTTGAGAAATTAAGTGTTGTTGTGATGAATCTCACACATGTTACAGCCTATGTTGTATATAGGGAATGCCACCTAAGGCCACTCGGAGTACGGCATGTCTTACACTTGGTGAATTGATTGACGGGGCACCTCCCTTAAGCGATAGCCATACGGACCCCAATTTGGTCCCGAATCACAAGACTATGCCGGATTCTCAGTCGGCCACAGGCTCCACAAATGGGCCGACACCTTTTGCACCACCAGTTCTAGAACAGAACTGCGCATCTACCTCGATGTCACACATGCCTTAGGTGGCTCCTCCACCTGATAGGATGGAGCAAATGATGGTCCTTATGTAGCAGTAGTAGCAACAGATTTGGACCACCATCACTAGGGCCCTTGCCTAGAACATGAATGTGGTTCCTCCTACACCACCAGTGTACCCTGCTAGAAACCTGAATGCCAACGGCTTATTCAAGTGATTCCAGTGCTTTCGACCTCCTACTTTTGCGGGCACTCACAGACCTAAGGAGGCCGAATATTGGCTTGACCGCATCTCTAAGATGTTGAAGCCGCTGCACTACACTGAGGTAGAGTAGGTTGAGTTGGTCACATATATGTTTGAAAAGGAAGCCAGTCTTTGGTGGGACAGCATCCTTCGGACCGTTCCCGAGGGTTATGTGTGGACATGGGATGCCTTTGAGACCCACTTCTACGGGAAGTATTTCCCCCTCACCTACCATAACAAGAAGGAGAGTGACTTCCTTTACTTCCGTCAGGGAGGAATGACTGTGGGTGAATATGAGAATAGATTCACGGAGCTGGCCAGATATGCTCCCCTGATATTGGCAGACGAACCGATGCGAATGTGGCAATTTTTTAAGGGTCTGCCACTTGAGATACTTATGAAGATGTGTTGCGCTAACATTCCCAAATATGCTGAGCTAGTGAACATGTCTGTACGACCTGAGCAGGACAGGGATAGACTATCCAGTTCAAGCATACCGGTGGATCCAAGGCCTCAACCAGATTTCCCGAGCAGACCGTTCCTCAGCAAGAGGCCACGCGCATATTCGTCTTGCAGACTTACGGCTCCACCGACTTAATTGAGGCGAGCAGACTTGTGATGCACCTACTGTAAGAGGTCGGGCCACATTGATACTTACTGCATCACCAAGATGAGGGACAATGGCTTCACACCTCCTCAGAAGATTAACTGTCAGTTACCTTAGGCCATATCAGCACCACCTGCACCTCGATTTAGGCCGCCTCAATGTTCTATGGTACCGCAACTGAGCCGTTCTTAACAAGCACAAATATATGTGCTTACAACTGAAGTGTGTGAGTCAGCAATTGTAGCACCACTAGATTTTGAAGTTACGACACATATCCAAGGTACACCAGTCTTCCTATTGGTGGACACCGGGTCCACTATTTCAATCATATCATGTGCAGCGGTCAAGCGACTAGGGTTAGTAACTACTCTTATGGTTGGAGTGAGGCTCCTTACCGCCACAGGGACCTTCTCAGACTCCACCAAGACTTGTAGAGGTTGCTTGATAGACTTAGGGAGCAAAACAGTATTCATTAACCTGATGGTCGCCCCATTATGTCATTATGACGTCATTCTTGGTATAGATTGGCTCACTGAAATGAAGGTAGAGATCGATTGCGATACTAAGGTAGTGACAACCCATGCACCTGAGGGCACGACCTTTACTTTCTCAGTTCAGGTCAGTTGGTATTACCGTGTTAATTGTTATGCTACCTTGCTAGAGCATGTTGATGGTCCAACACTTGGGAGCACACCTGTAGTCTGAGATTTCACGGATATATTCAGGATGATACCTGGACTACCTCCTCAATGAGAGATAGAGTTTACCATCGACCTAGCGCTAAGCGTGACGCCTATATCTCTACCGACATATCCCATGCCTACGTGTGAGATGGAAGAACTGAGAAGACAGATCGATGATCTGTTGGATGCAGGCTTTATTCGACCGAGTGTATCTCCTTGGGGAGCACACGTGCTATTTATGAAGAAGAAAGATGGATCACTGCGATTGTGTATTGATTATCGCAGATTGAACCAAGTGACAGTGAAGAACAAGTATCCTTTACACAGGATAGATGATTTGTTCGATTAGTTGAAAGGAGCTCAGTATTTTTCAAAGATTGACTTACAGTCAGGGTATCACTAGTTGCGTGTTAGGGATGAAGATGTGCAGAAGACAGCATTTAGAACCAGCTTTGGGCACTACGAGTTCCTTGTGATGCTATTTGGACTCACAAACGCACCTACCGTGTTCATGGACCTGATGAACATGGTGTTTCGTCCGTATTTATACTGATTAATCATCATATTTATATATGATATATTGATATAATCTAAGACTCAGAAAGATCACGAGGAGCACCTGCTAGCAGTCTTTAATACTCTCAGGAAGAACCAGTTGTTTCCTCAGTACAAGAAGTGCGACTTTTGGAAAGAAGATGTCAAGTTCCTCAGACATGTGGTGTCTAAGGTAGGAATAGTTGTGGACCTTTCTAAGGTGACTGTAGTTCAGGACTGGGAGCAGCTAGGTTTGATTACTGAAGTGAGGAGTTTCCTTGTCCTGGCAGGTTACTATCGTCGTTTCATTAGGGACTTTTCCAAGATAGTCAGACCGTTGTCTCAGCTCACGCGGAAAGATCTCAAGTTTGCCTGGAATGAGAAGGTGGAAGGAGCCTTTCAGGAACTAAAGGACAAGTTGACATCCGCACCCGTGCTAGTATTACCAAAGCAGGGGGTCAAATGTACGATATACACCGATGCCTCTCGTGTTGGTTTGCGTTGTGTTCTGATATAGAAGGACAGAGTGATTGCTTATGCCTCGCGATAGTTGAAGAAGCATGAGAAAAACTACCCTACGCATGACCTGGAGTTAACAGCCGTCATCTTTACATTAAAGCTCTAGAGACATTACTTCTACAAAGAGGAGTTCGAGCTCTATTGCGACAACAAGAGCCTCAGGTACATATTCATGCAGAGAGACTTGAATATGAGCCAACAACGATGGATGGAAACCTTGAAAGACTTTAAGTTTGAGGTTTTCTACCATCCCGGTAAGGCTAACCTTATGGCAGACGCGTTGAGCCGCAAGAAGACGATAGCATTTGCAGCTCTCCTGATAATCGATGAATGGAATATGGTAAAGTTTGTGCGGGACTTTGAGAAGAAAATTACGGTAGAAGAACTGTTTGAGAGCGTCGCACATATTCGTGTACCACCATTTATTAATGACCGAATCATTGTGGCTCAAAAGGAAGATGAAGGGTTGGTAGAGTTGGGAAAGTGAGCTGGTGACGATGAAGACTTGGAATGGAGAGTTGGTACGGATGGGGGTTTACATTATCGTGGCCGCCTATGCGTCCTAAATCTTCATGACCTGAGAAGGGAAGTTCTCGAAGCTGCTCACAATTCAAAGATGGCGATGCATCCTGGTAGTACGAAGATACATCGAGATATGAAGCGTTCGTATTAGTGGGATAACATAAAGGCCCATATAGCAGACTATATATCCCATTGTCTCATGTGCCAGCAGGTCAAGGCTGAACATCGTCGACCTTCTGCTTTACTTCAGCCCATGGCCATAGTTGAATGGAAATGAGACTTCATCTCTATGGATTTCATCTCGGGGTTATTGAAGACGAGGAAGGGGCATAACTCTATTTGGGTGATTGCAGACCGATTGACGAAGTCAGCACATTTCCTCCCGATTAAAGTCTCGAACTCAACAGACGATTTAGCCAGGCTGTACATCAAGGAGACAGTACGTCTACATAGAGTGCCTATGGAGATCGTGTCGGATCGAGACACGCGATTCATGTCGATCTTTTGGACTCGCATCAAGGAAGTAATGGGTGTGAAACTAAAGTTCAGTACCACGTTCCACCCACAGACTGATGGGCAGACGGAACGGGTAAATCAGGTGTTGGAAGACATGTTACGGGCATATGTGCTCGATTTCAAAGATAGTTGGAATGACCGTCTTCCCTATGCTGAGTTCGCTTATAACAATAGTTTTCAAGCGAGTATTGGCATGGCTGCCTATAAGGCCTTGTACGGGCGCCCATGTCGAGCACCGGATTAGTGGGTAGAGGTTGGCGAGAAGAGTTTGATTGGCCCGGAGTCAGTGTAGCGACCTTAGAGAAGATCGACATTATCAGGGGTCGACTTCTGGCGGCACAGAGCAGACAGAAGAGTTACGCCGATACGAGATGGCGACCGCTAGAGTTTAAGGTTGGGGACCATGTATATCTAAAGGTTTCCCCAATGAAAGGAGTCCTCCAGTTTGGAAAGAAAGGGAAACTCACGCTGAGATTCATTGGGTCATTCCAGATACTAGACCGAGTGGGGGTGGTAGCGTACCACCTTGCTTTGCCCACGCTACTCGCAGGTGTGCACAACGTATTTCATGTATCGATGCTGAATAAATACATTCCTGACCCTTCCCACATTATCAAATGAGAGCAGGTACAGTTGAGTGAAGATGCTACTTTTGTACTGAAACCGACACTTATCCTAGACAGGAAGGAATAGGTGTTGCGTAGTAAAATTATTTCGATTGTGAAGGTATTATGGACACATCACACTGAGAAAGAGGCTACTTGGAAAACAGAAGCCGAGGTCAGTAAGAATTACCCTCAGATTCTCGAGGAGTACGAAAAGGTACTAATTTCGAGGATGAAATTTTTCTTTAAGGGGAGTAGATTGTAACATCTCGAAAAAATCCGTACAAAGACCCGAGTATCACCTCAGGCAGAAATCTCTAAGGATCAAATTATGTAGAGATTAGACAGAAATTAACTAAGTACTAAACTAAATTAATTAGTAAATTAGCTTGAACCACTTTCTATACGAACTGCAAGACCCAAAATTTGTAGAATCGCTAACTCTACATTACCTAAAAACCTAGGCGAAATCTCAAAACCCAGTTGCTCTCGGGAGCACACTGAAACTCTGTATCAGACTTAGACCGCGCATCAAAAATTCGATTACGACAAAACTATATGATTATGATCGCCTTACTGGGTTTGACAACCATCACAGGAATTAAGTCTAAATAGTATCCAGAAACGCACAACTTGAGCCCGGAGCAAAGTGTGTGAGAAACGCCAATATCTTTAAAAAATGAACTCAAACTTAAGTGATTTGTGCCGTTCACTTGCAGGCCAAATTTAAGGTTTCAGACCGTCAGATTCTGACCCAACTACACCCTTGGAGTAGGGAAATTTTTCAACATGTGTTAGTGTACTTGTGGCCCTGATCGAGTGACGGTGGCCGTTGAACTGAAACTAGTCCTCCATAACTGATCTACAAATTCGATCAGACCGAAACTTTAACCTGGTAAAGTTCCATTGTCAGGGAACTTTCTCTAGACTATATGTAGGAAATGGAGCTCCAGATGAGCTCTGTTGGCCCGAAACAGCCACCCTTTGGCTATAACCTAAGTATACCATAGCCTTGGGGCCATTTGCACCAGTTCTGGGCCTATATAATGGCCTTAACACACCCCTCTCTCATTCATTACGAATTTTCTAAACGCTAGGAGAGAGAAGAGAGAAAAAGGAGGAAAGAGTGAGGAGAAGAGAGAGAGAGAGAGAGAGAGAGAGATAGTTGCTAGGATTCATTCCCACCACTCCACGTGCCGAATCATCTCTCCCGTGTCGCTACACCATCGAATTTGAATCCATTTTTGGGTAAAAAATCCTAACCCTAATTTGTTTTAGGAATCCGAAATAGGAAAACGGTGAAATAGCTAACCAATTTCATGATTTAGGTAGCCGTTGTGTCGTAGACAAAGGCGTAGTGTACAAACCGAGTTCGTAATCGGTGTATCGATGAAAGGTGCAGACTATAAACATTTAGGTTATAGTTTTTAAGGCTTTCAATATCAGTTAATGATTTGTGACTGACTTGATTGCTGTCACATGTACTTAGATGCGATGTTCTCCATGTATTATACATATTTATGAGTTATGTTGAATATAATGCATTCCATGTGTTTACGAAATGTCTAAATGAAAATGAAATTATGATTTGTGCTTAATATGATTATTGATTGAGAATACATGATTGTTGTATGTGTGGTAACTCCCTTGTGAAAAGATTTGCTATAATATATGTTAAAGCAAATTTATTACATGTACGTTGATATGTGTAGTCTACGTGTTTGATAAAATACCTGAAAATGCTTGTTGAAATGTATTTAATGAGGGTGTTAAGATAGGATTCTCAATCACCTTATCTATAGTTACAGTTTCCTTTATGTGACCTATCTTGCTACTACGTGAGTTATGGATGAAATGCCTATGTATGGCAACATGTGTACCATGTGTTTGTTAAAATGTTAAAATGAGATTTATATTTGAATTGGTTATCACATGCTATTTGACTATCACGTATGAATGCATATTGTGTTTGGGTATGATTAGGACTAATACGTAGTCCACACAATCGGTAACGGTTTACAATCAGTGGTCGAACTAGTTCGCCACGACGGATACGTTCGTTGAATCCGAGTCGTACGGTGATTATCGACATTGGTTAGGCCACGAGGAGTGCGTATGCACTCCATGTTGATTAATTTAGCATGCGCTCGAACCAGTCAAGCGTGTCAAGTAACCCGATTGGCCTAATGTATGTTCACCATGTATGGACGCTACTGCTTGAATCTAAGGTACCACTTACTAGTGAAAAGTTCGTTTAACCTTTGTACCACGATCCGCTAAGACTCATGAGCCAGGCATGGTGGTATGGGACACCGTGGTCGAGCTGTCGGCTTACAATGGGGTGACGAGCCTCCCCGTAGTGTCCATTGAGCAACCCAAACTTGTGAGCCAAATACGGTGATATGGGACACTGTATTCAAGTTGTCGACCTACGCTAAGGTGATGAGCCTTTCCTTAGTAACCTTGAGTATAAACTAGGCCTACACTGAGGTGACGAGTCTCTCCGTAGCAACCTAAACTTGTCTATCCACTGCTTTTCAATCAGGGGTGATGTTGCCCTATAACTTGCCTATCGTATGTGATTAACTAGGATTGACGACCTTAGATGGATCATTGTTTGGGTAAATGATATAAAGGGAGGTACCATAGCTTCCCTAATCTGCTGTATGAATAAGCCTAATTAAATATCGGCTAACACAATCATGTACCGCATTGCATGTGCTTTGGCGAGGAAGCGCATGTGTCTAGAGTGGTGCATGCGTGATTGTGAGATGATGTCACAGAGGGAGTGCAGGTGAGGGCATGCATCATTATCGCATGCCATTCTTACATTAACAATAGTACTTAGGATATGATTACTGTATTGCTTATCATTACTGCTTAGTTGAATTGATAACATGTTAACCTTTGCCTTATAGATCTACTAAGTTGATCACTCACTCCCACTCTGGGATGGTGTTTTAAAACACCAACCAGACTCTGTTGTAGCTATAGGTGATGGCGATGATTATGAGGCAGAGCCTGACTTTTATGATGACGAGGAGTTCTCCTACATGCAACTCTCTAGCGAGTCTATGTAGACCTGGAGTTACATCGACAGGGTTACAGGGAAACGGATTAGATGTCATTACATTGTATCATTTTGTAAATTTTGAAACTATACATGTAATTATTTAACCTGGTGATATGTTTATACTTTGGGGACTTACAACCACTTATATGCTTTATATATTTATCACAGTCTTCTGCCTGCGTAATCTAATTGTCTCTGGAGTATGATATGCGAATTTAATGTAATCCCATTCATGTTTAATACACTAATACGGACAACATTTAATCATCATTATCTATGTTGCATAAGTGATGCATTGGGAACTCGTGAGTAGAGCTTCTGCTTGACCCCCGTTTTTCAGGGCGTTACAATAATCTACTTGTATTATATGCCAGATAACTACATAAATAGAAGAACAAGAGAATAAAATGATTCACACACATAATAATCTTTTTCTTTTCTAGTACACATTTCAATTTCAATTCCAATTTCCAATTTCAATACAACATTTCATTTCTAGGCTTCTATAATCCAACAATTCCTTAATCTTTTCTAGAATGATCGCTGCCTTTATATATGACATCCGCTGCAAATCCTCCTCTTCAATGTCTTCTCGTCCATCCCCCATAACCCGAGCAATCTCTTCCACTAGCTTGGCCTGCACATCCTGATGCTTGCCCGACTCGGCCTAGCATATACAGTTCTTCAGGCCTGGTATTCCATATGCCATTAGAGGGATCTGGGCTTCCTTCGGCGCCACTTCTAAGGCAGTCTGGTACATGTCATGAGCTGTTAATCTTGTGCACATCCCTTCCTATAGTGGCTGGAAGTATTAGTGATGTTGTTGCTGCTGTTGGGCTTGAATCAGCTACCTGAAGGGCTGGAGAAGGCCTAAAGAATGTTGTTGCCTGTTGTTTTCAGCTCATGGGTTGTGCTGGTAATACATGCTATCCAAGCTTAGAGACATAACTTCCCTATCAATGGATCCGTACTGGTGGGCTCCCATGGTTGCATCACCTAAGAAATCTTCAAACTTGGGAGAGGAAGCTGGCATCACTCCTTCCATCAACAAAGAGATAAACATGACTTTATTTTTAGAAGCTATTTAAAAGAAACTGAAAGGAAGAGATGGAAGAAGAGAAGCATACCTTCACCTTGCTGTGATCTTGTAAGAGCTTCCATGATACATAGGGAGCCATCAGATTTCAGTGGCATTGCAGACAACTGGGAGTAAAGGGTCTCACCTTGTGTTTCCATCTGAGGAGCTAGAAAGAAGCTGGTTAGAACTGTAGGAGAAACAACAGTTGCAGCTTGTGTTTGATGATAATGATGATGATGTTACTGACGATGGTGGTAATGATGATGATGCTGATGTGGGTCTATAGATGCATCCATGTTCATGTGAGGAGAGAGTGAGAAACCCAACCCGTTATTGTTATCATTATCATTATCATTCATGCCCTTCATCTCTCTCTCTCTCTAAAGACAGTTAGATTCCTACCAGGATCTGTTGTTGCAAGGAATCCCAATCATTGGAAAACACAAAGACAAACCACATATCTGAGATGCAGTTCCTACGCTCAGAAGTTAGGTGGGCCCACTGTGATCTTTATGATAAATCTACGATATAAATCCATTTTTTCAGCTAGCTCATGTTAAGACAAAACTCAAAGATGAAGTGCAGCCAAACCTCAAGTAGGTGCGATGATTATATGCCATTCAAACCCTTCATTCATTCTTACTGTGATGAATAAAGAAAAAAAAAATATTACCTTGATTCAAAACTTCCGTGGCTTCTAAAATATTTCAATAGTGGATGTTCAATTCTTATTATTTATTGTGGTGTGGCCCACTTTAGTTTTTTATCTGCCTTGCCTATCGAGCTGATAGTGTAATACTACTATGTTGAAAAATGGATGGATGGAGTGGATGTCTCATTGTCGACCTGCATAGTTCTTGGGAGATGAAACTCCTCTGACAGGTTGACAGTGGTAAAAGGCCTTCCACGATCTCACCCTTTTGTTGGACCGTCATGTACTGCACAAACTCTGCAGGGTCTACCATGATATATGTGCCTTATTCATATTGTCCATCAACTTTGGAACATCCTTTTATGGCATGAGCCTAAAATTAAAACATACTGTGATCTCAATTAGCACTAGTAATTGAATGCCTACATCTAAAACTTCTTATAGGTTCCACAGAAGTTTTAGATCAAGTTGGTATTTGTATTTTCCTTTCATTCATGTCTTAATATCTAATGAACAGGTTTGGTACAAATAACCATTACTATGAATCCCATGGAGGTTTAACAGTGGAAGTCATTATCCCACTGTTTCTGTGGCGCAGTCCACTTGAACTTTGGATATGTTTCAATGTTGGGCTATTAATCTAAAATGAGATGAAAAAATGAACGGATGGCATGGATAAACACATACATCACAGTGGGCCCCATGTAGTTCACTCAGTACGCAATCCACTTCCTATGTATGGGATTTTCACTATGCGGGAGCAAATTTCAAGAGTCCTTGCCAAAGGCTTAAGACAAGAAGTTTCTTAGTTAGGAAGCTACGTGGGGCCACCGTAATGTTTGTGAGAAATCCAACCTATTTCATTAGTTTTATGAGCTTATTTTAAGACGAGATAAAATATGATTAGCATTCAAAACTAATGTGGCCACAAAAGAGGGAAAATTGGGGGGGGAATGCTTACCATTGAAATCTTCTTAGATCCTTGATGATTATATACCATCGAAACTATTTATATGGTTATTCTCAATGGAATGAACTAAAAACACGAAAACCTTAGGTTAATACAAAGCTTATATGGCCATACAAATGTTTCAAATAGTCATTTAATCTTTACTATTTCCTCTCCAGTGGTCCATTAAATTTTGGATCTACCTATTTTTATCACATATCTTAAAATGAGCTAGCAAAACGAATAAACGAAGTGAATTTCTCGCAAAACTTTCTCACAAAACATCACAGTAGCCCTAACTAGCTCTCTAGCACAGTAACTTGGGCAAAGCATTTAGCAAAAAATCCGCATACTCCTGCTTACATGGAAGCGGATTGGCTAGTGTACTACACACCACCAACCTGGCTAATGTGGAAGATTCTCCAGCATATTGCAAGAATCCCAATCATTCAAGTTTCTAGCTGCTATTCAGTACTCTCTACAAAATTTGTTGCACAAACCATGATGACTCAAACTAAAAAGGAATACAAAGATCTGATGAAAATGCTCTCGATCTCGAGGACCATAGACGTACCTTAGACTGAAGGTAACCCCTGAAAATCAGTTGTAAAAGAGTAGTTTCCCCTTCCAAAGGGTCCGTTGCATTTGCACCAGCTTCCTTAAGGCACACAGATTGCATTGTATCAATAGCATACCTGCCAAAATCACCCATTAACAGGATATCATTACATGCATTTGAAATGATAAAATATATGTCCAGATGGATGCAACATAAACTCCAGAAATAGTTTAAACAGCTGACCTCAAAAATTCATGGGCATCTTCTTCTCTCCCATGACCAAGAAAACATACAACCTAATAAGTGAATACTAAGTGAACTTGAAATAACTTGCAATGCTCTCCATTTAACACTATCATCCTGCACAAAAGATTTCATTTAAGCTTGATGTAATGTGATTCATACAAGTATTAAGCTATTGAGTTTACAGTAAAGTTTCAAGCAGCATTGTATCTCTCTGAGGAATTTCTCATTCAAAATACCAAGTCGACTTTTCAGCCGACTCTTGAGGATCTAAGAAAGCCTACATGCACACTTTTCAGGACATATTTCAGCCAAACTTGATTCAGATGGAAATTTATAAGACTTCACTGGGTTTATTTTGTTGCATGACCAACATAATGAAGCAGCATATGACGTGACAGTTAACTTATTTAAGTCAAATCAAATGTAGATGGCTACAATGGCTAGAGTAGATGTAGCTTTGCCTTTACTCCATAATTCCCACTTCTAAGAGGTCTCGTAAGCTACAATGGCTAGAGTAGATGTAGACATGGATGTGGTGAGCATGGATACCATGAAGCATTTCTCAAATTTGAAATCAACAACAGTGATATGGATTATGAATATCTCATCTGATACTTCAATACCATGACAAAAACTGCTAGTACAAACCAATACAATGGGATATGATTTAAGCTGCATTTGAAAAGTCTTCATGCACTGTTTGGTATTGATATCGCATTGCCAAAACAAGATACATGTATTATAAGCATATAAATATATCTGGCTATCCTAGCTCATCATAATAAAAAGCATTAAAAAGACAAACGACCATATTAATGTTGAAGTAAAAGAAACTCCGTATAAATGGAATTAATTGATCATTTTATAACACTTACCTCAGGGTCCAAATTGATGTTTACCCCCAATGCCTCTAACACATCAGCACTTCCACAGGCAGAAGAACTGGATCTGTTTCCTTGCTGCTACCATAACATAGAATTCGAATTAATTACAGTACATACTAGAATAATTTCAACATTATTCCTTATGTGAAAGGATCATCACCTTAGCAAATTTTGCACCAGAGGCAGCAACTAGAATACAAACCCCTGTTGATATGTTAATTGTGTTTTTCCCATCACCTCCTGTTCCAACAATATCAACCACATCAGTCATTCCTTCAACTTTCCTACAGCATTTGAACATTGCCCTCGCCAATCCCACAACCTGCAACTGCAGAGATCTATAAATCTATAAAGGAGTAATATGCTTATCAATTTCAGTCTATGAATCAAGCTTATGGAGCTTCTCTCCCAATATGCTTGTGTTCTAATATTCAGAAACATCACATATTTTACTTTCTTTTATAAAATGTTACATATGGCCACTCACTTCTTCGAATGACTCTCCTTTGGCTCTCAAAAGAACAAGAAAGGCACTGATCAAAACTTCATTCGCTTCACTCAAAAAGTGATTCATTGACGTCAAACAAAATCATATGTAAACATACTCATGGATCTCAAAAATGTCATACATAAGCACTCAAAGGTACTCGCATGATCACTTTGAAACATAAATTCAAAGATAAAATGATAAACAAAAATTCATAATTCATAAATGAGGTGTAGAGTCATATTCACCTTAACAGGATTGTATTTGTAGAAGATTGGAGAAGCTAGGCAAGCTAAATGATATATCTGATCAACCTCTATCAACAAGCTGGGAAAATTGCTAGGAGGGTCTGTCTCACAGATTACTCTTAGTATTTAATACATTGAAACATTTTATTTGAGTGTTTCTTTCAGTTTACAAATCCATAGGAGCTCAGCAAACAGAAATCAGAATATATATATATATATATATAAGATATATATATATATATATATATATATATATATATATATATATATATATATATAAGATATAATCTGTCTAGCAGTAAATGGAAACTGAAGAATCCAATGCAAATGGAGACTTCTAATATTCAACAAGCCACTGGTAAGAACCCCAGTATCAGAAAATAATTTCCTTTTTCAGATTTAGTGTGCAATGCACCCCGTAAAGATTGGTTGAGTCACTCTTCGTCACCAAGTCATAAAACCTCATCTATAAACCACAAAAATATAGTTTTTAACCACAAACGCAAGAAGAACAGAAGACTGCATGCATTTGGTCATTTGAAGAAGATATATTACACAAATGTCCATCTAAAGTATCAGTGGCAAAACACCCGTGTCAGTTGTTGAACGATAATACAATGAGAGAAAACATAGAAAGAAAACATAATTACTATTAGCTAAATCAAATGAACTAATTTTTAAGTGACAACAAAAACAAACACTCCCGAACTTACTGAATAAATATAAAAAAGTGACAACCAAACAGGGCATTGGGGGGCTACATTTTAATCATTTTTTTAGGATCTATATCTTCAACTTTAACAGCCTACTTGCTATAATGACATAAGGCATTTGGGCTGGGAGAAATACACAAGCAACAGAAGGATCAAGCTTGGTTGCGGATCATAATTTTAATGTGAAACATGAGACGTCAGGCCTTTGGTTAACTTTATGCACTCAGCACCTGTCATTGACAATGCTACAATCTACCAAAAAACCATCCAGTTAACAGCCTCATCACAATCACAGTATGCATGCATGAATATAGAAGTACACTTTCTTGAGATAACTCAATAAAATGATGAGCTCCATTGAAGAGCCATTATTTCCACTACAAAGCTTCATATATTTTGTAATCTTTAGCCTAATTAAATAGTATGTGCATACCTGGGGTGTTTCTTGCTAGTGGTTGCTGCCTCGGCTATTTGGCATAGCTCTTTAGTGACTTCTCTTTTTTACTAGCAACCTATTTTTGATTTAGAGAATAAGTAGTGAGATCATGAGGTCAACATGACACCAAACTATAACAAGAACTGTAACACAAGTTTTCCTACACACCTGATAATCCATTTCCAGTTTTCGTTGAACCCCTGTGTCAGAATAAGATCCAATTGAGAAGTCAAACAATATGATACCTCTGAAATAAATAAATAAAATCAAAATACCTCTCAAGCAAAATAATTAAGCATCCTGATAGAGTTACCCATTTTTATCACAATTTTTTTTTAGAAAGAAGGCAAATAAGAAACAAAACAGTACTCATTCATGTATTCAACTAGTGGGAACGATTACGTTGAACATTATCACACTAGCCAAAATGGTCAAGGACGTAAACATCACATAGTATATAGGTGATACAATTGCTGTGTTGAATGTTGTAGAACCCAAGCCATCCAAAACAAACTAAAAAACTGTGACGGACATTCCCATGCCATATCACAGTGAGTAAAGAGGACAGGTGATCTACCAACTCCACATTTTTCAACACATCAAACATGTACCTTGGGTGCTGCTTTTCCTCGGCCTACAGATCCACCAGCCTTTAGAGGCATAAACTCACAACATGAATTGTTACAAGAATGTCCCTTGTGATACAGAGAAAGGCAAGATATGAGGTGGGTTCACATGGAAACAAAGTAGAGAACATAATAACTCCTTCCATTTAGCAATTTGGTTCACCTTCTAACGTGAGACAAGTAACCAAGTAAACCGTCATGGGCAAAACATGTGAAATTGGAACTAGACTTGGAGAAAGGAAAGCAAGAAAGAAATGGAAAAGAGGAATTACATAATCCTTGTTAAATAAGCCTTGGGTAACCTTGAGTTTCAACAAGTGGGGAAAATAGTTCAATGATCCAAGCCATTATCAGATGGGCCCACAATGGATGGCAAAGCCCCCAAAAAGTTGTCCCAGATGGGACATCAGTCAGGAAAGAAAAAAGCTCACCACTCAATGAAAAAGGGTCAGATTAGATGGATAAGGGTTAGGATCTTCCATTAAGGGAGATTCTAGGGGCATGATCCATTCATGTTTGGGCCATCAAATTAATGGTCTGGGTCCACTTGTCCCACTATTGGGGACTGAAGTCCCATGATACTACACATACCCATGGGCAGATGATTACATAATTTCTCAATGCAAGATCAAGTGTGTAGATCAAGTCAAGTGTGTATAAGATCACACAAAGATCCAAGAAAGTTAATTGACAATGTTAGAAACACACGATGAACTGTAACTCTTGATGACTTTGCCTTGCCTTTTTGGTACATAATCTAAGATGGAGTGCGCATTTCAAGCTAAACCCAATAAACCTGAAACCTAGTCCAAGGCTTGTGATGACTTCTATAATAAAATCACCCAAAATATCCTCCCATATAGACATCTACCTCTTCATCAATTTGAATTCTTCTAACATCTCTCTCTGAACGCATAGGATCAGTGGAAGAAGCTGAGAGGTTAGCTAAGCCCACATGAGTAGAGCATCTCCGATACGTGCACAGACACATATGCCTATGTGGCTCACTTGTATGAGATCCCCATCGTGTGGCTCACTTGTATGAGATCCCCATCAGGTGCACCACACTAGTTAGATCTTTTGGCTTAAAAATCAGGTTGATTTCATTCATGTGGTAGGCACAAGACATACAAAACAAACAAATGCCTAAAACAAATTTTTCTTGCCTCTGATTTGTTTTGTACGCTTTAGCCCCCCCTGAGGAGTCAAACGGCCTGATCTGCCGGCAAGGACACCCAAACAATGTGGCCCACCTGACGGAAAGCTCTGATCTCATACACGCGCCATATTGGCATGTATTCTATCCACAAAAGTGTAGAAAAGGCACCCATACAACACTTACATATAATCAACACCCAATGCAGGTAACAAAATTTCAAAATCCACTCTCTCAGTCAATTCTACAAACACATTGCAGACATAAATACTCCCAAAAACATAAAACAAGCAAACAAAGGAGAGATCAAGGAAACATAAATAAGCAAGACTCAAAAAATAAGAAATGATAGAAGAATTAGAATGAAAATGCCAGAGAAAATACCAAAATTGCGCCCAACGATGCAATGCCAAGTGGCGCCATACTTCTTATCGAACTCCTTCTTGATGTACTCGACAATGTCCTTCTCCACGCCATGCTTCTCAATGGCCAGAAAGAATCCGATTTTCCCAATAGAAAAGAAAAAATGTTAGGAAGGACAAGAAGGTAAAAAGATGAAAAGATGAAGGGCAAAATGGGGAAGGAAGTGAACGGAGAGAGCGCAGTTGGTGGTGACTTTCTGCATGTCATCTTTCAAAGTTGCGATACACCCCATACAGAGCTGTTGCTGCTGCTTCTACAATACCGTGTGGGGACTGTCAAATTTAGAGTCGGAAAGGCAAAGGGAGGGAGAGAGAGGGAGAGAGAGAGGGGGGGGGGGGTTTGAGATCGGGAGAGGGAGATCGAGAAAGCGGGTTAAGATCGGGACAGGGAGATCAAAAGAAAGGGAGATTGAGAGAGGGAGAGGGAGAAGGAGATCGAGAGAGGGTGAGGGAGATGAATGCAAAATGAGGCTAGGGTTTTGGCATAATGTAAGGGTGAAAATGGTTCAGTAGCTTGCGGCAGATCTAAAGTAATGTGACGCTTGGGCTTGTGGGGTCCACTAAGAGGGTTCTGATCGAATCCATTCCGTCTATATGTTTTACAATAAAACAACAGATCCAAATAATGAAAACTAAGAAGATCCAACACTCGATTGGGACACATCAATAAAACAGTGGAAACAACAATGTAGCTGTTAAAACAACAACAAATTGTAGCACGGTTCATAACCGTTTTGAATCAGAAACTGCTTAGACCCGTTTCTGAACCAAAATCCCGAACGTTCCTTATCTGCGATTTTGGTGTAGTGATTTGCCAATCGGCAGTCTTATATTGGTATCAGGTATCAATATAGGGATGTCAAAAAAATCTATAGATCTTCTTACCAATGTAATTCAGGTTGTTTCCAGGAACGTGTGTACGTGGATATATGTGAAGGCCGTTGGAATTTTCTAAATTAAGTAAGACTTTCGAGATCACCTTTTTGGTATAGCCTATGTGGATTAGGAGAAATGCTCCAGTGCTGTCAGAACCCTGTAAGTTGGAATACTCCTAGTTGAATAGGTTTACTTGGATGATCTAATCATTCAATCTGAACCATCCATTAAGTTTAGAACACATTTTATGGGCTGTCCAAAAAAAATCACACACTCATCATATGATCTAACCCATACTTGATTTGACATTATTTTCTCATCTAACATTAACTTTTTCAGATCACAAATTCTTGATTAAGCATATATTGCCTAGCTATTACTTGTTAGAAGTGCTCCAATGCTCTCAGGGCTCTATAATTTACAGCGCTCTCAATTGCATGGGTTCACTTGGACGGTCCAATCATTGAATCTAAACCGTGCATTAAGTTTAGAACTTATTTCATGGACTTCCATGAAAGAATCAAATTGATCTTATGATCTAATCTATCCTTAATTAGGCATTGTTTTCCAATCCATCTTTAGATTTTCCTGGACACATTTCTTTGAACTAATCCATCTAATCACAATGATGCAAGTTTTTAAGTTAAATCTAACAATTCTATCTTCATGTCAGCATATTCATGGATCCAACGCATTGCTTGCATGTTAGGAGAAGTGTTCCAGTTCTCTCCCAGAACTGTATGTTACAGTGCTAGTTGTATAAGTTCACTTGGACCATCTAATCGTTCAATCTAAACTATCTGTTAAGTTCAAAACACATTTCATGGGCTGCCATTAAAAAATTGTAGTGATTATTTAATCCATCCTTTTTCCAACCCATGGATGGGATGGCTACGATTGCCTAATAAAGGTGATTCTTAGAAACATAAGCAATCCATTTCAAAGCCAATCCACAACACTCAACATCATGCCCTGTCATTCCATTTCAAAGCCAAAGATCAGTCATATCATACTATTCTGTGTACAAAGATACATGAAAACTCTAAGATTGCCGTGTCAAATGCGTTGACACTGGCATTATGTATACAAATTGACGAAACTTCTCACATTTTTTGTTTTTTATTTTCCCTTTTCCCCTTTCTCTACTCATTTTTCTATATCACTATTATACTGCATGGACTGTCTGCTTGTAAGATTTTCGGGTCACAAACATCCAACAAATGGTTCCAAAGACCATTCCAAGGGTCAAAAGGTCAAAAATCGATTCCTACACTACAGCAAGTGTGCCTTTTACCAGCGCTCACAAGCGCCAATAAAAGTACCGAAAAGCGCCGGCAAATGAGTTATTGGCGCTTGAGTAATGGGTATGTCGGCAATGGTTATAGCGGCGCTAGAAAAGCTAAAATTCTGCCTTCTATCAACGCGAATAAGCGCTGCCAAAAGACCTTCCGAGCACCGGGAAATATAATTTCCGGACACTTTTTTCTTACAGAAAATCGCTGTAAGATTTCTAACAAGCGCCGATAAAGGTCTTTGTATGGATTTGAGAGGCACTGGCATGCTATTAATTCAATCGAAACCTGAATTTTTTAAATATTTGAAACATTAAAAAAAAAAAAAAAAAAAAAGCTTCATCAACCAAAGTGGTAAAGAATAAAACAAGACAACAATAACAATAACACACAAAATGAATTATGCTATGTGAAAACAGAAGATGAATTATGCTTTCGTGTTTCTCAAAAAGGAGACACAAAGTGACTCTTTGTGTGTCAATGGACGAATATGCAGTTACCTGCCCACATTTGCTTGAGATCTGATTTCAGCCATTCCCCTATCACTCCCACATTGGACCTGCTTTCCCCCAAGCCACTGCAATGTATCCTTGCTCGTGTGGGTAATCTACAGGTTGGATTTCATGAGACTGAAAACTTACCATACAATCATATGTTGGAATTCTGTGCCTGCTGGTAATTTCAACTGTAATTGGTCTGATAAATAAAAAGCATTGAGATAACATTTATTTCTCAACTCCAAAACAATCATCACCCATACAAGGTGGACATGAATACATGAGAAAGAAGATTAGGATGGTGGACACTTGATTAAAACGCAAGAAACTTTGCAAGTGCCATGCTTTTGTCATGCATTGGTACTATTTAGATAACAAACCAGAAGTTTAGGCATGAACTACAAGCAGCAACTACAAGTGAAGAAAAAGTAAAGTCTATGTTGTTTTTCACTTGGGGACTCTATAACCCTACATTCTAAAAAATGGTATCCAGCTTTGAAGGAAAGCAGATTGGGCCTACTCATTCGAATTCGGTATCCTATGAGTGAACAATCAAACAAGAAAAATAGGTTACCATGAGTAGTGCTAGTATGAGTTTGAACAATCTTGATGGAAAAGGTCAATAAATGTATAATTAAGACAGACCCATTCACTGGTGGTTGCTCACAAGTGAGTCTCAAGGATTCATATTAAGTAGTTGCTCACAAGTGAGTCTCACGGATTCATATTAAGTAGAATATACATTACCATTGATCTGGGTAGGCAAGAATCGTCGCGAAGTCGATTCCTAGAATCTGGTTATTCGAGATGAAATTCGTTCCAATTTGGTAACTAGGATTAAATTGCTTCCTGTCGGGCATCGATTTTCCATAGAATCCTTCAATCCCCACCTCCAATAGATGATTACTATCTATGGATTTAACATAAGTTACCATTTCTTTGATCCAATCCTAAAAGATTAGCATACATAATTACCAATAGCGAAGCCCAAATGGAGTTTTGTAAGCTCACTTGCCTGTAAATCCTATTTCATGCACAAAGTCTCATGGCACAAGTGTGCGAGATGCAAGCCGTCTTTTTTACCTGACCCAAAAAAGGCTCGTCCATTTATCATGAAAAGAAAGTAAGATGATAGGAGAAGAAACATACTTGTTGAGTCCGAAGAAGAAAGAATAAAGTCCCCAAGAGGACTAAATGTAGTTGAATAAACAGGCCCAGCATGACCCTGAAACAATGTATAAGATCTTTTCCCATCCTCCGAACCTAGCAATTGCTTGCTAGGAACAAATTCATTTTCTCCCTACACATTAACTGAAACCAACACCATTTAACACACATTACACAACCACCTTAGCAGAACCATCTTGGCAATATTAATACATACATACAGATAGACAGACATAAATGTAACGAGGCTTGCTAGCCCCATAAACACAGAAAACATTATGCGTCAATTATCACTAGAGAAGGAACCATATCAGAACTAAAAAGAGAAAGAAACAACATGAACTATAGACAATAGTAAAGAAAGTTGTGACCTTAAGTCTTCAAATCATTTGCATGTAGTGCCCAAATCTGCAAAGTTCGGAACTTTGGTTAAGAAGCTGAAAGCATTGGTGGAGTTAAAAAAGAGCTTAAGATCCATTTACCTGGGCTTCCTCTGCTATTGACTTTGTGACGCTCAAGTCCTTCTACTCAAAACTTGAGAATCAAAATATTTGCTGAAGGAGAAAGATAAGCATAAGAGTAAAAGAGATTCAAAGAATTTAGAAACATAGTTGGAAAAATAAGATGTTTCACATGTCAAACATTACTTACATTTCACATGGGGCAATTGCTATTTTCATCCTGTTCTAAAGTGGCTCCTCATTCAAATGCTCCAATCTATCCCATAGGCAAAGTAATACTAGTCTGGAAAGCTCGAAGACAGTCATAAGTGAACATTCATGGTTAGCTCTCTACCAAAATATTATAATCATCATCATCATCATTGAAGTACAGAACTGATTCAGTTGTATAGCATTTTCCACAGATTTTATTTTACATGATCTCACTAATCTCTTCGTGATCTGTGTTTAAACCACCTCTACTTCTAGCATGTTCTAGAATTAAATGAATTTAGAAATCAACTGTCTTCAATTGTTCTAATATGATAAAGGCATGGGGAATCTCATGAATAAGAGTTTATCAAGTTCTGACCCTCAGATTCTGTTTTAACTCATTTGACTGTCAATAGAGTGTATAGCCTAAACTAAGTTTTTCAAGTTACGATTTTGGAAGTCTAAAAGCTTTTTCAATGTTATGGTTCCCTTGTTAAAAATCAAGTAGGTTTCCAAAACTCACGCAAAATGAGTTGCATGAGCTTAAATTGATGGTGTGATGCTTCCGTTTGTGTAACTGTGTAACACATGCATGTTTCAATTTCTGTTTGGTACTTGGGCACATATCTTGTTTGTCTATGATTCTTGACACATTAAATGCCTTTGATAAAAAAATGAATAGACTTGTTTCATTGGGCCTTCTACCTAAACATGTTTACTGACTATCTTTATCAAAATCAAGGGTGGATATATCTCCCAACTGGCAGGGTTGTTTTTACAAAGCAGGCAGAGCCTATAATGTCGTTGAAAGATCCCACATCTGATATGGCTATAATGGCCAGGTAGATGTAAAATACATACAAATATACATGGTGTGCAATGATATACATTTCGCCATTTCGTCATACAACTTAAGCTTCATAAAACAAATACATACCGTTAGGTGGCCAACTCTTGATTTTGTTCCTCGAGAAGGTCCTCTTTAGCCCAAGCCTGTGAAAAAAAAAAAAGGATGGGAACAAGAAAGGAACAAATTAATTATTTAAAAACAGAAATAAGCATATTCAGACAAAAGAAATACAAACATTCCTTTGACCAAGATACCTTGACACAGCTTCCACTAATCTTGCTTTGATAGAGAATTGCTGCCACTTCTTAATATTTCTTTCAAAATAAATTCTTGGACACTACTACGGTGTATTTTGAACATGAATTCTCAATAGACAACTCAAAGGAGAAGAAACTCATGAGCATAATACAAATCCTAAAAATGAGTATCAACCTAACAGAAATATCAACCATAGTAAACGTTGTTACTAATTCTCAAACAACTAAAAAACAATAAATAAGAAAACTTGCTTTAAAGATACCTGCTTTATTTTAGGTCCACTTTGAATGGCCAATTCTACTAAGCTATAAACTGTAAATTAATCAAATTTGCATGAATGCATAAGAGACAAAAACAGATAAAACTCCTTGAGATTGTGAGTATCCACCATTGCTGTTGACTTTACATCACGGTCCAGGAAAGCTTTGACAGCTTCAGCTGGTTGTGGAAGTACCTCTTGCATTTTGAATTTGCAAACAACAGTTAAGGTAGATCCCAAATTAGAAAAGGTGACAAGAAAAGTAAGATACAGGCATTTGAATGGAAGATATAGAATACAAGCTACCATATTGTGATATGCTATATTTTGAAAGGTACTGTTTGCAGGCAAGTACAATCCAATACAAAATACACATTAATATACTCATAATCCACAACTCAAGTGGGCCACACCATAGGGAAGAATGGAGATGGGATGTCAACTAAGGGTTTTCTTCTAGGGCCACCATGATTTACATAGATTGTGGATTATTTTTCACTCAAAAATTTGTCATTACCAAAGGCCACAAATGGAAGGTTAACATTGTCCCACAGTAGATTTTTGCTAGTTATGCTGTTTTTTGAAGATCTTAAAATTTGATAGGGGTTATAGGAATTTGACTGAGCTGGACATACAGGAGAATGGGGTTGATGATCTTGGGGGCAGCTGGCTAAGTTGCTTCTAAGTAGATTTGATGTCTAAAGGCATGTGGATCTTGCGGCTAGGGTTTGTTACTGTCTAAATAGATTCAATGCATGAGCAATTTGGTCTGTGATAGATTTTGAGGCTATCTCTAGTTATTCTTTGAGCGGCTTCTTAATTTTCTAATGAGATATGGAGTCTGTTTGTCTGATGTCTTGATGACCAACATGATGTTGTCTTGCCCTTGGTATTTAACAGGACTTTTCCAACAAATCATTTAATTTTCTTCTTTCCACTTGCAATCATGGCACTTCTCAAATATATTGATTATGGAGTTCTGATTCATTGCCTACAACCCTGGCTTCCATCTGGATGGCATTGAAAGAAAAGATCCTCACTTGTACTCAATTTGTCAAACATGATATTTCACTTATTGTGGAACTTCCTATCCTTTCATCATCATCAGCATCATCTAAGCCTCTCGATTAATTGGTGTTGGCTACATGAATCATGTTCCGCCATTCCACTCTATCGAGGGCCATAGTTTCATCTAAGCCCTTGATACAATTTTTATGTTGTGACATAAAAAAAATCTCTGATTTCTAGAGTCTGCCACATGCAAAGCTGTCTTGTTTTCTAAGTCAAAACAAGAATTAAATTTTAACCCAACCTTGACCTTGTTCTAAGATTGCACATGCTAGTCTGGTTGATTCTAAACAACAGTTTGTTCCTCTATACATGTGAAATGTTCTCCATCTCTTTCTTTCTAAGGAATCTTGGAAAAGCTATTATGCAGGTAGGCTTGCAATAGTAATTTGTTTATAATTGGTATTATGTTCTACTTAATGTACATACCTTGGAGAAAAAAACTATTCTGTAGAAAGCTTGGAATGGTAATTTGTTTACAACTTGCAGAAAATTGGAAATGTGCATATGTTGCAGTCCAATATCTTGTGGAATATCTTAATTCTGATGAAACCTCAGCTACCTGCAGCAAGGTTGTGGAAATTTGTAAGTAAAAGTTTGTGTAAAGGAATGCATAATCTACCGTATAACTATATGTTTGAGCAGATTATCAATTTTGACTCATCACCATCTTCGTAATAGCCTTGTCCGAGCTATTATGAGGTTTGGGTATCTATTTTGGCTAAAGAGTAATTGTGAATATATAGGTAGAAGGAATGGGTACCTTTTTCTATTTGGGCAGTTGGGGATCTATTTTGAACCCATCACCGTAGTCTTGTCCTAACTATTTTGGGTTGGCTTGGATATCTAGTTCGACTTAGAGTTTCTATGAACACAGGCAGTAAGAGTGGATCATGTGATTTCAGAACTTGTCAGGGTAGTTGCCAGGGAAAGAGCACTTATTGAAGAATGCAGAGATCTATCGTCTAAGGTGCATATAATGCAGGTATGTCTTCCTTGTGCGTGTCTTCACTTGTACGAGCTGTATGAGTACAGACGAGAAGAGGTAGGAATCTACACCACAAATCATCGAGAAAGATTTGTGACCATCAATTTGTAGTGCTCTTGGATTGCAAAATTGCATGTATAACAGGGGATTTTTAATGCATTAGTTGTATGAACATGGGATGTGATTTGGTTGTCATAAGCATTTTTCATGTCATTTTTACTACAAGCTTTCAGTTTGAGTGTTGAAATAATACTAGAGTTGTATTGAGTTAATGCAAATATGCATTAGACTTATATTTCTACTTAGAAGCTTTGGAGACATTTCTTCATTTTTGGTTAATTCTTATAGAGAAAAATACAGTTAAGAGGGTAATTATTGTCTTGGTTTTACAGATGTAAATGAAACATCCTTAAACTCCACACACAGCCCATGGCTGTGTATAGCAGAGAATATACAGTAGGACCTACACACTTCTTTATAAGAGAACTTAAGAGTCAAGACAGGGGCAAGGCCCTAAATGCAGAAAGAAGACTCTTAAGAAACAAGAATCAACCAGATTGGAAGATCCTGAACCTCTGACAAATGGCCTTTGAATGGATTGTGAAGCAGAGAGTACAGCAATAGTCCACATCCAACAGAAAACATTAAAATGGTTAAAAGGTCAGGATCTTCCAATCCAAGAGCTTTCTAGGCATCCCCATCCAAGAGTGTGGCCCATCGGATAAATGGCATGGATCACCGAGCTTGATCCACTGCTACTGAAAACCATTCAGTTGCAAACGTAGGTTTATTAAAAAATTAGATCAGGGGGAGAAAATTTCAGGAATCTGGAAAGTGAAACCAAAATCCAAAGTAACAATGTCGAATCTCGTTGGGAAGTCAGAATATTGGAAGAAATTTGGAGAAATATGAGTAGAAATCTAGGGTTTTGAAATGAGCGAGTGAGTTGGAAAAGGCCAGTACCTTAAATTGGAGATGGAGGAGCGTGGAATGAGATCCGGATCTGTCTTTTTACTCTCTCAGCTCACGAGAGGAGAAAGTCTAAAAAATACACAAGAAATCCACAGATGAAAAATGGAAAAAGGAAAAGCATCTTCTCACTTGAATTTTCTGAAATCTAAACCCTAGTTCTAGATCTAGTAAATCCCCACCATAACCAGTCAAAAAAGCTTGTAAAGTGCAGAAAATAGATCCAAAACCCTAGGAAACAAGAGAGTAACAGATGTAGATACTACGGTGAGATCCCAAAGTAAGTTGTTGCAGCTGGAGAGATCCCAAAGCAGTCGTGAGAGAGAAAGAGGAGAGAGAAGGAGAGAGTCGTGGAGTTGCACACACAGAGAGAGAGAGAGAGTCAGAGGTAGGAAATAGGAGAGTCGCGCTGGCCAGTAGGGTTTTTTTTATATGGTAAGATATCCGTCGGATGGTCTTACATAGCGTCGATGAAAGAGTAGCGCCAATACCATTTATACCCATTTTTGTTGTAGTGCTAGCTTCCTTAAAAGCTTTCATTATTTAATTATTGCAGTTGTAGGCATATTGACCATAGGCAAATATGCATGGATCGTATCAGATGTGATATAGCCATATCGGCCAACACGAGGACCATTTTTTTCTTTTTGGTAAATCAGTACTAGTCAATACCATTATATCAGCCGATACAACATGGTTTCTTGAATCTATGGATCCAAAACAACATGTTTGTCTAAAGGTACATAGAACCAAAACCATATCCCATTAAAACTTCTGCAGAACTTGCATACCTCATGTTGTTGCTTGCGGGAATAGTCACGCAGAAGAGATCTGACAAGTTTCTTCCTCTGAGATAACTTGTCATCGCCAGTCACTATAAAAATGAAAGATGGAAGGTGGTGCAACACCAATATGAAACTCATGGAACCACGAACTGCAGCTCTATCAAGACCCCCAGAAACCCACGACTTTATAAAGAAATGCCATTCAATTTGGTTGAACATTGCTTTTATGAATAGAATGCACAACCAGTTAAAAGGTGTTTCCTGTTTGGATGTTCAACAAAATTAAATAGTAGTTCCCATTTGGCCAGCAAACATAGAGGTTGGCCCATCTTCTAGTTGAGTACATTTACTATTATAGTTCTATGCATATGATTGGTAGTAATCAGGAATCTTTCTAGAGTTCCATGTACTGCTCGCCAATGTTTAGAATTTTACATCCATCATCATGCATGTGTGACAATTTAATATGTTGGAAGCTAAGGTTGATTACTCTATCTCAAATAAGTAGTCAACAATGTTTAGTATTCTTCCTATGACTCCTGCAATAGATGATCTATCAGTTATGATTTATTTGATGAGGCTAATGTATTACTTTATTAGCACTCTAGACAGGTTAGCGTACTTGTTATTAATATTTTCAGGCATAGATGTTCGAAGATCTGTGATACAAGCACTCATAGTTGTGCCCACTAGAGAACTAGGCATGCAAGTACGACGATTTTATTTATTTATGAGATTTTCTTTAGTACGATATTAGGATCATATTTTGTTGCTAATATTATATTCATGTTTTTTTTTTTTTTAATGCTGCAAGGTTACAAAATGTTGGCTGCTAGGCCTACAGAATAAAAGGCATGTACTGTCATGAATCTTTTAGATGGAGGGACGTTGGAAAGACATAAGAGTTGGCTAAAGGTTTTGCACTCACTAGATTGAACTAACAAAGTGATTTTGTGACAAAAGAAATAAAAAAAGGCTTGCAATCTGTTAATGCATAAGAACTCAATCTTGAATTGAGTTCTTACCAATTTTGTGAATAGGATTCTTATTAAATAATCTGTGAATTATTCTTTGAATGACTATCAAGTGCAAGATTCTAAAAAATAAATAAATAAATAAATAATTTTATCGCCTTTTTTTATTTACAGATATTTTAGCGATGGACCAAATCCGTTGCTAATTTCTAAACAAGTTGAAAATGAACGACGGATTTGAGGTCCATCACTTACTCATATTAGCGACGGACCTTATCTATAGCTAATATTTTTAATGTCGACAAATTTTTTGAATTTTAGCGACGGATTGTTTATTTTATATGACGGACCTTATCCGTCGCTAATAGGCGACGAACTTTATCTGTCGGAAAAAATGACCCACTAAACAGCGACGGACCAAGTCCATTGTTAATTTGGTTTTACGACAGATTGGTCCGTCGTAAATTAGCGATTTTGGCATAGTGAAGCTGGCATAGTGTACTAGACCCCGGGGATGATCCCAAAGATGTACGGTGCTGATATGTGGATTTATTGAGCAGGAGTTGCATACTCAGCATTTTACTCATTCATTTATTCATTCACTATCCACTCGGGCTGGTGGTGCACAACTAATTGTTATGTGTACCTTCACATTGGCCAGGATTTCGGATGGGGGGCGCGACTAACCTGAGATCAGGAGTTTAACGCATTGAGTCTAGCTATCCAAATTTAGAAATGGGACTGGTTTGGATAGAAGTCCCTTGTGTACCCCATAGCCTATGATACTACGTACTATCATCTCAACTTCATACTCCAGCTTGGTCATTTCGTTTGCACCTTATATTGCATTACATCTGTGGCATATAGTATTTTGGGTCGCTATGTTTCTACATTTACGTGGCCTAAATGAGGTTGATAGTAGTCGTGGACTCGTTAGGATTTGCATATTGCATTGTATCCTCAGTATATGATATTTGGCTTACTATGTCTCCGCATCGCATAGCCGATCTGCATTGCATACTCTGATATTGAATGACTTTTATCCTTATCAGTATTTCTGCTTAATCTAATATTGTATGACTTATGGACTTGTCAGTATTTATGCTTACTCTAATATCACATTTCTACTTTTTCTAATATTGTATTTCTGCTTACTCTGATATCGTCTGACCCATGAACTTGCTAGTATTTTCGACGTTATATGACTTATGGGCTTATATTATATACTTGGTACTTACCTTGCGCACACACTTACACCACCCTCTAATCTTTTTATAAGCTTATGCATGATAGATGCATGCAGGTGGCGTTAGGTCGCAGCAATGTTGAGCTTGGAGCATGTAACTGTCTCCTAGAGCTTTGATTTTCGATATATGTATATTTTCCTTTCAGCACTGTATTCAACTGTTTATATTAGTGGATATGTGATGATGACGTTGCCTTTATAATTTGGGAAAGCTTGTAGTTATGCTTTTTACGAGATAAATGTACGTTAGAAAATCATCCTTCCAGGATCCCAGGATCAGAATCTGGCGTATGGGCGCTGGGAGCCGAGAATGGGGTACTACAGAGGCTGTTGGCACTGGATTTGGTGATTAAAAATTCTGAGCCTGTTTTTCAAGTTTGAGGCGTGACAAAAGTTGGTATCAGAGCATAACTTGGGAATACCTAAGGATAACATCACATATCTGCTGATAGCTACCCTACACTCTATGATTATTGAGAACTTAGAATGATTAGGTCCTCGAGTCAAATAACTTAGAAATTTTTGGATATAGTTCCCTATTATTGAGATTGTGAGGGTGCATAGTATTCCACTCTTGATCGTTTTTGACCGAGATGCGAGGATCAGTGGAGTCATCATAGTGTACATGAGGCATCTTGGGAGCAAGAGCCTGAGATTTGCAAGCGCTATTTGATTGTATTTTGTTAACGATATATGTATAATGCTATGATTTCTACTCCCTTCCCCTATGAGTTATGTCTAGTTGCGTAATAGTATAAAATTTGATGACTAAATTTTTATTAGGAGGGGAGAGATATAAGGCCCGTATCCTAGACCGTACCATTCCTTAGACTTCCGCGATCCTCCTCGTTGATTTTCAGCAACCCATGACCTATAATCGGCATTTGCGCCGACCCTAAGTCATACCCTGTTAACCCAAGTCGACTCGACTTGATACTTGTACCCTTATGACTGCACCGTCGCCGCGGTTCTAATGCCGTGTCTTGCGCATCAATGCGATACCTACGCCAGGAGTTGTGGGCCCGCGCATATTTTGAGGAAAACACTGCGCGTTGTAAAACCCAAAAGAATCTCTACCAAACATCACATCAATCAATCAATTACAAGTCAAGTACAACCAATCACTTACCCATACCTCTCCCACCAACTAGTCAAAGCAACCCATGCTTAGCCCATTCATCTCATCCCAAAAGTCAATGAGACCCATGCTTCCCAAGTCATACACACCACTCCTCTCTCTCTCATTTCTCACTCTATTCTAAGCTACCAAAGAGTGAAAAACATCCAAGTAATTCCTAAGGAGAGGAGAAGCTAGGTGTGGCCCACTCCCTACCACCCAATCTCCCATCCTAGCCTTCCAACCTTCATCAACTTCCATCAAAAGGAGAGCTTAGGAGCTTAGCATTCTAAGGAGCCAAGAAGGACCGAAATCGGTGGATGTTCATAGACTTAGATCATGATTTTGATGTAAGGCCCATTTGTGATGGGACCCATTTTAATGTATGTGTTGTGAACAAAGAGGGGCCCATAGTGGCATGGCCCCTCCCATATCCACTCCCCGTCTCTCTCTCTCTCTCTCTCTCTCTCTCTCTCTCTCTCTCCCTCCCTCTCCTTCCATCTTCTTGTGGCCCACCTGATGTATGCGTTTCATTCATGCCATCCAACCATCCAGACGCTTTGGATGATGGGGCCCTAACCTGTGTTCTATCAATGCCATCCATCTTAGATGTTAGATGAAGGGAAATACAAATATCAGCTTGATTTCATTGATTGTGGGGTGGCCCACTAACATGGACCCCACCTTGATATATGTACACTATATCCTCACCGTCCATTTAGAGAGATCATGGGCCAGATGGGCTAAGTGCACCGTCTTGGACGTAAGGAAAACAAAAATATCAGCTTGGTCTTTGTGGACCCCGCCATGATTCATGTATTTCATCCATGCCTGTGGGGTGCCCATGTGTGGACCCCACCTTGATGGTGTTGCCTCCTCCACCATCCAGACCTTGGACGATGGAGCCCATGTGATGTATGTGTTTTATGGTTTGGACAGTGGAGCCCTTGCCTGATGTAAGTGTTATATCCTCACCGTCCACGTGGACGATGGGAGTAACCACGATGTACGTGTGGTGAATCCACACCATCCGGCTGTAAGGACAGTGCGATCCACCTTGAGGTTATGTATTGTATCAGCACCATCCAGCCCTTGGACGGTGGGAGTTGATCGGCTGGTGTACCTCACAATAGCTATATAGCTCCTGTATTGACGTTGACGCCAGCAAGCTGTGGGGCCTGCCTTGATGGCATATGTGAACCCCACCATGATGTCTGTGTTGTATCTCCACCATCCATCCATGATGTAGTGTTTTATCCACTCTGTCAGTCCATGGACCCCACCACATGGTATGTGTGAAATCCACACTGTCCAGCAAAGGATGGTGGGTCCCACTAATGTAAGTGTTTTATCTACTCGGTCCATCCATGGGGCCTGCCCTGGTGGCTTGTGGCTCCACACGTGGGACCCACATAATGTATGTGTTTCATTCACACCATCCAGTCCTTGGACATGGATAGTGGTCCCACTAATGTATGTATTGTATTCCACACCGTCCGTCTGTGTGGGACCCGTTGTGATGTGTGGGTCTTATCCACACCATCCATAGGCTGGGACGGGTGGGGCCCACCTTCATGTATATATTCTATATTCACACCGTCCATTTGCTAGGGACTGTGGGCCTCTTAATGCATGTATTTTATAACCAATTGTCCATCTGTTACTGGACGTAGACTCTACCTTAAAGTATATGTACACCGTCCATGGGACATGGGGTCCACCATAATGTGTATTATATTCAGGCCCATCTTGCAGGCCCACCTTGAGATATGTGGTTTACAGCCACGCCGCCCATCTGATTTCTGGATGGGTCGGGCCCATCTTATGATGTGTTGTATATTCACAGCGTCCATTTACGTGGCCCCCATGTGAGGTACATGTTTGATCCAACTACCCAAGGTGATGTATATGAGGCCCATGTAATGCGGTCCATTGTGATGTGCATTAAGCCCATGAGATATGGCCCATTGCGATGTGTAAGGCCCATGTGATGCAGCTCGATGTGTTGTGTATGAGGCCCATGTAATGCTGCCCATTATGATATGTATTAAGGCCCATGTGACGCGGCCCATTGTGATGCATATGAGGCCCATGCGATGCGGCCCACTTGATGTATATGAGGCCCATGTGATGCGGCCCATTGTGATATGTGAGACCCTTATGTGAGGTTATGGGCCCCACTATATGTTTGGCCCTACGAGGGCCACTCCTTGGGAGCAATGTTAGTTAAATGTCCACATTGATGGGCAATTATGGTTAAATGTCTACATTGTGACCTTCCCTTAGGCTTCATTAGGCACATTGTTGATATGAGTAGGCCGTTTAGGCCCATCCTTGACATGAGGAGAGTACTACATCATCATATAACATGCTTAATATAGCTTTACGATCCTTGCCATACGCATCATATGTATGCTTGTTATAACGAGTGATTGATCATAGCACATGCCATTTGACGGATATTATGGGACTCCCTGAGAGACAAAGTTACCCCACATGAGCGCGTGGTACACGCATGTTTGATGCATGACTAAATGGTATGACTCATGCATCTCGCATTTTGTGATATAACCACCATACACCCTAGCGACATCAGGGTTGTAACCTCCACAGGCATGTCATGAATGGATAGATGGGACACTGAAAATGTTTAGTTCTAGCATACGAGCATCATAGATGTACCTGTGTAAAAATTCTTAAAGCTCCGAGGCCAAGGAATGCTCCAACGTCTAGACCGAGTGGATATACATGAGCACATGAGGGCAGTATACCAGTAAGCCGCGTCTCCCATTGTGTCATGGTCTGTTAGAAAGGAGTGTTACCTTACCCACCTAAGTGAGGGGGTAATATCTAGGTTAAGTTTGACCAGCTTGAGGAATGGGTCTTCCATTGACAAGTCAGGCCCGATATTGGTAGGTGGATAGTGAGGTCTCTTCCACTTACCCAGTTGTGCACTCGGATAGGAGTGGGAAGCTGGCATAAAGTGTACTAGACCCCGGTGATGATCCCAGATATGTAAGTTGCTGATATGTGGATTTATTGAGCAGGAGTTGCATACTCAGCATTTTACTTATTCATTCATTCACTATCCACTCAGGCTGGTGGTGTGCAACTAATTGTTTTGTGTACCTTTGTAATGACAAGGATTTCGGTTGGTGCAACGACCAACTTGAGATAAGGAGTTTACCACATTGAGTCTAGCTATCCAAATTTAGGTATGGGACTGGTTTGGATAGAAGTCCCTTGTGATGGACCCCATAGCCTGTGATATTATGTACTATCATCTCAACTTCATACTTCAGCTTGGTCATCTTGTTCGCACCTCATATTGCATTACATCTGCGGCATATGGTATTTTGGGTTGCTATGTTTCTCCATTTATATGGCCTAGATGAGGTTGACGGTATTCGTGGACTCGTCAGAATTTGCATATTACATTGTTTCCTCAGTATATGATATTTGGCTTACTATGTCTCCGCATCGCATAGCCGATCTGCATTGCATACTCTAATATTGAATGACTTATAGCCTTGTCACTATTTCTGCTTACTCTAACATTGTATGCCTCATGGACTTGTCAGTATTTCTACTTACTCTAATATCGTATTTCTACTTACTCTAATATCATATTTCTGCTTACTCTAATATCGTTTGACCCATGAACTTGCCTGTATTTTTGACGTTATATGACTTATAGGCTTGTATTGTATACTGGGTACTTACCTTGCACACACAGTTACACCATCCTCTAAGCTTTTTATAAGCTTATTGTCATGCCCCAAACTCATAAACCGAGCTCACAAAATGTAACGCCCTGAAATTCGGGGGTCGAGCATAACTCAGCTCCCGAGTTCCAAAACATCACTTATGCAACATATTTAATGATGGATGTATGTTGACTGTATTAGTGCATAAAATATGGAATAGATTAAGCCAAACACAGATATGATTCAGGGATAAGTGAATAAAGCAAGCGGAAGACTTATAGAAAAGTATGTGTACAAGTGTAAATCCCTGAAATGCATATACAAGCCAGATCGTATGAAAGTGTTATTTAACAAAATTATAAGTATCAAGTTACATCATTTAAATTCTCAAAAATAATCCCAGAGATCCCGCGCATCAGACCAAGGCTCGCTAGAACCCGTCTGAAAACTGCATATAAGAGAAGGCAGCCTCGTCATCATCCAGCTCCCGCTCTGCCTCAGAAGTCGCATCCACATCTGCAACATCAGAGCCTAAGACAGAGTTTGGTGGGTGTTTAACACCGCCCCAGAAACGTGGGAGTGAGTGATCAACTCAGTGGAACAATAAGGCACTGGTTAACATGTTATCAGTTCAATCAAACAGTAATGATAAAGCAGGACAATTAAATAAATCCTAAGTACTCTTGTTAATGCAAGGATGGATGAAATATGATGCGTACCCTCACGCGTACACCCTCAGCGTCTTCATCTTACGTTATGCATGACATCGCCTCAAAGTGCGCCACATCTACAAAGCACATGCAAATGCGGTGCATGGATATGATTACCAAGTTGTTATTAGTCCATTTCACACAGCCGGATTGGGAAGCTAAGATACCTTCCTCATGTCACCATCCAAACAGTGATCCATTCTAGGGTCGTCAATCCTAGTCATCTCATACGATCATATGTTTGAGGTCGTAGCAAAGGGCTCGTCACCAATCAATGCACGCCTTTCATGCCTTTACTACCACAGTTCGGCTCGTCACCTCCTTGCGGTATCCAGGTATGCTCGAGGTTACTACAAAGGGCTCGTCACCAATCAATGTAGGCCGACAGCACGAATATAGTGTCCCATACCACCATAATCGGCTCACGAGTTTAGTTGCTCACTGGTCACTACGTGGAGGCTCGTCACCCCAGCATAGGCCGACAGCTCGACCATGGTGTCCCATACCACCATGTCCGGCTCATGAGTCTTAGCGGATCGAGTACCATAGTTAATAGGATTTCACTGGTAAGTTCGGTACCCTAGATTCAAGCAATAGCGTCCATACATGGTGAACATACATCGGATAATCGGGTTACTTGACGAACTCGACTAGCACGAGCGCACGTTGAGTTGAGCGACATAGAGTGCGCAGACACTCCGCGTGGCCAAACCACTGCCGACAACTCTAATACGGCTCGGGTTCGTCTAATACGTCCTACGTGGCGAAAGCCATCTCAACCACGAATATAGAGTCGATTACCGATTTCCTGGACTAATGCATAGTCCCACACATCTTACACTACTACAGATACTCATATGGATTGTAAAACAGTAATGGAACAACAACTTAAATCACGGTACATAAGCACTGAAGAATCTCAACTTAACATAAATGTAAGCACAAGTAGTGCTTGAATTTAAATAACTTGGAATGTAACTTGCATAAAGGAAATCATGCACATCAATAGGAGTGTTGAGAATCACTTCTCAACGCCCGCAATTAGTGTAATAAGTTACACTTTAGATCATTCATGCATTTCTACAAATACTTAGCATACATGGAACAACATACATGATGTATGTTGAAATACATGCATTTAGACAATTCCTTTTTCCAAGGAGTTGTCATACATGCATCTAGCATACATACATGACAAATAATCATGGCAAACATAAGTGCATATTTTATACGTATACGGTACTTTATAAATACACATAGAATACACAAATCTCAATGTAACGCATGCATATCAGGAAAGCAATGTAAACACAACATTTGGCATGTGAAATCTCATCCATAACAAGAATAAATCACTAACTGGCATTGAAAGCCTTGAAAACCATAACCTATATACTTAAAGCCCACACCTTAAGCAAGGAATGAACACCGAACTGATTTAGACGAGTTGTCTTCGTCAACGGCGAAAGAATACCCTAAAGCAAGGATAGAAATGAGATACAACAACTCCAAAACTAATCTAAGCTCTAACACAGGTTAGGGTTAGATTAACTTACCCCAAAAAGAACTCAAAACTGTCAGAAGAACGATTCAAAGTGAAGGTTCAAAGATGAAGAAGAACAAAGAAAAATCCAAGATGATTCACCAACTTATCTCTCTCACTTTCTCTCTCTTTTCCACTCTCTTTCCAAGCTAGGGTTAGAGAAATTCGTATGGAAAAGATGGCTAGGGTTTAAGGACTATAAATAGGCCTTAGAAAGATGAAAATAACCCCAGGGACAAGGTATACTTAGGTTATAACCAAAGCATGCCTTTCTCGATCCAACGAAGCACTTCTGGTGGGCCTATAACCACGAAAGGTCAGACTTAAGTTCATTGACCATGGATCTAGGTCAGGCTGATTTTTCGTACCGACCGGCTCTTCAGATCAGCCGTGGCGGACCACACTCAATTCAACGGTCACGGAATCTCGATCAGGTCTACAAGCACTAGGATATGCCTGGGCCAACTATCCTGATCAGAGGGTGAAATTGGGTCAGATCCAACGGTTAGATAGCTTAAAATCGTCGCGCAAGCAACACGACTCAGATTTCATAAAAACTTATTAAATTCCAACCGTTCTCACACTCTTCACTCCGAACTCAATCAAATCGACCCAGAACATCAGATGGACTTGATTTTCGAGGTGATGGTCAAGCCCAACTCGGTGACAGCAACAGCCTAAGATCATCGCCATCGGACTTTCGACGCACGGTCCAGGTCCGATCCAGATCTTCCAAAAATTCCCCAGAACAACTGGATTTAGCGATGGATCCCAGGTTTCAGAGTAACGTAGCGCTAACTAATCTACACGTTTAGAGCCATGCAGATACAATTTAAAGTGATTGATGCGAATTTCACAAGCAATCGAGTATAGCGCTAATTACCCCAAAAACAACTACTTAAGGAAAGATTAGCACAAAAATTCCAAGGTCATTACACAAAAATTCTCGATGGCCGAATCTGATGCCGATAACCTCCGTAGTACCCCATTCTCGGCTTCTAGCACCCATACACTATATTCCGATCCTTGGATCCTACAAGGAGGATTTTTCAACATACATTTAACTCGTAAGAAGAATAACCACAAGTTTACACAAATCACAAAGGCAACATCATTATCACATATCCACTAATATAAACATTTGAATACAGTGTTGAAAGGGAAATACATATATAAAAAATTAAAGCTCTAGAAGTCCCCTGCACGCTTCAAGCTCAATGCTACTGCGACCTAATGCCACATGCACGCATCTATCATGCATAAGCTTATAGAAAGCTTAAAGGGTGGTGTAAGTGTGTGCGATGCACGTGCGAAGCATATAGATATCAGAGTAAGCAGAAATATTGACAATCCTTAAATCATATAATATCAGAGTAATGCAGAAACATGCTGGTAAGTCCATAAATATCATCAGCCTTATCCATGCTATGCGATGTAAAAACATAATAGGCCAATATCATATGCTGAGGAAGCGATGTAGATCAGCTATGCAATGCGGAGACATGGTAAGCCAAATATTAGATACCGAGTCCACGAATCAACATTAAGTAGGTTATGCAATACAGAAGCACAGTAAACCAAATGATATGTGCTAAGGATGCAATGCAATATGCGATGTGAATGAAATGACCAAGCTGGAGTGTGAAGTCAGGATGATAGTATGTATCACAGGCTACAGGGTCCATCACAAGGGACTTCTATCTAAACTAGTCCTATACCTAAATTTGGATAGTCAGACTCAATGTGGTAAACTCCTAATCTCATGTTAGTCGCGCGCCCCAACCGAAATTTTGACCATTTCGAAGGTACACATAATAATTAGTTGTACACTACCAGCCCAAGTGTATAGTGAGTGAATGAATGAATGGGTAGAATGTTGAGTATACAACTCCTGCTCAATAAGTCCACGTATTAGTACTGTACATCTCTGGGATCATCACAAGGGTCCATTACACTTTACGCCAGCTTACCACCCCTATCCGAGCGCACAACTGGGTAAGTGGAAGAGACTTTACTATCCGCCTGCCAATATCAAGCCTGACTTGTCGATAATAGACCCATTCCTCAAACTAGTTAAACTCAACCTAAATATTGCCCCCTCACTTTGGCGGGTAAGGTCACAGCCCCTCCCAACCGACCACGACACACTGAGAGACGTGACCTACTAGTATACGGCCCTCGTGCGCTCATACATATATCCACTCAATCCAGACGTTGGGGCGTCTCCTGGCCACGGAGGTTTAGGGATTTTCACCTAGGGACATCTATGGTTCCCATATGCTAGAACCAAACATTTTCGTGTCCCGTCTGGTCATCCATGATATGCCTGTAGAGGCCACGACCCTGATGTCGGTAGGGCATATGGTGGTCATATCACAAAATGCGGATGCATGAGTCATACCATCCAATCATGCATCAATCCTATGCATACCGTGAGCTCATGTGGGACGACTCCACCTATCAGGGAGTCCCATAAAGAACTTGCCTTATGACATATGCAATGGTCAATCACATCTCATAGCAAACATGCGGATGATGTAAATAGGCATGTATCATGATGCTATGCTGTCACATACTCATAATCAGTATCGATAACTAGCACCGATAATCGACATCGATAATTAGCATTAACCTCATTAATCGGCCTAACAAAGGGCCTAAGGGAATGTCACAATTTGGACATTTAACCATCATTGCCCATCAATGTGGACACTCAACCAACATTACTCCCAAGGAGTGGCCTTTATTGGGCCAAACATATAGTGGGCCCATGGCCTCACATAAGGGCACAATATACATCACCATGGGCCTCACTCAAGGGCCACGTATACATCACATCGGGCCTCACCATATGGGCCTCATATACATCAAGTGGGCCATATCATATGGGATGCACTAATGGGCCTCATATACATCTAGTGGGCCACATTAATGGGTCATATACAATCTCAATGGGCCATATCCCATGGTCCTCAAATATATCATAATGGGCCTCATCATACGGGCTAATATACATCATAGTGGGCCTCACCCAATGGGTCACAAATATATCACATTGGGCCGCACATATGGGCCTCTCATACATCACATCGAGCCTTATCAAAAGCCACAAATACGTCACAACGGGCCTTATTAAATGGGCCTCAGATATATCACAATGGGCCCCGACACATGGGTCGGGTATGCACATATTGGGCCTCATACATGGGCCATATATACATCACATTGGGGCTCATGAATGGGCCACAAATACATCAAGGTGGGCCTTATGGATGGGCTACAAATATATCAAGGTGGGCCTTATCAATGGGCTTCAAATATATCAAGGTAGGCCTTATCAATGGGCCGCATCATCTACACTATTTATCTATTTTAAGAGATCATTTTAGAGTATTACCTAAAAAAAAAATGAATCATATCAAAAGCTCATCTGGACCATGCCACAAATAGCAATGGAGATAATGATTTTTACTGTTAAAAAATCACAAGGCCACCATAACATTTATTTTTCACTTAGTCTGTTCATACAATCATAAAGACCAGAATAAGAGGAAAAACAAATTTCATATTGGTTTAAAACTTTTGTGACCCAGAAGGGTTTCAATGGTAGACGTTCAAACCCCTGCTACAATTTATAGTGTGGACCACATGATAGTTAGATCTAACTATTTTTATTTTTTTTTATCTCAAGCCCTAGGACGAGCTCACTAAATGGATGGACAGTTTAGATGTATCACATACATCAGTGGTGGGGTCCACATGCGTGGCCCATCAGATATTTGAATCTGCTCCATTTTTTCTCAAGCCTTAGAACAAGCTCACCAAATGAACAGACGGTTTAGATGTAACACATACATCAAGGTGGGTCCCACCTGCACACACGTGTGGGGGTGGACCCACGTCCAAACAAATGGACGGGTTGAGAAACACATACATCACGATGCCCACAAAGCTTGATGACGTCTATGCAGCAGCTATGTGGCACACTCTAGCCATTTAGCTTACAGCAAGTGGGTCTTACGTGGGTCCCACCATAATATAATAATATTATTTATATTTTATTTTAATATTATCATTATTTTTATTTATTTATTTATTTTTGAATGATCCAGCGTTCATGTGTGCTAGATGGACGGCTTGGATGTAGAATAAATTCATCAAGGAGGGCCTTACCTATCACCGTCTAGGTGGACGGCTGGATATAGCACAAGCCTTATGATCAGGCCCATAAGACTGTTGACGTCATTTCAAATAGTGGTGGGACCCCTAGAGCTTGCTGACGTCAACAGCAGCTCAACTGTTGGGATCCACCGTCCCTTGGACGGTCTAAATACAACATTACATCATGGTGGGCCCCACCTGCTACCAGGTGGCGAACAGTTTGAATATAACATATACCTGATGGTGGGACCCGTAGGGCTGGCTGTCGTCTATAACAACAGCACATAGTTACATGAAGTGCACCGACCAATCTGCTTCCATCTCATGTCCTGTATTGGACAGTGTGAATTTCTCACGTACACCAAAGTGGGCTCCACCATGATGGATGACATGGATATAACACACGCATCAGGTGGGCCACAAGGCATTAAGAGAGAGAGAGAGAGAGAGAGAGAGAGAGAGAGAGATGAGAAGGGGAGGGACCCTGCCACTATGGGCCCTCCCTAAATAATGCATACATCAAGATAGGTCCCACCATATATGGGCCCTCAAATAATTAAAATCGAGATGATGAACACCCACCTTTGATCTCCTCTTCCTTTTTCCACCAACGTGTTTTAAAGCTCCAAGGGATGCGATTCAACGGTCGAGATGATCTTTAGACAGTGGGATTGGGTGGTAAGAAGGTGGGCCACACTAGCTTCTCTCCCATAAAAGCTTGGACGGTTCCCTTGGGAGCTTGCTTGAAAAATGGAGAAATAAGAGAGAGAGAGAGAGAGAGGGTAGGATGGGTGTGAGTGATGGAGTGATGGGTGTACTTGATAGGTAAGGGTTGTAAAAGAGGGTGAATTGACTTTGGGAATGGTGTTGTTCTTGACATTTGATGTGTGATGTGTATTTGATTGATAGGACATGTTCTCTTGGGATTTGCAATGCGTGATGTTTTCCTCGAACTGAATGTGGGCCCACATCTCCTAGCTTAGGTATCGCCTCAGTGTGCGAGATATGGCGTTGGAACAGCGACGACGGCACGGTCGTAAAGGTACAAGTCTCAGGTCGATTTGACTCCGGGTTACACGGAATTGCTATCTACACGTCACGGGTCGAGGGAATTCGACCGGGAGGACCGCAAAAGCCTACGGAATGGTACGGGCTAGGATACGGGTCTCACAGCTCTACCTTCCTAATAAAAATTTTATCCTCAAAATTTATAGAATAAACAAGGGAAGAGAAAACATCATCAAGTATATATGTTAAGGCACAATCAATCTACAAAAGTATGAAGATAACACTCTCTAATCTCAACCTCGCCCTCCCAAAACGCATCATCAACACTATGGTGATCCTACTAAACCTCGAACCCGGATCAGAGACCATCAAAATTGGAATGCTAAGAAGCCTCAAGATCTTAACGGTATGGAGTTATATCAGAAAGTCTATATGTTATTCGAACTCAGGGACCTAATCATTTTAAGTCCTCTGCAATCATAGAGTGTAGGGTAGCTATCAGCAGATATGTGATGTTATCTTTAGGTATTCCCAAGTTATGCTCTGATACCATCTTCTATCACGCCCCAAACTCATAAACTGGGCTCAAAAAAAAATTTCGATCGCCGAATTCGGTGCCGACAACCTCCATAATACCCCATTCTCAGCTTCTAACACCCATACGCCAGATTCTAATCTTGGGATCCTACAAGGAGGATTTTCCAACATACTTTTATCTCGTAAGAAGCATAACCACAAGTTTACCCAAATCATAGAGGCAACATCATCATCACATATCCACTAATATAAATATTTGAATATAGTGATGAAAAGGGAAATACATATATCAAAAATAAAAGCTCCAGAAGTCCACTGCACGCTTCAAGTTCAACGCTGCTGCGACCTAACGCCACCTGCACGCATCTATCATGCATAAGCTTATAGAAAGCTTAGAGGGTGGTGTAAGTGTGTGCGATGCACGTGCGAAGCATATAAATATCAGAGTAAGCGAAAATACTGACAATCCATAAATCATACAATATCAGAGTAATGCAGAAACATGCTGGTAAGTCCATAAATATCATCAACCTTATCAAGGATATGCAATGTAAAAACATAATAGGCCAATATCATATGATGAGGAAGAGATGTAGATCAGTTATACAATGCGGAGACATAGTAAGCCAAATATCAGATACTGAGTCCACAAATACTGTTAACCTTAATCTAGTTATGCAATACAGAAGCACATTAAACCAAATGTTACATGCTAAGGATGCAATGCAATATGCGATGCGAATGAAATGATCAAGCTGAACTGTGAAGTCGGGATGATAGAACGTAGTATCGCAGGCTACCGGGTCCACCACAAGGGACTTCTATCTAAATCAGTCTCATACCTAAATTTGGATAGTTAGACTCAATGTGGTAAACTCCTGATCTTGGGTTAGTCGTGCACCCCAACCGAAATTCTAGTCATTCCAAAGGTACACATAACAATTACTTGCGCACCACCATCTTGAGTGTATAGTGAATGAATGAATGAATCGGTAAAGTGCTGAGTATACAATTCATGATCAATAAGTCCATGTATCAGTACCTTACATCTTTAAGATCTTCATCGGGGTCTATTACCACTAGCTTGTCACCCCTATCAGAGCGCACAACTGGGTAAGTAGAAGAGACTTCACTATCTACCTGCTAATATTGGGCTCGGCTCGTCGATAGCAGACCCATTCCTTAAGCTGGTCAAACTCAACCTAGACGTTGCCCCCTCACTCAGGCGGGTAAGGTCACACTCCCTCCCAACCGACCATGATATAGTGGGAGACGCGGTTTACTAGTATACGGCCCTCATGCGCTCACACACACACACACACACACACATATATATATATCCACTCAGTCCAGTCGTTGGGGCGTCTCCTGGCCACGGAGGTTTAGAAATTTTCACCCAGGGACATCTATGGCGCTCGTATGCTAGAACCAAACATTTTCGGTATCCCATCTGGCCATCCACAGTATGCTTGTGGACGCCACGGCCCTGATGTCACTCGGGTGTATGGTGGTCATATCACAAAATGTGAGATACATGACTCATACCATCCAGTCATGCATCAATCCTACACATACCATGCGCCCATGTGGGACGACTCCGCCTATCAGGGAGTCAGATAAACAACATCCCTTATGGCATATGCAATGGTCAATCACATCTCATAATAAACATGTGGATGATGCGAATGAGTATGTATCATGATGCTATGCTATCACATACTCATAATTGGTATCGATAACTGGCACTGATAATCGGCATCGGCCTCGATAATCACCCTAACAAATGGCCTAAGGGAAGGTCACAATGTGGACATTTAACCATCATTGCCCATCAATGTGGACATTCAACCAACATTACTCCCAAGGAGTGGCCATTATAAGGCCAAACATATAGTGGGTCCATGACCTCACACAAGGGCATAATCATCACCATGGGCCTCACTCAAGGACCACATATACATCACATTAGGCCTCACCATATGGGCCTTATATACATCAAATGGGCTGCATCACATGGACCGCACCAATGGGCCTCATATACATCTAGTGGGTCGCATTAATGGGCCATATACAATCTCAATGGGCCATATCCCATGGGCCTCAAATATATCATAATGGACCTCATCATACAGGCTAATATACATCATAGTAGACCTCGCCTAATGGGTCATAAATATATCACATTGGGCTGCACATATGGGCCTCTCATACATCACATTGAGCCTTATCAAAAGCCACAAATATGTCACAACCGGCCTTATTACATGGGCCTTAGATAAATCACAATGGGCCCCAACACATGGGCCGGGTATACATCTATTGGGCCTCGTACATGGGCCATATATACATCACATTAGGGCTCACGAATGGGTCACAAATACATCAAGGTGGGCCTCATGGATGGGCTATAAATATATCAAGGTGGGCTTCATCAATGGACTATAAATATATCAAGGTGGGCCTTATCAATGGGTCACACCATCTACACCATTCATCTATTTTAAGAGATCATTTTAGAGTATTACACAAAAAATGAATCATTTCAAAAGCTCATCTGGACCATGCCACAAATAACAATGGAGATAATGATTTTTACTGTTAAAATTCATAGGACCACCATAACATTTATTTTCCATTCAGTCTGTTCATACGATCATAAAGACCTAAATAAGAGGAAAACCAAATTTCATATTGGTCCAAAACTTCTGTGACCTAAAAGGGTTTCAATGGTAGACGTTCAAACCCCTGCTGCTATTTATAGTGTGGACCACATGATAGTTAGATCTAACTTATTTTTTATCTTAGGCCCTAGGACGAACTCACCAAATGGATGGACGGTTTGGATGTATCACATACGTCAAGGGTGGGGTCCTTATACGTGGCCCACCAGATATTTGAATCTGCTCCATTTTTTTCTCAAGCCTTAGAACGAGCTCACCAAATGAATGGATGTTTTAGATGTAACACATACATCAAGGTGGGTCCCACCTGCCCACACGTGTAGGGGGTGGGCCCAAGTCCAAACAGATGGACGTGTTGAGAAACACATACACCACGATGCCCATAAAGCTTGCTAACGTCTATGAGCAGCAATGTGGGGCACTCCAGCCATTTAGCTTACTACAGGTGGGTCCCACGTGGGGCCCACCATAATATAATAATATTATTTATATTTTATTTTAATATTATCATTATTTTTATTTATTTATTCATTTATTTTTTGAATGATCCAACATTCATGTGTGCTAGATGGACGACGTGGATGTAGAAGACATTCATCAAGAAGGGCCCCACCTATCACCGTCCAAGTGGACGGCTGGTTATAACACAAGCCTCATGATCAGGCCCATAAGACTGTTGACATCATTTTCAGTAGCGGTGGGACCCACAGAGCTTAATGACGTCAACAACAGCTCAACTGTTGGGATCCACCATCCCTTGGACGGTCTGGATACAAGATTACATCATAGTGGACCCCACCTTCTACCAGGTAGTGAACGGTTTGAATATAACATATACCTGATGGTGGGACCCGCAGGGTTGGCTATCGTCTATAACAGCAGCACATAGCTGCATGAAGTGCACCAACTAATCTGCTTCCATTCCATGTCATGTATTGGACGGTATGGATTTCTCACATACACCAAAGTGGGCTCCACCGTGATGGATGGCATAGATATAACACACGCATTAGGTGGGCCACACGGCATCGAGAGAGAGAGAGAGAGAGAGAGAGAGAGAGAGAGAGACGTGAGAAGGGAAGGGACCCCACCACTATGGGCCCTCACTATATAATGCATACATTAAGATGGGTCCCACCAAATGCGGGCCCTCAAATCATCAAAATCGAGATGATGAACACCCACCTTTGATCTCCTCTTTCTTTTTCCATCAACGCATTCTAGAGTTCCAAGGGATGCGATTTAACGGTCAAGATGATCTTTGGACGATGGGATTGGGTGGTAGGAAGGTGGGCCACACTAGCTTCTCTCCCATAGAAGCTTGGATGGTTCCCTTGGGAGCTTATTTGAAAATTAGAGAAATAAGAGAGAGAGAGAGAGAGAGAGAGAGAGAGAGAGAGAGAGAGAAAGCGAGAGAGAGAGATGGTGGGATGGGTGTGAGTGATGGAGTGATAGGGAGTGAGTGATGGGTGCACCTGATAGGTAAGGGTTGTAAGAGAGAGAGAGAGAGTTGACTTTGGGGATGGTGTTGTACTTGACATTTATGTGTGATGTGTACTTGATTAATGGCACATGTTCTCTTGGAATTTACAACGCATGGCATTTTCCTCGAACTGAATGTGGGCCCACATCTCCTAACCTGGGTATCGCCTGGGCGCGCGAGACGCCACGTTGGAATCGTGACGATGGGGTGGTCGCAAGGGTACAAGTCTTGAGTCGATTCGACTCAGGTTGACATGGTATGACTCAAGGCTACGTGCAATTACTATTTACACATCATGGGTCACCAAAATTTGAACGAGAGGACCATGGAAGCCTACGAAATGGTATGGGCTAGGATACGGGTCTCACACTTATGCATGATAGATGTGTACAGGTGGCATTAGGTCGTAGCAGCATTGAGCTTGGAGCATGCAGCTGTCTCCTGGAGCTTTGATTTTTGATATATGTATATTTTCCTTGCAGCACTGTATTCAACTAGTTGTATTAGTGGATATGTGATGATGATGTTGCCTTTGTGATTTGGGTAAACTTGTGGTTATGCTTCTTACAAGATAAATGTACGATGGAAAATCCTCCTTCTAGGATCCTAGGATTGAAATCTGGTGCATGGGCACTCGGATCCGAGAATGGGTACTACGAAGGTTGTTGGCATTGGATTCGGTGATCGGGAATTCTATGAGCCCGTTTTCTGAGTTTAGGGAGTGATAGTACCACTTTGATTGACTCGAAGCCTTAAAAGCAGTGTAGGCAAGCAGACAAGTAACTTCAGGGACCCATTCCATTACCATTTTGGGTTTTGGAACACTGTTGGTTTTTCTATGCTTGTGGTTGTTATAAGTTCTACCATTCGAGTTAGATTTCAGAAGCTCCTTGAGTAAATCCACAATCTTCTCAGCTAAGGGGTTATAATTCTGATTTCTATGATTGATATAGTTAACATTAGGTTTGGTAATTTGAAAAGTTTTAGGATTTTTAAAACCATTTTGATTTAGACTTTTCACTTTTAAGTTAATGGACTCTCCTTTAACAAACTTAGGAGGAGTAATCTTATTTTTTAGAGGCTTATTTTTATCATAGACCAAACCAGATCAATCTCCACATTTCCTTGATCCAGTTAGCAATTTTTCTAGTTTAGGATCACCCTGGGCATACCTCCAAGTATCCTTTGAACTCAAGAGAGACGAGACTTCTAGTTTTAGCTTTTCATTTTTTGATTTTAGATTTTCAACTTGGGATGTTTTGAAATCTAAATCACATTTAGTCTTTTCAAAACAATCAGAAAGATGTGATTTTTCTAAAACTAAGTTTTCAAAATCCTCTTATAACTTTAAAAACTTTTCTTTTTGAAGTTTAAGTTTTACAGATATCTTACAACTTTCCCTATACAGGGCATTATAGACATCTTGTAAATCTTCATCATTTTCAGGGTTACTCCTCAGACTTTCATCATAAGTTGAATCACAACTATCTGTGAAAGTGACCCTGGTTAGAGTCATTAAGGATTTGACCTTATTAGTAGATTCAAGTTCTGAATCATCTGACTCAGAAGAAGCTTTAGAGTAAGACGATTCATCTCATGTGGCCAACATGCCTTTTCTCTTTGGTATGTCCCTTTTTGGACACTTATTTGCCAAATGCCCATATTCATGGCAGTTGAAACATTGGCTGTCTTTAAGTGATTTCCAATTTTTAGATCTACCCTTTTTCTTCTTAGAGGGTTTTTGAAAATCAACTCTCTTTTTTCTTTTGAGAATTTTATAAAACTTCTTGGCTAATAGTGCATATCATCCTCTGAATTTTCGCAATTAGAATTACTAAAATTATTTTGAGAAATATATTTAGATGACTTAAGGGCTATGAACTTACCTTTAGGAGCCTTGAAATTTAACTCGTAGGTTTTTAAAGAACAAACAAGCTCTTCAACCCTCATATTATCCATGTCACGAAGTGCCTAAATGGCAGTCACCTTAGAATTGAACCTTTCAGGCAATGAGCGCAATATCTTTGCACAAACTTTAGTTTCTGGGATGCTATCTCCACGACCCCACATTGAGTTTACTATGTTATTCAATTTAGTATAGAAGTCCATGAAAGTTTCACTTTCCTCCATACATATTTCCTCAAACCTAGTAGTGAGGATTTGAAGTTTTATCTTTTTTACGATAGTCGTACCCTCGTGTGTCATTTCTAAGATATCCCAGGCTTGCTTTATAGTATCACAAGATATAATTCTTTGAATTCATATGGAGATAGTGTGCAAGTGATTGCATTTAAAGCTTTGCCATTGGCACTACTCTCATTTTTCTGAAGAGTGGTTTGACACAACAAAATTTGTCAATACCGGGTGCTAGAATTACAACATAGAACTTACAACAGTGAAAGGATTGGTCCAACAAGATCGGAGTTTGCCCGGAAAGAGATGTAACCAAGAATTATACAAAGGACCTTTTAACCTGGAGTGAATGATTTTCAAAGAATGTGTTGGTCATGAAACCCCTTCATCCTATCCTTATAAATTCTCGAGTTCTCGTAGACATTGTTCTAGATTTCTTCGAGTTCATTCAACTGAAGTTTACAGCATTGTCTAAATTGAAGTTTTCATAGTGACCCAGTAGGCTCTATGTTCCAACTCCACAGGAAAGTGACAAGCCTTCCCATAGACAAGTCTAAAAGGAGACATTCTAATAGGGGTTTTAAATGCAGTACAGTAATCCCATAAACCATCGGTCAATTGGATTAACCAATTCTTACAGTCAGGGTTAATTGTCAGGCCCATATCCTAGGTCGTACTGTTCCGTAAGATTCCACGGTCCTCCCGATCGAATTTCGGTGACCCGTGACGCGTAAATATCAGTTGCGCGTGACCATGCGTCATACCCTATCAATCTGAGACTTGCACCCTTACGACCGTGGCCTCGCCGTGTTCTGACACTGCGTCCGCGCTCCGGGGCGATACCCGGGCCAAAAGATATGGGCACGCGTTCAGATCGAGGAAAACACTGCACAATTTTAAACCAAAGAGAAATCACATCAATTATGTCAAGTACATATCCCATCAATCACCTCAAGCAAGTACAACCACCCCTCCCCTAAAGTCAACTCTCTCTTTCTCTCCACCCATTAAGTACACCCATCACTCACTCACCCATCACACCCCATCCCTCTCTCTCAGTCTCTTACAACCTCTCTCTCATCACTCTCTCATTCTCCTAAGCAACCCCATGAGCAACCCACGTCCAAGTGTTTCCATGGGAGAGAGGAGAAACTAGTGTGGCCTACCTCCCTACCACCCAATCCAGCCATCCAATCTCCATCATCCTCCATTAAAGTCGAAGCCGAGGAGCAAGGGATTTCATCAGACTAAGAAGAAATGAAAATGGTGGGTGTTCATAGTACTTTTTCTTTTGATTTAGGGCCCATATATGGTGAGACCCGTCCTGATATATGATTTGTATCATTGAGGGACCCATAGTGGCGGGGTCCCTCCGTTATTCCGATCTCTCTCTCTCTCTCTATTTTTTTGTGATGGAGTGTGTCTCACTCGATCCATGCCGTCTATGAGATGGACCCCACCTCGAAAACGGATTGGCTGGGTACCTCACAGCAGTTATATAGCTGGTGTATTGACGTACCAAGCTATGTGGGTCCCACTGACGTCAGCAAGTGCTGTGGGTCCCACCATCCACACCGTCCATGAACTGGATAGGTGGGAACCACCATGATATATGTGTTTTATATCCAGGCTGTTCGTGCCTGGACGGTCTTGTGGGACCCACACATGAAGCATGTATTAGATCCATACCATCTAGCCACGTGGACGGTGGATCCACCACCAAGGTATATGTTATATCCCACCGTCCATCGTGGACCTACCTTTGATGTGCATAGATCCAAGTCGTTCATCTGCCTGTCCAAAATAAAGGGAGGTCACGAATATCAGCTTTATCTTGAATGGGTGGGCCACACCATGTGGACCCACCGTGATGTTTATGTCATCCACACCGACCGTCCATTTGGACACTGGACTATATGTTATATTATATATTATATATAATATAATATAATATATATTAAATATTATAGTTGGTGGGCCCCACGTGGGACCCACCTTGATGTATGGAATTACCCACACACCATCCAGTATTTTTGAACAATGGGTCATCACACCGTCCAGATCAATGTCCTACCTTGATGTATTTGTTTACCCACTCGTGTGGACCCCACCATGGTAGCGTGTAGGGCCCATATTGTATTGATGCGTTGCATCCACACCGTCCAATCCATGGATGGTGGATGTAGATTGGCTGGTGTACACCAGCTATATAATTGTTGTATTGAGGTCCCAAGTTCTATGGGTCCTAGCAGCCCTTACTGCATCACGACAGCAAGCTTGTGGCCCCATCATGTCATGTGTGGGGCCTACATGATGTATGTATTTTGTATCTACACTGTCCATCTCTGGACGGTGCCATGTGGGCCATAATGTGATGTATTTATTTCATCCACACCGTCCAGATTATGCTGGACCATGCTTGACAATGTTTGGACAGTGCTGATTTACATGGACCATGTTTGGGCGGTGCTGATCATCATTAGAGTGCCATGTGCCCCATAAAATGATAATGTACAATGATACACATGTTGCACTTATAACTATTGAAATGATTTTAGATGTAATCCAAACTCCCCCTTGAGGCCCTTTGTAGTGGATATAAGGCCCATTGGTGCGGCCCATCCATGAGACCCATCTTGATGTATTTTGTAACCCATTCGAGAGGCTCACTTTGATATACTTTTGGCCCATCCGTGAGGCCCACCTTGATGTTTTTTATGGCCCATATACTGATGCCCATTGTGATGTATATGCAGTCCATGAGTGAGGCCCATTATGGTGTATATTAGACCTCTGTATGGGGTTATGGGCCCCATTATATGTTTGGCCCTATAAGGGTCACTCCTTGGGAGCAATGTTGGTTAAATATCCACATTGATGGGTGATGATAGTTAAATGTCCACATTGTGACCTTCCCTTAAGCCATTTGTTAGGCCGATTATCGATTCTGATTATCTAGGCTGATTCCGATTGTTGAGGCTGATCCTGATTGTCGAGGCCGATTCCGATCGTTGAGACCAATTGTCGAGGCCGATTCTAATTGTCGAGTCCAATTCCAATTGTTGAGGCCGATTCCATTTGTCAAGGTCGATTCTGATTATCGAGACCGATTGTTGATGCTGATTATCGATACCAATTATGAGTATGTGATAGCATCGCATCATGATACATGCTCAAATGCATCATCTGCATATTTGATTATGAGATATGGTTGGCCATTACAAATGATAGGTTATTCATTAGACTCCCTACTAGGCGGAGTTACCCCACATGAGTGTACGGTATGTGTAGGATTGATGCATGATTGGATTACATGACTCGTGCGTCTCGCATTGTGTGATTATGATTACCATACGTCCTTGCGGCATCAGGGCTGTAGCCTCCATATGCATATCATGGATGTCCGGATGGGACACTAAAAATCTGTTCTACATAGGGTGTTATAGATATCCCTGGTTGAAATTTTGTAAACCCTATTGGTTCCAGAGGTTGGTCCAATGTTTAGACCGAGTGGATGCATGAGCGCATGAGGGCCTTATACTGTTAGGCCGTGTCTCTCACTGTGTCGTGGTCGGTTGGAATGGGGTGCGACTTTACCTGCCTATGAGGAGGAGGTAAAGCTAGGTTGAGTTTGACCAGCTCGAGGAATGGGTATGCTATCGACAAGTCGAGCTCGATATTGGCAGGAAAATAGCGAGGTCTCATCCACTCACCTTGTTGCGCGTGATGAGACGACAATCTGGTTTGGAGTGTACTAGACCCCGGTAATTTCCCATAGAGGAACCGTACTAATATGTGGACTTATCAAGCAGGAATTGTATACTCAATATTTTACTATTTCATTCATTCATTCATTATCCACTCGGGTTGGTGGTGCGCAACTAATTTACTGTGTACCTTCACAATGGCCAGGATTTCTTTTAGGGCGCACGACCAACATGAGATCAAGAGTTTACCACATTGTGTCTGACTATCCAAATTTAGGTATGGGACTGGTTTGGATAGAATTCCCTTGTGATGGACCCCATAACCTGCGATACTACGTACTATCATCCCAACTTCACTCTAGCTTGGTCATTTCATTCGCACCACATATTACATTGCATCTGAGGCATTTAACATTTTGGGTTATCATGTTTTTGCATTTATATGGCCTAGATACGGCTGATGATATCGTGGACTTAACAAGATTTGCATATTACTTTGCATCCTCAGTATATGATATTGGCTTATTACGTTTTTGCATCACATAGCCTTGGTACGGTTGATAGCATTCGTGGATTTACCAGCATGTTTTCGCTTATTCTAATTTTGTATGACTTATGAAATTATCAGTAATTTTGCTTACTCTAATATTTACATACTTAGCACTAATCTTGCGCACACACTTTCACCACCCTCTAAGCTTTCTATAAGCTTATGCACTATAGATGCGTGCAGGTGGTGTTATGTTACAGCAATGCTGAGCATGGAGCGTGCAGTGGACTTCTGGAGCTTGATTATCGATATATGTATTTCCCTTTCAACACTGTATTCAACTGTTTATATGAGTGGATTTGTGATGATGTTGCCTTCGTGATTTGGGTATACTTGTGGTTATGCTTCTTATGAGACAAATGTACGTTGGAAAATCCTCTTTATAGGATCCCAGGATCGGAATCTGGCGTATAGGCACTAAGAGCCGAGAATGGGGTATATGGAGGTTGTCGGCACCGGATTCAGCAATCGGAAATTTTATGAGCCCAATTTTCGGGTTTGGGGCGTGAAAGAAGATGGTATCAGAGCATAATTTTGAAATACCAGAAGATAACATCACATATCTACTGATAACTATCCTACGCATATGATTGTTGAGAACTTAGAGTGGTTAGATCCTTGAGTTTGAATAACTTAGAGATTTTTTGACATAGCTCCCTAACGTTGAGATTTTGAGGCTGTATAGTATTTTAGTTTCGATCGTTTCTGATCTAGCATCTGAGGATTAGTAGGTTACCATAGTGTTGATGATGTGTCTTGGGAGGGCGAGGTTGAGTTTAGAGAGAACTATCTTCATCCTTTTATAGATTGATTGTGCCTTAACATATATACTTGATGATGCTTCCACTTCCCTTATCTGTTCTATAAATTTTGAGGATGAAATTTTTATCAGGAGGGGAGAGCTGTTAGGCCCGAATCATAGGTCATACCATTTCGTAGGCTTCCACGGTGTACCCGGTCGAATTTTAGTGACCTGCGCCAAGACGCGTACATATCAGATACGCACGACCCTAAGTCGTACCCTGTCAATCTAAGTCGGTTCAATCCAAGACTTACACTATTGTGACGGCATCGTCACCTCGGTTCTGACGCCGCGTCTCGCGTGCCGGGGTGATACTCGGGCCAGGAGATATGGGCCCGCGTTCAGTTTGAAGAAAATGCCATGCAATTGCAAACCCATGAGAAATCACATCAATCATGTCAAGTACATATCCCATCAATCACCTCAAGCAAGTACTACCACCCCTCCCGTAAAGTCAACTCTCTCTCTCTCTCTCTCCACCCATCAGGTACACCCGTCACTCACTCACCCATCACTCACCCATCCCTCTCTCTTACAACCTCTCTCTCTCATCAGTCTCTCATTCTCCCAAGCAACCCCATGAGCAACCCGCATCTAAGCATTTCCATGGGAGAGGAGAAGCTATTGTGGCTCACCTCCCTACCACCCAATCCAACCATCCAATCTCCATCATCCTCTGTTAAAGTCAAAGCCGAGGAGCTAGGGATTTCATCGGACTAAGAAGAAATGAAAATGGTGGGTGCTCATAGTACTTTTTCTTTTGATTTGGGGACCACATATGGTGGGACCCATCTTGATGTATGATTTGTATCAATGAGGGACCCATAGTGGTGGGGTCCCTCCACTATTCCGATCTGTCTCTCTATCTATTTTTTTTATGATGGAGTGTGTCTCACTCGATCCATGCCGTCTATGAGATGGGCCCCACCTTGAAAATGGATTGGTTGGGTACCTCACACCAATTATATAACTGGTGTATTGATGCACCAAGCTATGTGGGTCCCACTGACGTCAGCAAGTGCTGTGGGTCCCACCATCCACACCGTCCATGAACTGGACAGGTGGGAACCACCACGATATATGTGTTTTATATCCAAGCTTTCTGTGCCTGGACGGTCTTGTGGGACCCACACATGAAGCATGTATTAGATCCATACCGTGCAGCCACGTGGACGGTGGATTCACCACCAAGGTATATGTTATATCCCACCATCCATCGGGGACCCACCTTTGATGTGCATAGATCTAAGCTGTTCATCTGCCTATCCATTTTGGATAGGCTTAAACGAAGGGAGGCCACAAATATTAACTTTATCCTGAACGGGTGTGCCACACCACGTGGACCCACCGTGATGTTTATGTCATCCACACCGTCCAAATCACTAGACGGTGGGCCCCTTGTAACGTGGATCACCATCCAAACCGTCCATCTAGACACTGGACTATATGTTATATTATATATAATATAATATAATATAATATATATTAAGTATTATAGCTAGTGGGCCCCACGTGGGACCCACCTTGATGTATTTTTGAACGGTGGGTCATCACACCGTCTAGATCAGGGTCCCTCCCTGATGGTATTTGCTTACCCACTCGTGTGGACCCCACCATGGTAGTGTGTGGGGCCCACATTGTATTGATGCGTTGCATCCATACCATCCAATCCATGGATGGTGGATGTAGATTGGTTGGTGTACACCAACTACATAGCTACTATATTGATGTCCCAAGTTCTGTGGGTCCTAGTAGCCCCTCTTGCATCACACCAGAAAGCTTGTGGCCCCATCATGTCATGTGTTGGGCCTACATGATGTATGTATTTTGTATCTGCACCGTCCATCTCTGGACGATGCCATATGGGCCATACTGTGATGTATTTATTTCATCCACACTGTCCAAGTTGTGCTAGACAGTGCTGGATAATGTTTAGAGAATGTTGTTTTACATGGACCATGTTTAGGCGGTGCTGATCATCATTAGAGTGCCATGTGCCCTATAAAATGATAGTGTACATTGATACACATGTTGCACCTGTAACTATTGAAATGATTTTATATGTACTTCAAGCTCCATCTCTAGGCCCTTTGTAGTGGATATAAGGCCCATTGGTGCAGCCAATCCATGAGACCCATCTTGATGTATTTTGTGACCCATTCAAGATGCCCACTTTGATATACTTGTGGCCCATCCGTGAGGCCCACCTTGATGTATTTTATGACCCATGTACCGATGCCCATTATGATGTATATGCAATCCATGAGTGAGGCCTATTATGGTGTATATTAAACCTCTGTATGGGGTCATGGGCCCCACTATATGTTTGGCCCTATGAGGGTCACTCCTTAGGAGCAATGTTGGTTAAATGTCCATATTGATGGGCGATGATGGTTAAATGTCTACATTGTGACCTTCCCTTTGGCTCTTTGTTAGGCCTATTATCGATTTTGATTATCGAGGTTGATTCCAATTGTCGAGGTCGATACTGATTGTCGACGTCGATTCTGATCGACAAGGCTGATTCCGATTGTCGAGGCCGATTCCGATCATCGAGGCCGATTGTCAAGGCCAAATTTGTTTGTCGTGGCCGATTATTGATGCCGATTATCGATACTGATTATGAGTATGTGACAACATAGCATCATTATACATGCCCATACACATCCTCTGCATGTTTGATTATGAGATATGGTTGGCCATTGGAAATGACAGGTTGTTCATGAGACTCCCTGATAGGCCAAGTGGCCCCACATGAGTGCACAGTATGTGCAAGATTGATGCATGATTAGACTATGTGACTCATGCATCTCACATTGTGTGATTATGATTACCATACACTCTAGAGACATCAGGGCCGTAGCCTCCACAGGCATATCATGGATGGCCAGATAGGACACCAAAAATCTATTCTACATGGGGTGTTATAGATATCCCTGGGTGAAATTTCCTAAACCCTCTTAGTTTCAGAGGTTGCTCCAACGTCTACAATGAGTGGATGCATGAGCGCATGAGGGCCGTATACTATTACGCCGCGTCTCCCACTGTGTTGTGGTTGGTTGGAATGGGGTGTGGCCTTACTTGCTCGAGAGGAGAGGGCAAAGCTACGCTGAGTTTGACCAGCTCGAGGAATGGGTCCGTTATCGATGAGTTGGGCCCTATATTGGCAGGCGGATAGTGAGGTCTCTTCCACTCACCTTATTGCACGCGATGGGGCGGCAATTTGGTTTGGAGTGTACTAGACCCTAGTGATTTCTCAAAGAGGAACTCTACTGATATGTGGACTTATCGAGCAAGAGTTGTATACTCAGCATTTTACTCATTCATTCATTCATTCACTATCCACTCGGGCTGGTGGTGCATAACTAATTTGTTATGTACCTTCACAATGGTGAGGATTTCGGTTGGGCCGCGCGACCAACCTGAGATCAGGAGTTTACCACATTGTGTCTGACTATCCAAATTTAGGTATGGGACTAGTTTGGAAGGAATTCCTTGGTGATGGACCCCATAGCCTGCGATACTAAGCACTATCATCCCGACTTCACTCCATCTTAGTTATTTCATTCGCACCACATATTGCATTGCATCTACGGTATTTAACATTTTAGGTTACCATGTTTCTGCATTTATATGGCTTAGATACGACTAACGGTATTCATGGACTTAGCAAGATTTGCATATTGCTTTACATCCTCAGTACATGATATTGGCTTATTACATTTTTTGCATTGCATAGCCTTGGTACGACTGATAGCATTCATAGATTTACCAGTATGTTTCCGCTTACTCTGATATTGTATGACTTATGGAATTATCAGTATTTCTGCTTACTTTGATATTTGCGTGCTTGGCACTAATCTTGCGCACACACTTTCACCACCCTCTAAGCTTTTTATAAGCTTATGCACGATAGATGCATGCAGGTGGCGTTAGGTTGCTGCAGTGTTGAGCATGGAGTATGCAGCGGACTTCTGGAGCTTGGTTACTGATATATGTATTTCTCTTTCAACAATGTATTCAACTGTTTATATTAGTGGATATGTGGTGATGTTGCCTTTGTGATTTAGGTATACTTGTGGTTATGCTTCTTATGAGATAAATGTATGTTGAAAAATCCTCCTTTTAGGATCTCAGGATAGGAATCTGGCGTATGGGCGCTGGGAGCCGAGAATGGGGTACTACGGAGGCTGTCGGCACTGGATTCGGCAATCGAAAATTTTGGCTGAATTTTTGGGTTTGGGGCATGACATTAATTGTCTTTTCAAAGATGTGTTTAATTTTTCTATTAGAAATCTCAGCTTGCCCACTTGTTTGTGGGTGATATGGAGTGCTCACTTTGTGGGAGATGCCATATTTCTTCTTTAAATTTGCAAATGGTCTATTATAAAAGTGTGAGCCCCCATCATTAATGTGGCTCGAGACGTTCCAAACTAGGAAATGATGTTCTCTTTCAATAATTTAATGACTGTTTGATGGTCATTGTTCGGGCACAGAATCGCTTCAACCCATTTAGTGACATAGTCTATGGCGAGCAAAATGTATAGATTTCCAAAGGATTTAGAGAATGGTCCCATGAAATCGAGGCCCTAGTAATCAAATGCTTCAATGATCAGAATGGGGTTGAGAGGCATCATATTTCAATGGGACAATGCTCCCAATTTTTGACAATGGTCACAAGCTTTGCAAAACTCATGAGTGTCCCTGAACATAGTGGGCCAATAAAAGCCACACTGTAGAATCTTGGTCGTGGTCTTTTTAGCAGAAAAGTGACCACCATAGGCCTGAGAGTGATAAAAGGAGATGACACTTTGATGTTCATTGTCTAACACACATCTCCTTAAGATTTGGTCTTGACAATATTTAAATAAATACGAATCATCCCAAAAGATTTTGTGCACCTCGGCAAAGAATTTTTTTCTTATCTTACACAGTCTAATGTGTCAACGTGAAGCCTGTGGTAAGATAATTAATAATATCAGCAAACCAAGGTAAATGAGAGACTTTGAATAATTGTTCATCGGGGAACATGTCATTGATATGTGTTGTCTAAGGGGAATTAGGGAGATCATGGCGAGAAAGATGGTCAGCTACTACGTTCTTTACTCCCTTTTTATCTCTTATTTCCAAATCAAATTCTTAGAGTAGGAGGATCCATCTAATCAGGCGGGGCTTAGCATCATTATTTGAAAGAAGATACTTGAGCGTTGCATGATCTGTGTAAATGATGATCTTGGATCCGATCAAGTAAGACCTAAATTTGTCCAAAGTCAATACTATGTCTAAGAGTTCCTTTTCCATAGTTGAGTAGTTCACTTGGGCAGGATTTAGAGTTCTATTTGCGTAATGAATAATATAGGATTTCTTTTCTTTTCTTTGGCATAAAACCGCCTCAAGAGCATAGTCAGAAACGTCGTACATAAGTTCAAAAGTAAGGCTCCATTTAGGTGGCTACATGATAGGTGCAGTGGTTAATATGCCCTTAAGCTTAGTGAAAGCTTCCTGGCATTGCTCAGTTCACTCGTATGGTGCATCCTTTTAAAGTAAAGTACATAGAGGACGAGAGAGGAGACTAAAGTCCTTTATAAATCTTCTATAAAAACTATTGTGTCCTAAGAAGGATCGCACGTCTCATATGTTCTTAGGTGGAGGTAGGTTAGAGATAAGATCAATTTTTGCTTTATCTACCTCAATTTCTTTGGACGAGATGATATGTCCAAAAACAATTCCTTTACGAACCATGAAATGAAACTTCTCCCAATTGAGTACCAAATTCTTTTCTTCACATCTTTTCAGCACATATTTAAGATTCTCTAAGGATTCGCTATAAGATGGACCAAAGACAGAGAAGTCGTCCATGAAGACCTCTAGATATTACCCCACTATATCAGAAAAAATACTCATCATGCATCGCTGAATAGTGACAAGGGCATTACATAGTTCGAATGACATCCTTCGATAAGCAAAGGTGTCATAGGGACATGTAAATGTGGTCTTTTCCTGATCTTTAAGGGCTATCTCTATCTGGTTATGTAGCCTGATTATCCGTCAAGGAAACAATAGTACGAGTGACTAGCCAACCTTTCTAAGTTTTGATCAATGAAGAGCAAAGGGAAGTGGTCCTTTCTCGTGATGGCATTCAACTTCCTATAGTCAATGCACATTCTCCAACTAGTAGTGACTCTATTTGGCATGAGTTCAATGACGACATTGGCTATGATGGTGATTCCGGACTTCTTAAGAACCACCTGAGTTGGACTCACCCATTGACTATTAGATATAGGGTATATGATATCCACATCCAATAGTTCAAGAACCTCGGCCTTAATCACTTCTTTTATGTTTGGATTTAGTCTATGTTGTGATTTCCATGAGATCTTCATATTATCCTCGAGATGAATGCAGTGAGTACAAATCGAAGGGTCAATTCCCTTGAGATCCGTAATCGTTCATCAAAGGGCTCCCTTATACTAATTGAGAGTAGATATGAGCACACTCACTTGCTTAAGGTAGGAAGAAATCACCACTGGGTATGTCTCATCTTGACCTAAATAGACATAATTTAAATAAGAGGGCAAAGGTTTTAAGTCAAGCTTCGGTGCCTTGAGGTTAGATGGTAGAGGCACTTCATCAGTTTGGGGCAACTCTTTAAATTGTGGCCTCCATCGGTTAACTTCAAGTACTGGCACATTATCAAGCATGGTAACCATCTCCCTAATCATGTCATCATCAAAATCATAGGAGTGGGATAGGCACATCTATAGAGGGTCAAAGGAAAAGGTCAAAGGTATTCTATCTTCCATGAAAGAGTCAATTATGTTAATGTCATGGAAATCGTCATCATCCTCTAATCGTCTACCTGTATTGATAAAGATATTTAGCTCCAATGTCATATTTCCAAAAGATATACTCATGACTCCATTCCTACAATTAATGATTGCATTTGAAGTAGCAAGGAATGGGTGACCAAGAATGACGGGAATCTGAGTTCTCATGTTACCGATGGGTTCCGTATCCAGGATGATAAAATCTACTGGGCAGTAGAATTTGTCAACCTCTACCAACACATCCTCAATTATCCCTCTCTTTACATGAACTGAGTGATCTGCAAGTTGTAATGTGGTTATGGTAGGTTTTAATTCACCTAAACCTAATTATTTGTACACCGAGTAGGGAATCAGATTTATGCTCGCTCCTAAGTCAAGAAGTGCATGCTTAATTTGGTAGTTCCGGATTACATAAGGTATGGTTGGGCTACCGGGATCTTTGAATTTCTGTGGCACATCTTGCTTTAGGATGACACTCACTTTCTCAGTTAAGAAGATTTTCTTTTGAATATTTTACCGTCTTTTGGTCGTACACAAGTCTTTTAGAAATTTGGCATATAAAGGTATTTGTTTAACCGTATTCAGTAGAGGAATATTGACCTTCACTTATTTCAACACCTCTAGAATGTCCTAAGAGTTAGAGAGGTTTTGGTGCAACCAACCATTAGGGGAATGAGGCAATCGGCTTGCCTTGAAGTTTCGGTTCCAATTCTTATGGAGCAGTGCTAGGTCTATCATCGTTGTCCTCTTCTAGGTCCTTGGGCTTTTTAGCCTTAACCGAAATAGTTTTGTTAATGGTCTTCCCACTCTTAAGAGTGGTGATAGATTTAGCTTGTTGTATCTAATTTGAAGAGCTTGGATCACTTATCTCAAATTGCGGTTTAGGATTGGGGAGAGGTTGAGCAGGAAGCATCCCCTTTCCCCCAATTGTTAAGTGCGACTCTATCGTTTGAATAGATGATGCAAGCGTTCCCAATGTTGATCTGATATCCTAGAATGCTTATGCTGAATTCTGATTTAGTAGTTATTGGTTTTAAATATGTTTTAGAACCAGATCCTCTCGAGGTTTCACTTGATTTGGAATCTGATTAAAGAAACCTTGAGGGGTAGCAGTTTGTCATTCCTCGAACTGAAATTTGGATAATTTCTCTAACTAGAATTGTATGTAAAGCAAATACCGCAAACAGTTTCCTTATGTATTGTTGGATAATTTCATAAGGTATTGTTGGACAACTTTCAGTTGAGTGAACGTTGCAAGCACAAATACCGCAAACAGTTTCCTTAACCTTATCTTTCTTTAATTCCATGGCCTCAAATTTTCTTATGAGATTAAACATTTTACCATTAATATCATCATCCTCTTTCAGAATGTATAATCCACCCCTCCTTTGATTGAGTGGGCTTAGAAGCGGTGTTTGATTTTGGGTAAGTGTCCCATGATTGTGTGTTTTCAGCAAGTCTATCCAAGTAGTCCCACACATCATCGACATTTTTATTCATGAATTCCCTATTGCACATTGTCTCAACCAATTGGCTTATGAAAGATACCAGTCCATCACAAAAAAAGTGTATAATGCACTACATTTCAAAACCGTGTTGTAGGCATGAACTGACAAGATCCTTGAACCTTTTCCAACATTGGAAGAATGTTTCATCCTCCTTTTGGGTGAAGTTCATGATTAACTTTCTAAGGGTGTTCGTTTTATGATGCAGAAAATTTTCTTTATGAACTCCCTTATCGTATCATTCCATGTGCCAATAGATCTGGGATGTAGTAAATGCAACCACGTCGTAGTTTTCTCGTTCAAAGAAAAGGGAAAGAATTTCAGTCTGATCGTGTCCTCAAACACATTTGAAAAATATAGTGGATATGATCTCATCAAACTCTTTCAAGTGCAAATATAGACTTTCAGATTCAAGTCCATGGAATTTTGGAAGGAGTTGGATCACCTCAGGCTTAATATCTATGTGTCCCGTATTTTCTGGAAAAAACATGCATGAGGGTGTGCTCACCCCTGCCAGTTGTAAATAATCTCGCAAAGTACAAGGCGAGGGTGCTTGATGCACCTCATTCTCATCCTGGACTTCCTTAACACTAGGTTGAGGATGTCTTTCCGGTTGATTAACTAGTTGATTTGCATCCATGACGTCAATTAACTCTGAGGATGTCAAGTGGTGTCTAATCCTATGATGGATAGATAACCCCTCAACCAATCCTCCTTCACTTAAAATACGTCGAGTGTTGTCACGGACTGACTTGGGCATGAAACATTCTTAGCCCTCAATTTCAGATTCTAACCCAAACCTAAAAGAAAGAAAGTAAATAGAAATCTAAAAATATAAAGAGAGAAGAGTTGGAAAGAAGTTACCAAATTAGAAGTTCTTAAGTTAGGTCCTGCAAAACAAAACAAAACAAGTCAATTTCTAAAATAGGAATTCTAAAATTAGAAAGTTTCTAAAAATAAAAATAGAAAGTAAACTAGTTTCTAAAAAAGGAAAGTTTCTAAAAATAAAAAATAAACCCTAATCCTAAAAATAGAAAACACAAAATTAGAAAGAGATTACCAATTTAGAAAGTCTATATCATGATCCTACAAAACATGAAAGTTAAGTTAGTTTCTAAAATCAAACAGAAAAACCTAATCTTAAAATAACTAGAAACTAGAAAAATCCTAATCTTAAGCTAATTCCAAAACTAGCTAATCTCAAAAAAATGCAACCGTCAATCCCTGACAACGGCGCCAAAAACTTGTTCACAACCCCAAGTGTAGGGTCACGATGTAGTAATAATCTCGGTAAGACTGAGGTCGAATCCATAGGGACTGAACCTTGCACATGTTTTGAAAGTAACTAGAACTAGAACTAAAAGAAGATGTAATCTAAATTAGGAGAATGAAGGAGAATAATGGTGAGTTATTAAACTAAAACATGTAAAATTCAAAGGTGGGAAACTAGGGTTTCTAAGGATCCACTTATAGAGATCAGGGAGATCTATGCTTGATTCATAAACACAACTAGAATCAGAGTCCCATCTTCATCCAATTGGAAGATATGTCATTAAAACTCAACTCTGAACTTCCTTTGATTTAGTTCTCAATAGATGATAGGTATGAGAACTAGATTTGATTCCATCACAAAACCATGCCCATGGACAAAGTAAACAATAGAATTTACTAATTCACAAACACTCTGAGAGAATGATGAACGCTAGGAAAGGTTCCATCATCGAACCATGTCCAAGGGACTATGGTAAACAACAGGGTTCCTAATTTCACAATCACAATAATGAAAAGAACATGCTTAAAGCAATCACAGATCTATTGTAATTTAAGTCACGACAAACCATTAAAACTAAAAGCAATCCTTATAATCAAACTAGAAGCAAAGATAGTTCAACTTAAACATGAATTAAAGCAATAGAAAGTATCCCATTACACTAGAAACTTCACCCCTTAGCCCTAGCTAAGAGGTTTAGCCAATCACAGACATGATTGAACTAAAATCTCTAAAAACATAACAATTAAGAAAAGGGAAAGAAAACTCCTAACGGAGATAGCCGGTCGATCCATGCCTCTACTCATCTCTCTCTCTCCACAAGTGCTCATGTCCGTCCACACGTCCCTTTCTCCACTCTTTTCCTTTCTCTTTATAGACTTGTTGTAGGTTGGCTGGAAGTCGACAATCCCTCTGCATAAGATTGTTTATGCAACAGGAGGTGGTGCGCAGTAAGAGGCTCACGCATTCAGTTTCCGTGTAGGGTAATCAGAGACTGCGTTCGGCCCACCGTTCTCTTTTTGGTTTCTTCTTCCAGTGTGGAAGTGGTCGGCTCTTCCATTTCCAGCATGTGGATGCATTTTTGTGTAGACCATCCACATGTTGGATGCGGCCACTTCCATTGGGAGCATAGCATTTTGTGTAGACCATCCACATGCTGGATGCGGCATTTTGTGTAGACCATCCACATGCTGGATGCGGCCACAAAAATGCGGCTCTTCCATTTCCAGCATGTGGATGGTCTACACAATAATGAAGGGAACGTTTGGCTTACCGTTGATGCGGCCCCTAACGTTCAGTAAGCTAGCTGCCAATATTCGGCATGCCCCGGACCAAGATCACCCAGATCTTGGTCGGCTCCTCCATCCGATTCGAATGGACGGTTCAGATCGCTCGTCCAAATTGATCTTGATGGCCCACTGCAATCCGTCCGCTGCCCCTATTTTTGCGTTCAGAGCGAAAATTCAGATTTTCGAATCCGGACGGGATTATGCAGGTCAGCGTCCGCTGACCGTTCTGACTTGATTTGGTGCACCGCTGGTGCACGTGAGTGGGATACACGCACTATAAGTGGGGTCCACCATAATGTTTTATAGGAAATCCACACTGTCCATTTGCCTTCCCATCTTATTTAAAGGGTCAAGTCCAAAATTGAGGCATATTTAGAGTTCAAGTGGTCCCAGATCAATGGTTTATGGCTGATCTTTCCATTGGACCACTTCCACAAATATCCAAGGGCTGAAATTTTGTGTACGATTACTTTATGATCCTCAGGCCGGATATAAAATTTTGTGCCAAACGAATGGTGGGAACCCTATTATCTTGCATTTAGGATGATTTCCAAGCTTCTTTATCTTCAATCATTTGATTTTCTTGAATCTTTAGCATGTGAATTCTTCGATCTTAGTCTCCTAAGATCCGTCCCTTGCCTTGGTGATTCTTGAACGTCAAATCCATGCCTTTAACACCCTTTTTCAATCTAAGCTCTTAAATCCACCTTGCAAAAAAAACATGATTAAAATAGAATGTTAAGCATTATCATGTTCATAAAACCAAGTAATAATTGGGTCTAATATGCAATATTTGACCTTCAACACTATAAAATCTCAAACTTTTCAATACCTGAGTATTGAAATTTCTCGAGTGTCACCATGAAGTTTAACTTAGTATGGACATGTGTACGATATTAATTTAGCTATCCTAACCTTACATCTATTCTCCAGCATAAATCTGAGTATTGAGAATGATCTTGATCTATAGATCAAGCCATCCGATCATTGATTTTAAGATAAGACCATCATATGTCCAAGTACTTCCACTTATCTATCATAAGCAACTGTTCAGCCAACTATCCACTGATAGGTAAAAATATCTGACCGTCCACTTTGAGTTTCAACAACCCAATCATTGTAAACTAACTACCTGATATTTGCATCCGCTCATACACATATGAAATTGAAATTCTAATCGATTCATCTTGTTCACCACCTATGAATATGCTTAACCCACCATCAAAACTATAATCTTTTAAACTTACATATGTGAACAAGTCACTTGAATCTAGCGATATACATGTTCTGCCTCTTAATCACTCCAAAAACCCACTTGTGATCATCCATTTATAAAACTGACCGTACACCCACTTAAGTTCATGATCAGAGTACTAACTATCAAGTTTTTCTATTTTTAACATGTCATTTGACCATCCATTATGTTGGTTGATATATATACATTCCCTTAATTAATTTGCTAAATAATTCTTTATTCATAATGATTTAGATATAAGTTTTTTGTAAGAATTACTTAAAAGCGTGCCTATAACCATGTAGTCCCATTAGATTTCTCAATACTCTCATATCAGCAATAATTATAAAAATGCTATTAAACTAAACCCTTGAATTCTAGATCACGTGGTTTTCATGATCTGTTTGATGTGAAATTTTATACTATGCCTATGTATCATAAATGTAAAATTTCATCTCTTAGATCATTGTAAAAGTGACCCAATTGACAAATCAACCCCTTAACCGTTGATTTTGGTGTCCATCAATTGTAAAAAACTCATGGGTAGTCATAGTAGGGTATTTTCTTTCATATGAACGACTTGGATTGTCCATAATATGGACTGAGTGTGAAATATGAAGACCCCACTTTGGTAGGCTTTTCCTTAGGCAGAAGCTATCATTTCAAGGCTTAACAACTCCTTATAAATCTAGATCCTCTGATTTAACTACTTTCTATTGTCAATCGTAACTCAAATTTGGACCACACTTTGGTCTCATATGACTATGAGGTTATAAAAAATTTAGACCCCGATCTATGATCCTACACCGTTGAATGTTAAAGCCAGTTCATTCTTTTTAGTACAAAAGGTGAAATTTTAGATTTGGGCTTTTTCCACCATCGATCAACTACCAACTTTTGTCCACCAATATACCTATCCTGACTATAAATTTCTCTCAAAATTAGGCCCTGATCATTAAGTATGGACCGTTAGTTGAGATCAATTTCGTTTTGGTATCCGTTAGGAGAATTTTCAAGATAGGTTAATCTAAATTTCAGATCACCAAGAAAATCATACACCCGTACTCTATTCAACTACCCCAACACATTGGATGAATTAGATTTAAAGAAGGATCATCAGAAAATGGTAAATTGGAGAAACCCAATCCAAGTGGGATGTGAAACACATCCCTCTCATAGGCCCACTCATTCTATAAAAGGGGTGTGTGTTTCCCTCTCCACTCACTCGCCCAATCTCCCAATACCTAAGGAAGAGAAATAGAAAAAGAGAGAAATAGAAAGCATAGATGCTATCATCCTCTTCCTTCTCCACGCATGTAGTGTCTCCCTATTGCTTATGCGATGTCATGATTCATATACAAGCTTTCCTACATCGAGATCTACCTAGGTTTAGATATAAGGCTAAGGTGAGGGATTCCTTTAAGCTTACACTAATTTGAGTTAATATGATTTATCTTATTATGCATACTTTCATATTACTCTGATTTTTCATGTAATTGATTGATGGATTGTTATGAATTATTTATCCTTTTGGGAATTATAGTTAAGGTATAATTTTAATTATGGATGATTTTTATGAATTTATGTGGGGTGATGGATACGAGCCTTGCCCTTTGCCAATTTTGAGAGCGACGCGTGCTTTCACTTTATATTGAATTGGCTTTTTGCTCCTCTCCCCTTATTCTTGTTAAGTTAGCTTAATTTCTACTCTTTTCTTTTATTAAGATAATTCTATGCCACTTTTCTTCTTTATTAGGTCAGCCTTGTGCTACCTCCCTTTATGGCTTAGGCATGTGTCTTGGAATTTTAGAACTCTCATGGTTTGACTTATTTCTCTATTAATGCTAGTGATGTGTTATAGGCTCATATATAGTAGTTCATATATATTATTGTGGACATAATGCGTTTCGGGTAGCAGCCCTATTGGTCGGAACGTATTCCGTTGGGTTGGTGAGTAGTGCCCAATCGAAGCAAGTAAATCGCCATTCTTGTTACATCACTTCTCGGGATTGGATGTCACAAATAGTCACTTCATGAATACATCGTGTCACGTAAATTCCCCAATCGCATTGTTGTGTCACCTTGAGATGTTCGCATAAATCCACATTAACATTGGACACGCCGACGAATCTCTGTAGTATGGGATGCGAGATGAGTCAGGCTTTCTATGAATTATATTCTACGTTGTGATGATCACTATATATGATGGACCGCACACACCTTACTAGGGATGCATTCATACATATATTGGTTGTGCATACTGATACAACTCGCAGTGGTGGAGTACGAGACATATCAAAACCCTTACATTATTCTTATGAATCTCTTGAATTACTGTTAATATTAAAGGATAACCATCACTATGAGTAGGACATTAACCTTCTCCAACTATATAGATGATGCAGGTGAGGTACAAATTGAAGATACGGATGATGATTTTCCTAAGGAAGATTATTCTAAATAAAGGAGGAGATAGTTTTGTGTTTAGTTTTATTTATTTTGCACTACATAGTTTGAATAATGTAATAAGCTCCCATTTGGGAGGGAATTAGAAAGTTCTACTCTTTTCACTCTAATGAAATAATAAATATAGTCGATTTTATCCTCGTTAATGGTTACCTTCATGAATATAACTGTATGTGATTTAAATGAAAAAAATAAGGTACAATTTTAAAGCATCCAATTTTTACGTTTTTAACACCCAAATTTCTCGGGCACTAGTATGTACTCAGGCCGCAAAAATTCAAGGCGTTACTGAGGCCGACCTCTATGTTGGTTTGGTTGAGGTCCTACAGACCTATCTAAGCTGTTGATTGTAGTTGGAGCATGTCTCTAAGGTCGGATCGGTGCTTATAGTTTTTCATTAGTCGTGGTAGTGAGATATCAATTAGAACCAAGGTCGGTGCTTGTGGATGGTGCTCAGGCTAGTCATAGAGATCGTGCTCAATTATCTATACGGAGCTCCTTATCTGATCATCTTTTCCAAGTTGTTTGCCTTACGTTACTTCCATATAATTCGAGTTGTTTGGTCAGTTCATTTTTTACCCATAATAGTAGCCCTCATATTTTTGAGTGCTTTTTAGAAGCTTGGGAAGTAATTCAAGTTGGATTGATGCCTATGTGATGCCTCACGCACAGGAGGTCGGGAGCTCTTGTCATTATAGCGAAGGAGGAGAAAGCGATAAGTGCTGGAATTGAGGTAGATCCACTAATGATCATGACGGGTCGTTCAAGGAGACGTACACTAAAATGACACCTCTTTAGCTCTCGGCGTATAAGGTGAGGACACGTGGTTCTACCTTAGTAGTCAAGTCAGTCCACAAACCGGTAGATGCCATGTGGAGGGAGGTGTGAGCTGTAGCACCTCTTTAGACTATGGCATTGAATGTGGGTAATCAATGCCATAACCGAGGAGATTATAAATAAGGGGGTCTTCCAAACCCACTTCATTTGCTTCATCCCTGCCTCTACTACTCTCTTTAGTTACTGGAGTAGGTGATTTCCAATAAGTCGAAAATCCTTCCCATTCTCCTACCTCTGGCCAGTTATTTCCTTCTCCAGCCTTCTCTGCTTTCTTCTTTCTTTTCTTAATTAAAATGTCAGATATTTCTGATAGAGTGTCAGTGTCGAAGGCACCCCATGGAGAGTCCATCCCAGAAAGCTTGGACTCCCGGTTTGGCGCCCCCTCCGGTCCTCCGTCCCTGATGATGGGTCATCATGAGGTCTGTTGCAATGAGGCAGGAAGCTCAGCCTGCAGTGGAGCGGCCTCTTGATGTCGACCCTTTTGGGTTGAGGTTGTAAGATGCTAACTTGGTCCAGATTAGGGCAGAGTACCAAATTTTAGAGTATGTGGTGCTCCGAGCTCCCAAACTCGGTGAAATCCCAAGCCACCCTCGCATGGGCAAGGTAGCTATATATCTTATCACCCTTCAGTGCAGTCTCCGACTTCCCGTTCACTCTATTGTACGGGAGGTTACCCACCGCTTGAGGTTAGCTCCACGCTAGATATCATGCCCTGAAATTCAGGGGTTGAGCATAACTCAGCTCCCGAGTTTCAAAACATCACTTATGCAACATATTTAATGATGGATGTATGTTGTCTGTAAGAGTACATAAAACATGGAATAGATTAAGCCAAACTGCGAACATAATTCAGGGATAAGTGAAGGATGCAAGCGGAAGACTTAAAGAAACATATGTACATGTGCAAGTCCCTGAAATACGTATACATGCCAGGTCATACTATAAGTGTTGCTCTAAAAAATAAAAGAATCAAAATGAAATAATCTATTCCAAAAGAAAACCCAGAATCCCCGCATATCAGGACATGGCTCACATGAACCCGCCTGAGAACTGCATAAAAGAAAATGCGACCTCATCATCCTCGAACTCCTGCTCTGCCTCAGGGGTCGCATCAACATCTGCATCTAAGACAAACTCTAGTTGGTGTTGAAACATTGCCCCAGAATGTGGGAGTGAGTGATCAACTCAGTAGAACAATACTGTAAAAGTTAACATGATATCAAATCAATCAAGCAGTAATGATAAGGCAATACAATTAAACAAGTCTAAAGTACTCTTGTTAATGCAAGGATGTATGTATAAATGATGCATGCCCTTGCCTGCACTCCCTTAGCGTCTTCATCTCACGTTACGCATGACAACCTCCCGCAGTGCCAACGACTTCCACTCACATGCAATGCGGTGCATGAACATGATTACCAAGTTATTATTAGTCATTTTCATACAGCAGGATTAGGAAGCTAAGGTACCTTCCTCATATCAATTTCCACACAGTGATCCATTCTAGGGTCGTCAGTCCTAGGCCATCTCATACGATCATATGGTTCTAGGTCGCTACAAAGGGCTCATCACCAATCAATGCACACCTATCATACCTTCGTTACTACTCTAAGGCTCGTCGCCTTAATGCAGTATCAAGGTATGCTCGAGGTCACTACAAAGGGCTCATCACCAATCAATGTAGGCCGACAGCACGAATATAGTGTCCCATACCACCATAATCGGCTCATGAGTCTGGTGTGCTCACTGGTCACTACAGGGAGGCTCGTCACCCCAGCGTAGGCCGACAACTTAACCACGGTGTCCCATACCAGCATGTCCGGCTCATGAGTCTTAGCGGATCAAGGTACAACGGTTAACGAGATTTCATCGGTAAGTTTGGTACCCTAGATTCAAACAATAGCGTCCATACATGGTGAACATACATTGGACAATCGGGTTACTTGACGAACTCGACTAGCACGAGCGCACGTTGGGTTGAACGACATAGAGTGCGCAAACACTCCGTGTGGCCAAACCACTGCCGACAACTCTAATATGACACGGGTTCGTCTAATCACGCCCTTCGTGGCAAAAGCAACCTCAGCCACGAACTCAAGGCCGATTACCGATTTCCTGGACTATTTCATAGTCCCAAACACATTCCATTATGATAGATATGCATATACAATTTAGAACAGTAATGGAACAACAATTCAAATCATGTAGTATGTGAGCATTTGAAGAATATCAACTTAACATGGATTTACACATAAGTAATACTTGAAGTTAAACAACAAAGAATGTGACTTGCACGTAGGAAATCGTATACACCAATAGGAGAGTTGAGAATCGCTTCTCAACGCCCGCAAATAGGATAGTATGTTACACTTTAGACCATTTAGACATTTCTACAAACACTTAGACTACATTGTTCAGCATACATGACGTATGTTGGAATACACACATTTGGACAATTCCTTTTGCCAAGGAGTTGTCACACATACAATTAGCACAAGTACACGACAAATAATCATGGCAAACACATGTTCATATTTTATACGTATACGATACTTCCTACATATACATAGAATACACAAATCTCAATATAACACATACATATCAGGAACGTAAAATAAACATAGCATTTGGCATGTGAAATTGCACCCACAACAAGAATAAACCATTAACTGACATTGAAAGCCTTGAAAACCATAACCTATATGAATATAGTCCGCACAGAAAAACCAGAAAAAGCACACCGAACTGATTCAGACGATATGTCTTCGTCAACGGTGACTAGATAACCTAAGGCAAGAATAGAAATGAGCTACATCAACACATAGACTATTCTAAGCTCTAAACAGATTAGTGTTAGATTAACTTACCCAAAGATGAACTTAGAATCGCCGGAATAATGATTCAAAAGTGATGGTTTAAGGATGTAGAGTAACAGGAAAGAATCTTAAGATGATTCACCAACTTCTATCTCACTTTCTCTCTCTTTTTCCCTCTCTTTCTTAGCTATGGTTAGGAAATTCGTATGGAAAAGAGAGTGAGGGTTTTAAGGTCTTTATATAGGCCTAACATTGATGGAAATAGCCCCAGGGCCAAGGTATACTTAGGTTATAACCAAATCGGGCCTCTCTCGATCCAACGAAGAACTTTCGGTGGTTCTTTCTCCACGTGCGGTCGGACTTAAGCTCACTGACCATGGATTTAGGTCAGGCTGAGTTTTTGTACCGATCGGATTTACAGATTAGTCGTGGCGTACCACACTCAATTCAACGGTCACCGAAACTCGATCAGGTCCACAAGCACTATGACATGCCTGGGCCATCTTCCCTGATCCGAGGGTGAAATTGGGTCAGAATCCAATGGTCAGATTGCTTAAAATCGTCACGCAAGCGACATGACTCAGATTTCATAAAATCATATTTAATTTCTCACCGTTCTCACACTCTTCACTCCGGACTCAATCAAATCGACCCACGACATCATCTGGACTTGATTTTTGAGGTGATGATCAAGTCCAACATGGTGACCATAACTGTCTAATATCATCGCTATCGGACTTTCGACGCACGGTCCAGGTCCGATCCAAAGCTTCTAAAAATTTCCAAGAGCAACTGGATTTAGCGTTGAATCCCCGATTTCAGAGTAACATAGCGCTAATGATTCTACAGGTTTTGAGTCCTGCAGATCAAATTTAAAGTGATTGATGCTAATTTCACAAGCAATCGAGTTTAACGCTAATTAACCCATAAATATCTTCTAAGGAAAATAGAGGTAGTACTCGGGTCTTAGCACGAAATTTTCTGGGTCATTACAATCTACCCCCTTAAAGAAAAATTTCATCCTCGAAATTTGTACCTTCTCATATTCCTCAAGGATCTGAGGGTAGCTCTTTCTGACCTCAGCTTCAGTCTCCCAAGTAGCCTTTTCTTCACTATGATGCGTCCATAGTACTTTCACAAGAGGGATGACCTTGCTACGCAATACCTGCTCCTTCCTGTCTAGGATACGCGTTGGTCGCAGTACATATGTGGCATCCTCGCTCAACTGCACCTGCTCCCAACTGATAATATGCTGAGGATCAGGAACGTACTTCTTCATCATAGAAACATGAAATACGTTATGCACGCCCGTAAGTGGTGTGGGCAAAGCAAGACGGTATGCTACCGCTCCCACTCGATCCAGTATTTGAAATGGACTAATAAATCTCGGCATGAGCTTTCCCTTCTTACCGAACCGTAGAACTCCCTTCATAGGGGAAACCTTAAGAAATACATGGTCTCCAACCTCAAACTCAAGCGGTCGCTGCCTCGTATCAGCGTAACTCTTCTGCCTGCTCTGGGCTGTCAGAAGTCGACATCGAATAATGTCAACTTTCTCTTAAGTCACCTGCACCAATTTCAGACCAATCAAATTACGCTCGCCAACTTCTGCCCAGCAATGCGGTGCTCTGCACGGGTGACCATACAATGCCTCGTAGGGAGCCATGCCGATACTCGATTGGAAACTGTTATTATAGGCAAACTCTGCATAAGGGAGACAATCATCCCAACTGTCCTTGAAATTCAAAACACAAGCTCGCAACATGTCTTCCAGAATTTGATTCACACGTTCCGTCTGCCCATCTGTTTGCAGATGAAACGTGGTGCTAAACTTCAATTTCACACCCATCGCTTCCTGGATACGAGTCCAGAAGATAGATGTGAATCGCGTGTCTCTATCAAACACAATCTCCAAGGAAACTCTGTGTAGACGTACAATCTCCCTAATGTACAATCTAGCCAACTCATCTGCAGAGTTTATGACTCTGATTGGTAAGAAATGAGCCGACTTCATCAATCGGTCAACGATCACCCAAATAGAGTCATGTCCCTTCCTCATTCTCGGCAACCCTGAAATAAAATCCATATAGATGAAGTCCCACTTCCATTTTGCTATGGGCATGGGCTGAAGCGGCCTAGGAGGTCGGCGATGCTCTGCCTTGACCTGCTGGCACGTGAGACAACGAGATATAAACTCAGCAATATGAACCTTCATGTTGTCCCACCAATAAGATCTTCTCATATCTTGATACATCTTCGTGCTACCTGGATGCATCGCAAGCTTAGAATTATGGGTTAACTCGAGAACCTCCTGTCTCAAGTCAGGAATGTCTGGGACACATAGCCGGCCACGAAATCGTAGGCCCCCATCTGAACTAACACTCCACTCAGAGTCCTCATCTGTACCTACCCGCTCTCTCATATTCGCTAAAAGCTCATCATCTGCCTGAGCTGCAACGATCCTTTTGTCAATGAGGGGTTGTACACGAATGTGTGCGATAACCTCATACGACTCTTCCACTGTAAGTTTCTGCTCAAAGTCTCGCACAAACTCCAACATGTCCCACTCTGCTATCATTAGCAGAGCCGCAAACTCTATAGTCTTCTTGCGACTCAACGCGTCTGCCACAAGGTTTGCCTTACTCGGGTGGTAAGAAACATCAAACTTAAAGTCTTTCAATGTTTCCATCCATTGGCGTTGCCTCATATTCAAGTCACGCTACGTGAAGATGTACTTAAGGCTCTTATGGTCGCAAAAGAGCTTGAACTCCTCTCTGTAGAGGTAATGTCTCTAGAGCTTTAATGCAAAAATGATAGCTGCCAACTCCAGGTCGTGTGTAGGGTAATTTTCTTCGTGTTTCCTCAACTGTCTCGAAGCATATGCAATCACCCTGTCCTTCTGCATAAGGACACAACCCAGACCAATGCGAGAGGCATCTATATATATCATATACTTAACCCCTTGCTCTGGCAATACTAGCACAGGGGCAGACGTCAGCTTATCCTTCAGCTCCTGAAAAGCTATCTCCGCCCTCTCATTTCAAGCAAACTTCAAATCTTTCCGTGTCAACTGAGACAACGGTCTGGCTATCTTCGAGAAGTCTCATATGAAGCGTCGATAATAGCCTGCTAGACCCAGAAAGCTTCTCACCTCAGTAACTGAACCAGGCTGTTTCCAGTCCTGAACTGCAGCTACCTTAGCAAGATCGACAGCTATCCCTTCCTTGGACACCACATGTCCTAGGAACTTGACTTTCTCTTTCCAAAAATCATATTTCTTGAACTGCGCAAAAAGCTGATTCTTCCTGAGAGTATCCAAGACCGCTCTTAAGTGCTCCTCGTGCTCTTCCCTACTCGCAGAATATATCAAAATGTC